>NW_021137634.1:0-401555 GCF_004193835.3 Ostrinia furnacalis | reverse complement strand
TACATACATACATAGAATAAAGTGGGCGGTACAAAATTATAGATGAAATAAGATTATAAATACATTACATTTTATTTACTTATTACATATATTTAACAGTTACATCCTTGATTAAATAACATAAGAATAGAAACATAAATATAAATAAATTATAAAATACGACTATAAAATCGTTCGCAGTAAAGTTTTTCGATGTAACGTAACATCGCAGTAACAAGGCATCGATATAACAAGGCGTCGCAGTATAATAACTTCGCAGAAAGGTTTTCGAAGAAACAAAATTCGATGTAACGTTTGTCGCACTCACGTAGGTAACCCAAAAAAAGTATACGTAACACTTCAGGCGTTCAGGGTGAAGATACATTAACAGCAGATGTTCTTCTTTTCAAATAAGTTGGAAAACAAACGGTAGATGCTGGTCTAGGGTTTAATTAAAGAGATACCTATACACAAATAATATTTCAGTGTTGCTTTGAATTTATATCACTTGTAGCAGAAAAGTCATAATCATTAGCTTGAAACTCATAATTCTCATAAATGAAAGATATTCGGGCGTTGATTCCAGATCCTCCTTCGCGACTCGGACGCAGCGCCGTCACCGCCGGGCCCCGCCGGCGAGCAGTGTGCGCAGCTGGCGTGCCGCACGCCGCACCGCGCCGGGTTCTACTACGCCGGGCCCGCGCTGCCCGGGACGCCTTGCGGGAATCAGAAGGTTAGATCTGTATGTAAAAAAAAAAGATTTCAGACATGTGGGCTAGACAAGAAAATATATTTTCTTCAAGTGCTCATGAAACGACGAGTTGGTACAATAAACTAATGCAAATTCACCTTTCATCACAATTGCTAACATACAATTTTGTACGTGTGTTGCGCTATCTTCAAAATATTTAATCACTCTATGATCAGATCTTGTACCAGATTCGTAGAGAAAAGTAGGTAGTTCAGTAGGCCTAAGATGCGCGCCGTGATAACTTTCATCGACGTCAAAATGTATGGGCAAAATCGATAAAATGGCGTGATAACCGCTTATCGCGGCGCGCATCTTAGGTCTACTGGTGGTTTTTTTTACACTGTCACAAGTTTGAGGTCGTCTTCCATCCACGATACAACTATCAGGTGTAACCTGAGGTCTAAGTTATTTTCCATCACATCATCTGCACCTGCTTCCAGTGGTGTCAAGGTGGAGAGTGCGTCCCCGCCGGAGCCGGTCCTACGACCAGCCCAGCCCCTAGACCGGAGGAGGGAGCAGGGGAAGCGGGGGAGGGTGGCTGGGGCACCTGGCGAGAGGCAGTCTGCCGCTCGGGCTGCACGGCGCGTGCGCGTGGCTTTCGTGAGAGGCGCCGCATGTGTTCGTTAGCTGAGGGCTGCAGCGGCACCGGGTATGATGTCGTGCTCTGCGATGATTCCAAGGTAAGATAAAAACCTTAGCTAAACGAGGAACTTCAACTATCCCTTGGTTTGACTTTGATACAGATAGAGCTGATACAACTTCCATACCTACATGATGAATGATATCCTATCTACTTCGGCCCATTTGAAGACGTAATTATTAAGAGGAATGAATAAAGGCGCTACTATGTAACAACCGTTTCCACTTTCCACTTATCAAAAGCGCCGTAAGACTACGGCTCGTGTCCCCTTAGAAAATTATTGCCACGAAAACATTGTCCATTTAAATACCAGCCATTACCAGGTCGGCTGGTGTCAGGTTTAAAATTACCTATTGTTTTCAGAATTGATTTCACCATATTATCAGAGTCACCGTAATCAACGCTAAATTTTGTCAGTGTGTGCGTGCGCGCCGCATACGTATTGGCGCGCTCCCATACAAATCGCGCTCGGGCGTTTCTATGAAGATGACCTACGCATTTGTATTTACTCTGATATTATGAACTTTATTAAAATGAAATAAGTTGAATGGACAACGTGAAATATATTTTTCAATGCCAGTTAAAGAGAACAACATTATAAACATTCTTCGCAGGTGTGCGGCAAGAAGACGCGCGTGACCGCGGGCGAGTTGGCCAGCCGCAAGTGCGCGGAGTTCGCGGCGCGAGTACCGGCGCTGGACGCGCGCGCAGGCGGCCTGCAGGCGCCGCACGACCCTAGTGAGCTCACCATAACCAGCCTTTATTTAACCTCTACAGGGAGGCCAAGAAGCTAGGGTTGCCTTCTCTAAAAGGCAACAGAGCGCGAAACATGAACTCTTCTTAGGCCCGGTTTTTTGATTCGTAGTTAAAATAACCAATGGTCAAATTTGAAAGATGTCAAATGACAAGTGATTAAATATCAGAAAAAATGTTTTTCGAACAATGGTTAGCTTGACTTTTAGTACATTTTTTAACTAATTGTTTACATTTTGTTAATATTTAACCATTAGTAGCAAAATTTTACAATTAGTTATTTTAACTATGAATTAAAAAACTGGGCCTTATTCTTCTCCCTTTTTTGTCAGCTNCGCCAGCAGCTACGACATTAATATCGTAGTAGTAGTGTCGCGTCGTAGAAGTGAGCATTGAAAACATGAACCAACTTGCTTTTTTTTATCGCCAACAGCTACGATATTTCTATCGTAGCAGTTAGTAGTGTAGCAGTAGCTACGAAAACAAACTCCTTGCTCCATTTTTTCGCCAGCAGCTACGATACTGTCGTAGTAGTAGTAGTAGTAGTGTCGTAGCAGTAGCTACGTGAGCTATGAAAACAAACTTGCTCCATTTATTCTTCAGTGGCTACGACATTTTTATCGTAGCAGTGGGAGTGTCGTAGCAGTAGCTACGTGAGCTACGAAAACAAACTTGCTCCATTTATTCTTCAGTGGCTACGACATTTTTATCGTAGCAGTGGGAGTGTCGTAGCAGTAGCTACGTGAGCTACGAAAAAAAACTTGCTCCATTTTTCGTCAGCAGCTACTACATTTCTATCGTAGCAGTAGCAGTAGTGGGTCGTAGAAGTAGCTACTTGAGCTACGAAAACAAACTCCTTGCTCCATTTCTATCGTAGCAGTAGTAGTAGTGTCGTAGCAGTAGCTACGTGAGCTACGAAAACAAACTTCCTTGCTCCATTTTTTCGATAAAAGCTATGACTTTTCTATCGTAGCAGTAGCAGTGTCGTAGTTGTAGCTCCGTGAGCTACGAAAACTTGAATTTGCTTCATTTTTTTCGTCAGCAGCTACGATTTTTCTGCCGTAGCAGCAGTAGTGTCGTAGTAGTAGTTACGTTACGAAAATATGAACTTTATTTGTGCTTTTCGTAGCAGACTACGAAATATAACTACGACATTGGAATGCACGATTTAACTGGATTTAATTTGTCGTTAATCAATTCAATATTATTATCTTCTTCTAATAAGTTCTACTGAAAAGAGCGAATAAGGAATTCAAGTCATTATTCGTAGATGGATGCAAACATATCCATGGTCCTCGCTAGTAGACTGCGAATGTTACAAAACAATAAGGCAGACTAATATTATTATTAACACCTAACTACAAGGTATGGTAGGTATAAATAATTTGAATTTGAATTTGAATTATGGCTGTAGTAATTTTTATTTTATTGCAACGTGAATGGTAAGATCACCGTGATAGTTCAGTCTATTTTTGTCATATTTTTTGTACCAAAATTGTCAGTCACTATTTTACGCAGACAGTTCAAAAACTACATTTCCATTCCACATTTGTTCCCCATAGCTTTCTTCCGTTCTGCGACTCTTGATCACACTTTAGGAGGCAGCCACACTTGTGTTGTTTCAGCGCGCATGTGGATGGGTTGCGCGGTGTTCTGCCGGCGCGCGGCGGGCGGAGGCTTCTACGCGCCACGAGTGGAGCTCAACGACGCTGGTCTCGACCCCTACTTTCCCGATGGAACCTGGTGCCACCATGATGGCACGCAGGACTACTACTGTCTGCAACACCACTGCTTGCCGGAGGTACGGTTAGGAGCCGATGTGTGGCCACCTTAAAGCTTTTATTTCGTTGCAGCAACCAGTTGTGTTGCAAGAAAAGCCAACAAATGTCAAGTACGGACGACAGCAAATACTGCAGTATCTTAAATACATAATAAGTAGGTAATTGTCAACTGTTATTGTAGTTAATTTTCTACAGACTGAGTTATCAGTTGTACTTCCATTGATTTGCACATGCTGAAAGTTGTATACAAACACATTTCTCGACTATTATAGGTAGTTCCTGGCAGGGTTCGAAAATATCCTTATGATATATGTATATCGGATATATATCATAAATATCGGATATTTTCGAACCTTGGTTCCTGGTGATAACATGATCACACCCCAGGATTGCTTCAGCTTCTTTAACAATGCATAAACTAAACCAAGCTTTCCTTACTCACATCTTCCAGAAGTAGGTATACCTATTGTCTTCTACACCTAGAATATTTAAAGAAACTACGAGTACTTTATCTTCAACTGCTGTCAAACATCACCCAGTATCAAGCGTTCCTACAGTAAATAACATACAAGCGCCTATGAGAATAATGACGACAAAATATTCAAGTCCGACCGCATGTCATGCCGCATGTACGCTTTAATCCTGTTTAATGCCTATTTGCCTAACACTAGTGCAGTATTATGAGAATAGTCATTTATAATTTTAATTACCTACTTAGGTACATGGTAATAAAATACCTGCTAGTAATTTAATGAATGACAATAAATATCAGTAGCGTATACATAACAGTGTGATTTAATATGAGGATGTTTTGTGGCATGTTGAATGGTGCGTTCGCTTTATCAACGTTGTATGGAATGTCTCAGATTTGACTCATGTGGGTTATTCACATAGGTCCACGACTCTATTATTCTTCTTTTCCCACTAGGGTACATTAAATTTTAAAATATTCATGTATGAATTCTCAATGGGTCGGTTCACCACAATATTGCAGCGGCGGCGGGATTCGAACCAGCGTTCCTTGGATCATGAGTCGGCCAGTCCGACACCTTCACCGTTGGGTTATTGTCGCCTTCACCAAATGCATGTATGTAGTCACAGAAAAAGCTTTTGAAAGCTTGGCTAATCTGATTTTTTTTAATGATAAAGTATAACTTAAGTTAAATAATAAGATCCTAATTGATTTTGCCACAATATTACACAGTTTGAGAACCAATTGATGCTAGAGTTGGATAGGCACAATTTATCATCCTGAGGTAGGTGTCGTAAAATGATAAGCCGGTGCGAACGTCAAATCCTATTGTTTGTCAACACTAGCGTCATCTCACGTGTTCTCTCCATTCCATCAAAATAAATTACATAAACTTCTTTACTGCGGATAAATTATATAAAATATTTTTTGAACTAGGTAGGTAGGGGTAGGGATAACACTACTCTACGAGTATATCACCACATACCACACAAAACGGACGATTATAAAAATTAGAACGGCACACTTTATGCGGTCTTATCTCTAGGAAGCGATCTCTTCCGGACCCGGGGAGGAGATAATCTTGTTAATTGTAAAGCAATAAACCCTTTTTGGTTTGTATCATTAATAGTATTATTTTGTTCTATGCTAGCTAACAAGCGACCTTTTCAATGATTAAACCATGGATTTTCATCGTATCGTGCTTAGATATCATAATTTCAGTTTCAGTATGTACCTACTCGTCTCACTATTTTATGATGAGACTCGTAACTTATCCACGTCATGCGTCACCCAGCGCATCGGATCAACTATAAACCGCTCGCTAATTTGTCACAATTTATCTAGACATTTTAAAATGTTGCTACATGTCAAATATTTTTCTTTGTGAAAACATGACGTGTAAAGTGTTGGTTTACTTTGATAGTGCGATTAATAAACAAACTGTACGCAAAGCATAAGCACACTGATTTATCATGCTTGTGTCTTACTATCTACTTTATTAATTACTTTCCAGCTTGATTAAGTTTTGCTCTTTATTTTTAGCCAGCTTGTAAACAAATAACATCTCTTTATGGTGGTTATTAACTTCATGTATTTTTAAAATTTTGTTTTTTGCCAGTATATTACATTTTATGGCTTTAAAGATAAAACCACCTACAACCTTACTTTAATCAAGGTTTCTTGTGGTTGCTGTTTGATACGTATCCGACGGAAGTCGTCGTTGGATTGTGTAGTATCATATTAATTGCGGTTAATAACTATTGCTATTGTTGATACAACAAGCTTGTGGTCATAGATAGATGAATCTTCTTCATAGAAAGAAATCACTAAACTGCATTGATACTAATTATTATTTATGTTAAGTAAGTATTTCGAATATACTATTCTTAAACATCATTAGTAATTTCTGTTTAATCACTTCAATATTATGTGCTCAACATATTATTATTTGTAGAAAAGTTAGTAAAGAGATAGGTACTTAGTTAATGTTTCTTTGACATAAGTAGGGTTCAACCTTTGACACTAATTTGTCTTATTGTCACCAAGTCGGTTAATACAAATAATGAGCTTAAGTGGTAGAGATAGGCGCAGTTATGAAAATATTTTTCTTAACTTTGTTTCTAACTTTTATTTGGTGGATATCCCCTAATTTACTAAGTACACCTACTTAGATAATAAAATGTAACATTTACTATACCTACCTATACGTTTAAAACAATATACATAATTGTGTACAATTAAGACAAAGTTTAGAGTACTTGCCTATCTACATAACATAAATACTAATCAGTGTGTAATTACTAACGCTGCTCAATTAAGCCAGTTTCAATCAGAAATGGAATTGGTACTATTGTCGAAAAACATTTTATTACAATTTCATTAGATATCTATGTGGTGTTGCTTATAAGGTGTTTTCATTAGCTAATTGGTAGGTGCGCCACTTGTAAATTGAACTAAACGTACGAAAAGATTTACCTACTTACTAGTTCGTTTCAATAATATTGATTATTATTATTAGTAGTATTATTAGTATTAAATTCTTTGTATTAAATTCTTTAATAAATTACCACAAACTGTTGTAGAACTACCCATTCATAAATTCAAAGCACATATTAAAAGTACCTCAATGAAAAAGGGCTACTATAAAGTCGATGATTATTTAAAAGATAAAAATGTTTGGGATACGTTACCTTAGATTAATAAAACCTAGATAGATAGTCAGTGCACGAAAGGTGAGGCAGATTTTAGTAAGCCAGAATGGCTTACTCGTAAACGTCACATGAACTNACGATTAAGACAAAGTTTAGAATACTACAAAACATAAATACTAATCAGTATGTAAAATTACCAATGCTGCTCAATTAAGCCAGTTTCAATCAGAAATGGAATAAGTAATTTCAGTTTATCGAAAAACATTTTATTACAATTTCATTAGATATCTATGCGGTGTTGCTTAATAAGGTGTTTTCATTAGCTAATTGCTAGGTGCGCCACTTGTAAATTTAACTAAACGTACGAAAAGATTTACCTACTTACTAGTTCGTTTCATTATTGATGTCGAAATACGGACGCTTCTACCTGATACATTTCAGTATAGAATTTGAATCTAAGTTATTTTATTAGATAAGTTTTTCAAGAGGTCTTTGCATTGATTTATAAGGTGCCGATAATTTTTTTCTATACATACTAATACCGAAAGTATTTTTATACTTAATTCACAAATCAATCGAGATTGTTGATCTGTTGCAGGAAATATTCGAGAGTTTTGTCACAATTTTGCATTATCATTCGTACTATCACTACTCTACCTATCAGTAATTTAGTCACTGTTGTTCACAGAATTTCAAAATGACTGCTCAGTGGCATATCTGGGAGCTGCCGAGCGAAGATATCGGTGGAGCTTTTAACGCGCGGGCCTTCCAGACGCCTGATGAGGAGACAGCGGCTAAGATCAAAGCATACCTTTCGCTAGACGATGGGGGGGTGCCCCTCGTCCGGTCAGCCTTCCCCCCGCACCTCCCTGAAGAGCCCGAAGATAACTGGGAGGTCAAAGACTACGTGGACATACCACCAGCCCCCGAGAGTGACTCACAACCTCACATGTAGATATCAAGGGTTTGTCTTCCACTCGAGTAAGCTCGGCCGATAAGACATGTTATTGTCTTTTGTGTATTTTGCTATTAAAGTCTTGCCATTAAGTAAATAAGTACTTAGTTGTAATACATTGTATAATTCAGTATTATTTTGTTTATACAAACGAACACTGCAGGTGTATTTTTTGCAAACTACTTTACGCATTTTTTCGTTCAAACATTTACATGATTGTACTGAAATATTGATATAGTTCAGCCTACTGCATTTATTAGTTAAGAAGTATAGAGGGGTATGATTTGTATTAAGAAGGCGTTTTTGTACTTAATTATTGTTTTAGCCAGTATTAAATAGATTATGAAATAAAACCAGAATACCTACATAATAGCTGTAAATTAAAGGCGAAGACAATTAAATATTAATTTACTACTTGGTGATTTCGTATGTTCTCAAGTTCTGTGAATATTGTATGATTTAATAGAGATAATATTTTCATGATATTAGTCATTACATATATGCTTCACTAATGCAATCATTGTACTTTTATCTCGTATTTTGTATCGTGTTGATACTCGTATCACTTCTTATTTTACATGAAGTGGTTAGTTGTTACAATGCACTAAGTTACAATCATAGAAGATAACATAAAAGGCTAGTCGTAATGATAGGTGATTATTACGTTTTATAGAACAATTTATTAGTTTTTTTATTAGTTAAGTAAGTGCCTAATTAGCATAAGTACAATATGAATATTTTATAGATACCTACAACTACATACAGTATTATATTATCTAGACTTAAAAACATGGTGCATTTAATTATAAATAAATATATCATTTTATTTATGTATTTTAAAATGTGTTTGATTACAATTGTTAGTCCCTATTGTTAATTGATATTGACATTCGAGATAATAGAAAGAATACGAGTACTAAATACAAACGAAACGAAAATTATGTACAGTACATATATTACTTTAATTAATTAGTTCATTAATTTATTAATTGTCGTTACCGGATAAATTTTTAACTGTAGAATAATTTTTGAAAATTTATTTTCGTTATTTTATTCCATACACAGCCGTTAAATGGGTAAGTAGGTACCTATTTTTATGGAGTCCCATTCGAATCAAATAACAATCAGCGAGGTTCAACTTTTGCTTATAAACAAAGCAAATTATGAATGCTATGGGATCTTGATGGAGGACTAATGCTCTATATCAAGCTATATATGAAAAAGCAGGCACATTGTTTTCTGTATGAGTTTTATTGTTTTCCGTGGCACGATTGTAAATGATTGTGATTTGCTTAAAATGGCTAAAGTACATAAGCATAGGTACTTAATCACGCGTTATAGAAGTAAGTAGAGAATACAATAGCACTTCCTTTGTATCGTAATGTATGTTAAGTGATAGACTGGCACCGTGCTTCGCATACATGATGTGTGAGTTATCACACTTACGATAAATAATGACATCCACGGTACGCCAGATTTTTCCATGTATATACCCAGCTATCTAAATAACCCACGATTGACAGACCAAGAGCCGCTTGGAATAAGAAATGTACATGTAACGTATTATGGAGGGAATAAATTACTGATAAATAGATGGCAACTTCAATCTTTAAATTAGCACTTACCATGAACCAAAGTAGCGGAAATAAATAGTTATGTATACGCTTGTTAAATTCTAAACTGATTGACCAGATTTTTTTTAAACTACGATGATAAATACAGAAGAAATTTCTACTTTGTATTTTTATTCGGAAAGTAGCTTTTACCATTAAAAACTATCTAATTAGTAAGTAACGATAAGATATAAAAGTATAGGTATTTCCGCCGATGTCGTTTCATAGAGTAAATACCTAGGCAATAAGCTCGACTACGAGACTGAAAATTCGTAGTCGTAATCGACTCGTAGATATAATATGATGAGGATCTTACCTACCATATTTGAAGTATTTTACATCTTCGTAGATAGTAGTAATAAAACCTACTCTATTTATAAACATGTAGTTACATTTTATTTCTTTACTAAACATATTTTGGTGGCTCTACATTAAGAGATTGAGGGTCGATTTAAATTCTTGATCAATTTAGTATGAAATAAATGTTTATGTCTGAATATTATTTGAAACTGGAATAGATGAGTTCGGTTATTTTAAGTGAACCAGTGACCAGATTTAAAAAAAATCTCACGTCTCATCGTAATAATGAATTTGGAAATAGGAGATATGGACATTACTTATCTGCCTATCTATGTATATTATAATTTTGAGGTCTAGTAATTAAGATATAATTAATGACAATGACCAATGTCTATTTACAATTAAATGTGTATAGTCCCGTACGGCTAGCACGAAAAACTTTCGAGTTCGAATCGTTTGCGTATTCGACAAAATTCGATACTCAATCTTCGAATTTAACGATAACGTGACAATTTTGATTCTCACAATAAGTTTTGTGCAACCATTTCTCATACTAAGTTCACTTTACGACACGTTCACAAGGGCTCTGTTGTAGTTTTCGTACTAAATCTTTTGATGGCGATTCGAAGACGCAAACGATTCGAACTCGAAAGTTTTTCGTGCTAGCTGTACCGTTCGCTTCAGTTTACATATACCTATTTAGTAATTTTGTCAAATATACATATTATCTACTGTTATGTGTGTATACAATTCAGTGTCAATTTTATACAGATTGATTTGTTAGCAAGATTGCTTAAAACTATTTCATTTATTTGCGCGGACTGGAACTAGGTACCTAGGTTACCCATACAAACTTCTATCATTCAATGAGCCCGCGTTTGTCAAATGATTTGAATCAAAGCATATCATACATATTTTTTCCCATCTCATGAACAGACGTGCAAAAAAAGAATTGCTTTTCAATTTAAACTACTTAACAGTTCGGTTCGCTCTATTATTTGGGGTACATTGGGCAGATGCCTATCAATTTAAACTACTTATCAGCTCTATTATTTGCTGAACATTAGGCAGATTTACGTCTCACATTGCATCCTCACATGTTCCTATGCTATTTTTATTTCATCTTCATTCCTTACTAATTTTATTTTATGCCTACTGACCTCAGCAATAAAAGCAGACCACTCTTAAAAATGCAAATGGTGTTTTCATGTCGTAAAACAAAAGTTTAAGAGTATCATCGGGTATGTTCAGTGTGGAACTGCGATAAAACAAAGAGCTAATTCTGTTGGCAACGAGGCCCACGCGTGCGCAGGAGTCCTCTTACATTTACACACAATACTAAAAGCGAGACCCTATTGTTTCCCATAAAAATGATCGCATTACCAAAATTTTAACATCGAAGGTAGTACGATAGCTGGCTGACGCATTTGCACGGACGTCGCTTCTACACATACCGACACCATCGTAATCCATAATACATGAAACAATATGTTATATGAAGGGATTAATATTTACCAATTAGTTTTATGAAATACCTAGTAGGTAGGTACGTAACGTTAAAAAAGAGTAGCCAAACCATAAGGAGTAAAGTANGTGAAGTGTGATTTAGGGTTAGGCTCGATTCACTTGAAACAAAAACAAGATGATCGTTATATTTTGGTTTACTTTCACGAAATACAGTTTTAGGATAAGACCATGGCCGTGATTGTACAATAAATGCATTTCACCAAGAGAAAAAATATGCATTCAGTGACGTTACAAAAACATGACCATTTATTTAGCAGGATATTCTAAATTAAATTAATTTTAAACGCGTCTTAACGATTCCGTGTTTTGTTAATACTAACATTAAATGCTGGAATATGTGAGTATACCAATTTAATTTCCATCAAATAGGTTGAAATTGTTTAAATACTTTCGTCTAAATGTTTTCTGTTGTTAAAAAGTAGTCGGCCTCTAAGTACTGCATACGTAGGTATTACGTACCTACCGACTGGCCTAAATCCAAGGACATGAATAATTTTAGGAGCTGTTTAAAATACTTTTTTATTTTATGGAGAAGAGCCTCTATAAAGTTTTCAACTAAGTAGTGTCTACTCCGTCTTTTTGTCCGTGATCTATGACTGCGCTCGCGCATCAATGTCTTTCTGAGCTACATACTTTATATTCCGCCAGCATTTACTTTTTTAATGAACATCATTTGCTAGAATAGGTAAGCAGGCCATAATTCGCTCCTGACAAACGTCACTCTCGGTTTGAATTGGTAAAACTGTTAGCGCATGTTTAGCATAACCATACTCGTGAAATAAAACATGCATGATGTTTGCAACGTGAATATTTTATTTATTTTATTACTTATACTATCAATCAAATGGTACCTACCTATTTAAAGTTTTAGTAGTTCTAATTTATTACAATCATAAAGTTCTAGATGGACTGGCAATGTAACTACGAGTAGATCTTACCAAAATTAAATTGATCTGACGTGTCTATTATTTTAGTTAAAGGCGGCCCCCATGAAATTGAGCCGAGTTTTTTTACCCCACTCAAAAAGCTACTTGCCTACTTACTTTTTTCCAGCACTTGTGTCACACGTAAATGTCTTTTACTCTACATTGATCGAATTAACAACTACTAGTCATACAAAACATTGGATATATTTTATTCAAAGAAACATGCCTAGACCTCGGTGGACTGGATATGGGTTGAAAGCTGTGCTAGTTAAAAGTTTAGTACCTAGGCCTACACACTTCACAGTAGGTCGAAGTAATCCAATCTTGGTGTTTCGCGTAACCAGCGTAATTGTGGAAACTTTAGTCTGATCGGAGCGTCATCAGCTCGAGTACAGGCATTTAACTCGATCGTCACGCTATCTTGCCAACCTATTCAAGTTGTGCATCCACAAAACATTTACTTCTAAAGAGCGCATACTTGTGTATTGAATTCTAATTCATAGAACTAATGTGTCTGGCTGTATTCACTCATAATTACCGCTCATTACATACATATATTCCTACATAACATGAATTACTTACATGCATAAATAGTCATTATATTCGCTAAGTCAAAATGTCAAAAATTAATAGTTTACTGGTAGTAAAATAACATGTAAGGAAAAGATCATTTATCATTGCAAGTTTTTATATGAAAGCATGAAGTACTTTCAATACATTCAATCGTCAAATTATATTGATTAATCCAGATGTAATATCGATATAAATTCGTGTGGAATTTAAAAAAATCATTCGAAATAATCCACTGAAACTGCTTAGAGCAGCATTTACCGTCTTAAACTTCATAGGATTCCCCATGACTAAACCAAACCTGTTTTCAAATGGCTAACGAAAATTGCTTCTATTTGCGAAGGAAAACTTGAACACACGCATGAGTGTTCAAGTTTTCCCAACCTAACACAAGTTAGGTATAAATTGCGGTACCTGTAAGAGTAAGTAAGTACGTCAATAGAGTTTTACTAAATGCAAGGATATGAAAGTAGGTCTATAAAAATGTATAGTATTTGCTTTTGTAGTCTGCTGCGTGTTTGCTCTGACTAACTAACTATGAAACGGTTGGACTTATTTGGACGAGACTTTCATTGGCACTTTGCTGATGTTTGCTGATTTACACTTTTAATTTACGGTGCAAGAAAATTCCTTTAAATAGTTAACAAAATCCGTATAGGAAGTTACCTAGCAATTAAACATCTTGTTATGTTGTAAATTATACCTATGCATCAGATGACTTCCGCTTAAAAACTGCTCTTAAAGACACATCCTTGTGGTAAGAAGTCAATGTATTTTGCCGACGGCGGCGTTTCGCAGTAGACCCAGAAATCCGCCAGAGCCATTACTTAAAATATTTCAAAATTAATGTGATCGGGATTCGTACTTGAAGTTTTGCGCTCAACGGCTCAAGTGCATCAGTATTTTTAATTTTTCTTTATTCAGGAAAACCACAATTCTTTATATTATAAAATTTACTTAGGTACAGGTTTCAGGTCAATTTAAATTATTATATTTTTTCCGCTAAGTTCCTCCAAGTAGATAGTTGATCAAGTATTACCATTGAATGAATATTATTATGGAAAAAGAGGATAATTAGTGATGTAAATTGAGAAACTTGTCGGGCTAACGCGGACGATGACATTAGTAGGTATGTATCTTTTCCTTGAAATTCCTTGACTTATTTTCTTAAGTTGAGTTGCACCATCTTACTTTAACTTTGACAAACGTCAAAATCTGTCAAACTCCATACAAAAGGCACCGTTTATTGTTATTGTTACGATTAAGGTGGTGCAACTCAGCCTTATTGTGAGAATTCAATGAGTAAAAGTAAAGTGCGCAAACAACTGCCAAACGTGTGTTTGAATGTTCCAATTTTTCTTTTTTTGTAACGCAAAACACTTCTCAAATTAAACTTTTATTGTTGTATTCGGTGCAATCCCAGCTACAATATAACATTCAACACGCACTCGACAGAAAATGCACCGCAAAATGCAACTTTTTTCGTGCTCCACTCCAGCGCATCCAGCGAATAGACAATTTGACCTGGAATGTGAAATTATTTATAACATTTGCAATTCAAAACTCAGATGAATGTAGGTAGGTAGGATCCTGAAGTACAATATTACAAACATCTTTACTCTGTATTTGAGATAACAAAGAATAAATTACATTAATTTATTCGAAGTAACTTATTTTAAAGTACTTAGGCAGTTAATTAGGCAGGTAGGTACTTCTATATCACAAAGCCCTATGTACATAGTAATGAGCACATATAATTTGATTAATAGCTTATTAAAACATCGGTAAACAGTCTTTTGTTTATCGGGCCTGTCCATTGAACGTCTGTCGACTCACTGTTGTTGTCCCCTTACAATACCTAGACCTACTGTACATTCATATGCGCATAGTGAAACACTGTTTTAGTACACGAGTTATCGAAGAGGTCACTTGCTAGCAAGTAAATAAAACATCATTATAGAATCTATACCTAAATGTGTACGTAATGTGTGTACCTATGTGTGTGTATGTAATTGACCATAGCTAAATAAAGTCTGAAAGTTACCCTACAAGCACTGAAACTCCTGTAAATCCAGGAGAGCCCGCCCAGAAAAAGTAGAGAAGTGCCGGGGGGTTTTAAACGCGTCATATAACAGTTTGAATATGTCCACGAGTGCGATACTAAATTTCAATATAGGAGACAGTTCAATAACAGAGATGAAGAATGAGTTTTTGACAACGGCCATCTGCCTGTAGCAAAATTGCCGGAAAAGTTTGTCCTTGTCAAGACCAAATTGGTTCAATACTTATAACGGATATGGTTATTTGCTGAATTGAATTGAGTATTTTGAGATTTCCGATCTCAGAGACTATTCCCACAGTATGTGATGGACGATTGAAAGTGTTGAAACTGCTGTGGTCATTCCAGTAGAACGAATGTGAATCACATCGGTGCTGAAAAAAGTTTAAGATGTCAGTTTTCAGAAGGAATATTTTGTGATCCACCTACAAGCATCGTTTTAACATCGCTTGCGCATTACTGGGAAGAATTTTAATAGGTAAATGATGCCCTTTTATCAATGACTCCCATCGGTTTCGCCATTCCACGATTAGATTGTGATCTCAATGACGTGTTACAAACGTAAAAGTAGTTTTCAGACAAATTTTACTTGGAACAAGTCATTTTAGACCTAAATGCATCATAAACTCATAGGTTTTAGGTGACACAAATTGTAATAGGTACTGAAAGATAGAGGTTACTAAATTACTCTAATTTTAAATTTCCATGTTACATCTAACATAATCTTCTAGCAGCTGTAAGTAGCGCTTCTAGTTAATAAATATTTATAATTTAAAATATGTTTAACATTCGTCAAATAATTAATCACATGGCATGCAAAAATGTGAAACAGTATTTTGAAATCGAATGTATTGCGCGAAAATGTATCTGAAATAACGGTTAGTTAGCATGAAATTCGGAAATAAATAGGTAAGTATCAATTTACTCTTAATTTGTAACTAGCTCTACTATTTTTTTTTCTCCGCAGAAAAATATTTTCGATTTAATTTTACATACTCACGAACAAAAATGTAATCGTAAGAATTTTATTTTCAGTGACATTGAAAAATTATTTCTATTTTTAGCTCCTATATTATTTTAAAATAACGTATGGCACACTACTTAAAGAGATCATTCGGCCTATACCGCCAGTTAAAAAAAATTAACGCGTTGGTGTGTCTATTAGTCTCGAATCATATAAAAGAATTCAACGCAAATCAGGCTCGTCCGCGATTATGACGAAAAATTTTATTATAATATTTTAACAAACGTTGTCTTTTCAGGGTTTAAACTTTTCAGGATTTCCAATGAAACTGGATTTTGTAATTTTTATCTGAGGATTTAATTAAACTTACATAGTATTTAAAATTTAGACAAAAGATACCTTCTACGTTATGACAAATGACCGATTAGCTTAAACTTAAACGCATAAACTTAGTCTTCTCGTACCTACGTACGAGTAGTTGGTAGGCAAGTAGTGTTGCCATACAAATTTAAATTTAATACAAAAAAATAAAATGAAAATTCGGGTATTGTTCATGGAACTCGCATGAGCGATTCCGATTCGATATTAAATTAAATAATAATTTTAGCTATTAAAAAATTTAGATATTATTTAAAAGAATTTTTAAAATGCAATTCGACTAGGTTAATTAAGTTAGAGTGCACGAAGAATGCAGTGGACTGTGGATCTACCTACCAGTTTCATTTAGGCTACAATACTTATCTTATTCGCCCGTTATAAAGCAATACTTTCGTTAGCAATTAATCTACGATTAATGACGTCGGCATAGCTGGTGAGTAAATAATGCAATTTACTGGTAGAAAGCCATGCAGTAGAGGGGCTTAACGTGTGATCCGCGAACCGCGCGGGTCTGCGCGCGCGCAGTGGGCCGGCGGAGAGCGCGCGAGCGGCAGTCCTCATCCCGCGCCACCGCCCGCGCCCGCGCCCGCGCCCGCTCCGCGCGCCGCGCCGCTGCTGACCCCGGTATATAGCGCCGCCGCCGCCGGCACTCGCACGCAGTCACGAACCCGCGATCTTCCGTGCACTCGCGAGACACGCGCTCACCGACCACTACAGATACTACACTTACATTTAACAGTGAAAGCGGTTTATCAGTGACAATGGAAGACTGGGGATACACCTGTGAAAACGGTGAGTTCAGTGTTCATTGCGCGGCTGACGCCTGAGCGGCACTTATCCTCATGGACCGGTTTGTTTACTTATATGTTTACATCGGCGCACGTGACCCCGAGACCGAGTCAATAAAATTCAAGTTTTTTGCGAACGATTATTTTATCATCAAGGAACAGCTACGAAAATCACCATCAAAGTCAAGTAATTTTCGAAGTTTTTTTTATGTCAAAACTACAACATTTACATTTACGTAGGTAGTAATTAACAATGAAAATATTCTAATGACGTATCCATGTACATTCATAAATTTTCAGTTACGTATACATAACACTTCAGCGTTTTGTTTCATGAATTAGTCACTCTTATCAGTAGTAACAAAACTGTCAACTATACACCTGTTGTCTTTACATAGTTTAATGTATGAATGAATTACTATTTTATTGTAAATATAAATAACACATTTTCAAAACATAGAAAATTTCTGAAAAAACTAAATCAAAATTGTTGTAACTACAAATGTCCAAAAACGATCAAGAAATGTATTTGAATAGTTACAGTTACAAATAAATCGTTCGATTATGAAGAAGCAAAATAGCTATCATTATCTACGGTTAATTAAGTAAGTAGGTACTAAGAACACTTAATTGCAATTATTAAGAATTCTACGATGAGATATTGATGCAAGCAAAGGCAAGAATGAATGGAGCCGTATATAAGGCAATGAGTTATTTTAAAATGTACTTAGGTACAATACAATACTTCAAAATGCATTTGAGATAATAAGAGAAGTCTTTTAATTACCGCTTATCCCATCCACTACTATGCAAAATATAAATAACACGCTTTTATGATCCTGATAAGGTAATAATGAGCCATAAACTACACTGTATTTCCACGTAGAAACAAAGATGCTTTACTTAAATTAATAAAATGAAACCCCTTCTAGATAAACATTTTATCATTGAGAGTTCGACTAAGAAATGTAAATATTAAAAGTGTCAATTAGCTAAATACTTAGCGGTTTTAACAAACAAACTCGAAATGTATCTAAGTAGGTAATGTGTCAAGTTTAAAATGGTGCCAACAAGTGTAGAGTGTAGTGTAGTGTTACCCAAAATTCTTTCAGCCTACCTAGGCTGAAAGAATTTTGGGTAAGACAACCTAGCTAGGGACGCTTAATGTTAAATATGTCGTTAATATCTTGAAAATGTGTCTATCTGTTCAGGTAGGACAATAACAATAGTTGACAAAAAAATTAAAACAGACTCCAAAAAACCTGCACTAAAAAAATACATACAGCCGAACATATAACCTCCTCCTTTTTTGAAGTCGGTTAAAAATGGATAATAATAATGTAATTGACATTCTAAGCATTGAATGTCAGTTATTCGAAAAAAATAAATAAAAGAAACTACCTTACCTACTAACATAAATAGTTAAACATATTATATCCTACTTATTTTGAACATAGCTATGCTTATAGACTTATTTTCATAGAATTACTGAACAAGTCCTACCTACCTAGTCAAGCAAATTCTGTAACGACTTAATGATCTAATTAAAAAAAAATGACAACCAAAGCTTTTGAAAAATGAAGGTTTTTGTGATTTAAAAATACGAGATGACTAATGTTAATGTATAATACAATACGTACATAGAAAATTTGAATAATTGCAGTCAGGCTGGTCACTTTAACGTCCGAACAAGACAATCAGTGTCTAATGACGGCCGTAAACGTATGCATTAGTGACAGCTTAGAGTCATCCTTATTATTCGAGTGACCATATTCGTTATGTTAAAAATACATTTCTGAATAAAAATAATGTTTCAAACAACTGACGCACCAATGCAAATGGTGTTTCTAAAGCTAAGTTAAATACAAATTATAAATTTTGTACTCGTAATATAACTTAAGACAACTGGGCCTAACGGGTAAAAAAGGTTTAAAAACAATAAAATGCCCATGATGCCATGCCATTTCATGTCCTCTACGAAAAATACGAAAATGTTCAGGCTACCACTTATATTCCATTTGCCTCAAAGTAATTTTAATTCGGTTTTGTACCTACTCCAGATAGCGACCACTTGGCCAAGCTATGAAAAGTAAATGGACATAAAGGGGCATTGAAATGGTTTTTATCAGTCGACACTATTCACACCAAAAACTAATCACTGTCCCCTGATGCCTGCCTGTTTGATAAATCAAAAGGTCTAAGACTAAAAGTCTCCATGGTCGTTAGATTGTTTAAATATTGCTTAATGTGGAATGTTTTTCATTAGTTAATGTAATAGAATATTAAATACTTCTGTTTCGTGTTGATACGAGTATGTTGAACTCGTACTCGTCATTAAAATGTCATGAATTATCATTATTAAATGAGATGAATCGATGATACGTAAAGTAGTTAGTTACAGCTTCTTTGCAAGGAGTTCAACTGACCCAATGCAATGCCCTCTGATAAATACAGTTACCGGTACTAAAAATAAATGACGATAAACTGGAATCACTGTGCACATCCTAAAGGGCCAGTGGCCTCCACTCAATAAGGACTTTGTCAAAAAATTACAATGTTGTTCGCATTTAACTGAAAGAACAAAATTAAACTGAATGCCGAATGTTGTATATAAACTTGAAAGTCTTGAAACCGACTGAAGCGACAGGTTATAACGAACTCAAATTCTTCTGAGTCAATATATTTTTAAGCAGTATTTTCCCTGAAAATGTTATCAGTTCATCACAACACTCAACTTGCTCGTAAACTTTAAATTAGCATGTGCAAGCGACCATCCAGTTCTTTTTCCTTAAAACGTGCATTTATGTCGTTTAACGTTACGACTGCAAGTAATATTCGTAACAAATGTCTACATGTCAGTCCACAAACAATAAAATCTGTAGTTTCATTATATGCAGGCACTAAAAACTTATTTACACTTACTAAAGTAAGTTTTAAAATGTTTTATTTACACAAAGAATATTGACATGAACCAAGGTTCGGATATACGGTAGGTATTTAGGAAAGTCTGTTGTAAAGACAAATGTAACCAAATTCCTAGAGTTAAATATAGAGAGTTTGAGGATCGCATTCTGAAAATGTCTGTAAAAAACTCAGCCAGGTCCATTTTATAAACTCTAATTAATATTTTAATGAAGGCGCTGTACTAATAGCCTACCACAGCTATGTTGCCTCAATACCTACTTAGATATGGATTATTTTTTGGGGCATTTCGTCTAATATCCCTATTAGTAGAGCACAAAAACGCTTCATTAGATTTATTTTGATTAATCATAATAATTTGCATGCTTCGTCTGTTACAATAAATTACTGAAAAATACAAAAACAAATATGCAAGAAGAAGTATGTCCTTTAGCAAGATACGATATGTATTGACGAAATATATGTATAGGTACGTATTATGTTATTATAGAATGAAAATGAATACATGTTTAATACATTTTTCCTCCCCAAAACACTCAGCCCAATCCATCTCCTCAAGTAGGTATGTTATGAAGAGCCTCCATTTAAGAAATGATATTGTCTACACGTGCCCCACAGCTTTGTTTTCCATAAAAAGAAAACACAGTTACTAAGTCTACCAATTAAATTATTTTCCATTATCGTCGAAACAAGGAGACCGTTACTATAAATGTAAGATTAAAGTATATTTTCTAAGGAGATTCAGGATCAGTGAAATGTGACCTGAAAACTAAAATGAAACCTATTGAGTTTACTAAAAGATGTTGAGCTCTTTTCCTTACCAATTAATAATGAATGCAATCTAAAGATCCTTTACACTAGTTTTGAATAATATATTCGTTCATCTTGATTGGCCACTCTAATGACTCAAGATTGTTTAGAGCTAAATATTTGTTTGTAAACCTAGCCTGAAACTAAAGAAGCCTAACGTTAAACAATACTGCTAAGTACACCTACTGCACGCAGGAATGCACTATCTGTGTGAAAATGACGGCGACAATTGCCCTTAATAAGATTCCGGTCTCGTGATGAGAAACATGTAGTATCACTTGATTCCAGTTAAGAATCTGAAGAACAATAAAAGTTTTGAATGACCATATAGATAGGGTATGGTTTCCTTGTGCAATTGGTGAGGATATTGCTGAGAGGGAAATCCCATCTCTTACAAACAAGGTACATTAATTATCGAAAGTTCTTTTTCCTATAATTAAAACTGAGTTTATCTAAGTGAAGTAGGGTCTAAAAACAGTCCCAGAGGTTTTGTTGGAGGCAAAACTTTTCAAAACTATTTTTTTAAACCCAAGTGAATCTGCACGCAAACGTAGTCTGTGTTTAACTCATTGAAGCTGCAAATTATTAACAAGTAGATATTAGTCAAACGGAAATTGAGAATTTAAACTGTAAGCTGCTCTCATGAAAATAACTCACATTTGCAGCCCAAATATTTACGCCAAACGCCACTCAACACGTAACGCTTATAGATTTGTTTTGAAAATAGTAGTTACAACTAAATTTTGTTTACTATTCTTCTAAATAAAATACAGCAATCGATTGTAACTGTAACTATTACTTACCCACTGTATTTAGACGAACCATATCGGTCCCTTCAATTAGACGTGATCTGCCGCTGTCATGTCGCCTGTCTTATCTAAGTACATGAGTAAATTCTTCAATGAGCGTTCCTCGATTAATGTCTCTGTAAATCTCTACAGGAATGACCAAGTACAAATAAATAAATTGATCAATACATCGGTAAAGTACCGGATCCAAAAGCAAAAAACAGTAAGATCGAAGATATTTATGTACTAATAGCTTCGTTAGACGCATACAATACAAAATGCGTTATTCTTGATGTTGCACAGTTCGCGTGTAGATAATAGTAGGTTGTTATTGTTATGGGTCAGTACTATAGGCCAGTAATGAATGAGACATACACGCGGAGGCGGACCCGTTACCTCTAAAAACACAAATTACTTTTAGGACGACGACTTCCGTTCCGGTAAGTTAAGATTCAAAGTCAAGTACAGTCAGGTGACCGTGCGCTTGAAAGGGTGGAACGATACAGTCAGTGACAAGGTCACTGTGGTCACACACCAGCGGCCAGATAGACTTTTACCGTGTTATCGAGTAATTACAAGTTAATAAGACTTTATTTAAAAGTTACACGGAGTATTGTATTGTAACACAGGACGTATCTCCGTAGCCTTAGCCTTATAATATGTAAAATTTCCCGTAATAATACTTATTCTGAAATGCAGCCTAACGTCTCGTGTCATGTCACCACAACCGCAAGTCAGGTTCACCGCACCACTTAATTGGCGTCAGCACCTTCTCAACCAATATTTACTTACTAGTTGTTTCCCGGTTCGTAAGTCGAATACCAATCTTTAAAATGACGGGATGTTTCCACAAATATTCAGGCAAATCTTAGATTACCTACCAAATAAACTTTTATAAAAAACGTAGATACCTAAGTAATATTGATTTTGGTAGCGCGTAAACAAATCCAGTAAGTCAGTAAGGACAACGGATTTATAACGACTTTCCCTGCTCGCTCTACCTACACTCGACTCTCACCAGCTTGAGTAGCGTGGTAGTGAGGAAAGATCAGCTCATACGGAGTAAATAATGGCACTACATAATAATATGAAAGTTACAAAAACATTCTACTAATAAGGTTCGTTTCAGCCAAATGACGTCCACTGCTAGACAAAGGCCTCCCCCAAGGTTTTCCACAATGAACGGTCCTGCGCTGCCCGCATCCAGGCTCTTCCCGCAACCTTTACCAGATCGTCGGTCCACCTAGTAGGAGGCCTGCCCACGCTACGTCTTCCAGCCCGTGGTCGCCACTCGAGAACTTTCCTGCCCCAATCTCTACTTCATCGTCATCATGGCCATCGTCTCTACTAATAAGGTATCGGCCCTTTAACTTCAGCTCTCAAAAATACATCGTTTAAAAAACATATCCTGTTTTAAGAGATTAAGTGTAAACAATGAACAATTAACTGTTAAACCGCGTGGGTGCGCCTGCGTCGGGAGCCGGCCTCGACCGTGCTCGCTTCGCTTCAGAAAGGAGGAAGGTTAAATCGCTGCTCAAACAATCCGATAATGTTTTCTCTGAACGCTGTCACTGCAGTCGCAAAATAAGGAAATAATAAATGGCCATTATTCTTGTCAGTACAACAAGCCTGAATAAATCGTTCGATGTCGGAAGTGGAAACGGTCAAGGGTGGGCTTTACTTTACATATTAACGACGATGCAAGTTCCGACTCCGAAATCAAATCAGTGAAAGATTGAGCAGGATATTAAGTAATACATAATGTGATAGTTAATCAATTCCAAAAATCGTTTACAGTTATGTAAATGAGACAGGATTCTTGGAAAGAACTGATCTCTCCGTTTACCTATCCTCGTTTATCCTCCGATCTCTAAAATTATAAATTTTTCCTTGTACCATCAGTCACCTTCTCACCACAAAGACAACCAGTCTAGATTCCTACAGTGCACGTTTGCCTTAAATGTAAGGAGCTTTTGAGTATTCACTCAAAAGCTTTTAAGTGTCTGCATTTGCTAATAGATTGTCATTATTTACCTTCAATTTTATTTCCCAGTTAGAACGCAGTTTCACAGTTACTTTAAAGGTCACCTGTTAGATGCTGTAATTAAGTATTTGCATTGTCACGGCTTTGATATGTGTTATTATGTTTTGATATGCATTTATGTAGGCACTGTATAATGCACGGAGCAGATTCTCGACAAGTCTTTGTCTCTAGACAACTTACGATCTTCCTTATGATTTACCTATGTTAATAAAACACAGTAGATTATTTTGTTATCTGTACTACGATTAATATAAAAAGGAAAGTTTTGATTGTTTGTTTGTTTGTATTGAATAAGCTCCAAAACTTTTAGACCGATTTGAAAAATTCCTTCACCAATGGAATCCTACATTATTTCTGATGAACATTGGCGGTACGATCAGCTAGTTTTCTGCAAATCAAAGATATGATTTTTAAAATAGCACATTAAAAACCACACTCTGAACTAGGGCACTGTAATATCATTATTTAAATAAAAGTGGATAAAATAAATCTGTCCGCGATAAACAAGACCGCGGCTCGAGGTCACCGGCTCAATTCAGGCGATTCGCAACGCGGCAGCTTCAATCCTACACAGGGTTCACTTTTTATCAATCAAACACCGAGCGAGACTAATTAAATGGTTATTTATTATGATAAAGGTAACCTTAGGTATCTTCGAAAATTTAAAATACTTGCGTAGCTCTCAGCGTACTTATATTTTGTGGTACTTTGCATTGACAAAGGAAAGTAAAGGTGAAAACTGTGTATTCTCCTTATTCGTATTATTTACTTTTAATATTGTGGATACCGTTTAAAAATGTCGGAATCGGATTCCATATTAACAAAAGTTCACAACTCTACAACCAATAAACCAGCTTAATTAACGTCGACAAATGAAATGAAAAAGTATTAACGTACCTACATAAAAATAGGTTTTAATTTTACCTCTTATCTTCGATTTTCTGTGAAAATAAATAACACAGAAACTGACCGCTAATTGGTAGATAAAAATAAACTATCATCTGCCTCAATCAAATACTTTTAACTTGGCGCATTTATAGAGCATGAAACAAGGATCGTATAAACTTTACACCAAGGATGGTATTGGTTTATACAGTTTATCTCTTTACGANACGATGGATGGACATCTTTGGTAGGACATGATGTGATTTTAAAATTGAACACAGCGATCATTGCAATTTAAGCAATTTTCCACTTAAGGAAACAACTTAGGAACCAGAGAGTTGAGATACCTATCTACCGACCCCTATGCTCACGAAGTAGCCGCATGACCGTCCGCTGAACCTTTCAATTGATTGAATTGCTGATGCGGACTTAATGCGCCATTCACACGACGGACTCATATGAAACCGATATTGTTTTTGGCGACAGCTCCGCCGAATAATAAATAATACCAATCATACACGTCCGGGCGTCTGAACGGCCTCAATTGATGACATATTTACCGTTTCCTATTTGTATTTTATAGACACCCGACCGCATAATGATCAACGTATTATTTGCAGATCGTTTGAAAGTCAATAAATTAAGTACTTTTACTTAAAAGTTAATTACTTTTTGATCAGATGTAACTAACTCGTTATATTTTTTACTTTAGTTTATCATCGAGTTACTTTCACTTACAATTTATTAATTAATAATTAAAAATGTTAAATGAAGATATTATCTTCGCTTGCTTGTCTCAAAACGATAGTATGAAACTTTAAACAAAAAATAAAATTGGAAACGCGCATGTTCCACTTTCAAAAATAAAACGAATGGCAATCTGAGCTATATATGAACACAATGACGTCACTGATCAATTTGTTTTTTAGTACACGTAAAATCCATGAAGAGTAATCTTTAGCGGATTGCTTACACAAGCTTACACAGTAATGAACGCTAAACAAGCGCCGCAGGTTAAAAGCGCCGACATCAAAAGAGCTCTTTAAAGTTTTATGTCTAACTTCGCTATTTTGACCTGAAATAGCCTGAAATGCATTTTTTTTTGTTAAAGCTTAAATAAAACAATTTAGCTAAACAACAGCACTCAAGAAAACCATTTAGGACTTAGAAAGTTCGATAGGAATTGAATTTTTGAAAATATTTTTGAAAAGATTGCTGCTGAAATAAGAACATAGACGGCTATCCAGACATTACAGTTAAGTTTACTCGTATGTTATGTTTCTACACAACTTCTGAAAATGATTGATGCCGAAAAGCATAATTTTCCTGAAAAAGAGTATTTTTGAGTGATGCTAATAAATCCAAATCCACCCGGGCGGAGCCGCAGGCAAGGCAACTGTTTGTAATATTTTTGTAGCGACTTTGTAACAACCGTACTGTGGATTTATCGTAATTACTTTAAGCGGTCCGTTTCAGAGCTACATCCACAGCAAGTCGTTCCATTGTTCTACTGCTGTATAAATAATCATGAGTATGACAAAATCGCGGCCACTTTATGCAAATGAGCCCATCCGACTGACGAGGTGTCGAATCTACTTTTCAACTCTGTGTAACTTACAACTCCTTATCTAAAATCTATATTATCCAAGAGGATACATCTATCTTACAGGTATTTCTGAAGGATCCTTGACCATTATTGTACCTTACATTTGAAGATGATCAAGGTTGGACTAAGACCGGTTTTTCAATCTCCGTTTTCAAATCTCAGTTACATATAGGGTTTCTGCTCGAGCCTTCTCGAACTCGAGAAAACTCGAGAAATTTGGCATCATTCGAGACGAGAAAAAAATTGCCGGAGCTCGAGAATTCTCGAGTTTCGATTTTGAAGCTTTAATACTATTGAAAGCCTGTTTTCTTAGACAAAAGTAAGTTTTTGATTATAATAATAAATAAATAAATAAAAACGTTTATTTGAACCAAAAGTTACATTATGCATGTATTACTATGCAAAAGTTACAAAAAGTGTCATGATAATCGGGGGTCCCATGACTACTAAACTAGGTTACAACCTGTATCTTAGTAGCCAGTGATTCCTCAACTAAGATTTAAATACAATGACTTGGTCCGATTGGTTAGTCTTTTAAAACAAAACCAAAACTTATAAACAAGAAAAAGAAGACTTAAATTTAGTAAAACAGGGTTACATAACAATTAGAGTACAAACGAATGAACGTGTTATTGTGTGAGAGTGAGTGTGTGAGAGTGAGTGAGTGAGTGAGAGTGAGTGAGTGAAATTATCAGTGTGTAAGTGAGTGAGGTGTGCAAGTCTGTGCTGAGTGGTAAGGTGGCATCTGCATAACCTGATCCTATGTAAGAAGCGATTCGGTTTCATTATAGTCTAACGAAAGAAGAAATAATTTNGGGTATCTTTGTTCAACAATTACGTCGAAACTAATAGACGTAGACTAATAAATTTACATTCGTTTTGTAGAATAGCTCAAATACTAATAATACAATGCAAATAAAACATACCTTAACGACCTGGTTTTTCTTGTGTTGGAAAATAACTGAAAAAGAAGTGAAAAAAGTCATGTTTTTTTCTAATTAAATCCATTCTTACTCCCTTAAAATGTATGAAACTTGTATCTGTTTTCTACTTCTGCTAATAGATAATTTTATTGGCTATCGCGTGATATAAAATATTTGCTTATTAATGTTAAGCTACCCACGCTTTCACTTGTTTTTGAAGGAAAAGGTGAAAACTAAAAATTAAAAACTTAAATCGATGTAATTTTTCGAGAAATGGGTCAGGCCCCAAATTTGAAGTATTTTCATCGATAAAATTGTCCATAGATTACGCCCTTAAAGTTTGATCACTACAAGCCCGGACACACTGTATAACAATTAAATCGAACACCAGACCATTCTTAAGCGGCCCCGAGACGATCAATCGCGATTGTCAATTTTACGTGATTGACAATTGACATTGATCGTTTACAAAAGGCATTGAAGAGATTGTCAATTGAATTTACGTGATTGAAGCAAATTGATGATAATTTCAATTGAAGCTCAATTGACAGGTGCCATTGAAGCTATTATTGATCGTTTAGCTGAGCGATTGACAATCGTTTCCGTCAATTGGAATAGGGTATTTGACACCACCAATCAATTGACGTACTTTTTAAAACTGTCAAAACGACACTCTCCCATAGATTTTGTACGGCAATACTAGCATGTGACGTCACAATTAGGGTTTCTGCTCGAGCCTTCTCGAACTCGAGAAAACTCGAGAAATTTGGCATCATTCGAGACGAGAAAAAAATTGCCGGAGCTCGAGAATTCTCGAGTTTCGATTTTGAAGCTTTAATACTATTGAAAGCCTGTTTTCTTAGACAAAAGTAAGTTTTTGATTATTTAATAGGTTAACGTTGCTTTTAGACTGGCCTAGTCAATCCTTTTTTAACTGATTTGATTTGCAAGTAATGATCTCAATCGAAACTAAGTAATAATGTTTACCTACGAGTATGCTATACCTATTTATTATGCCTATGTTTAACTATGACTGATTTAAAGACCGAAAAATTTGTTAACTGTCTGTTAGGTTAGGTACTAAAGTTTATTCAAATCGTTATCCTTAAGAAATTCAAAAATGTATTAAATTTTTTTTAAGAAAAAAAACTATTTGTCGTAATTTTGCTATTGTTTGCGGACTTGTGTTTTTTGGAAAACAAGTGATTCAATAAATTGTAGCTCCAGATTTTTTATTATTATTTATCCTTAAAGTACACGCGACTTTATGACTTTTGTTCCTTTAGTTAATAACTAAGATAAGATTATTAGTTAATATTAATTATGAAAGAAGATTTAATTTTTTGTTTGTTTCCTTACTTACTAAGTGATACTAAATTCTAATATTGATTGTTGTGCATTCAAGTAGGTGTATTAGATTAAAAAACCTGTGTTTTTATTAAATTTCAACCGATTTCAACAGTTTTAATTAAAAGACTCGAGACCCGAGAAAACTCGAGACTTTGGCCTCGAGAATTCCCGAAACTCGAGAAAAAAAATAGGTCGAGAAATCAGAAACCCTAGTTACATACAGTTTCATACATATTGTGCATTAATTAATGTACCTACTGATGGCAGACAATGAAGCATCTCTTATGGATTATGATTACTATGACTGTAAACATGTCAACTGTTTAGTCGTAGGTATTGCTCGTGCCGCTTTTTTATACTGAGTGGTTTCACTTTCCACAGCCTTAACTGTACCAAAAGTACCTACGCGTCGTCCCGTCATTTGTTGGGCCGTCCCGTCTTTTAATTGAAAACAACATAGTGTTTAATTTATGTAAATGCTTTAGGTTTACGGTTTATGTAATGATTTGTACAGCTACTTCGATTTTTCTAAAAATCCCTGTTGAATAGAGAAAATTCTAAGAACATGATTAATTAACAATTTTCCGGAAACTTCAAAAATATCCACAGATTTGTCGTCTTAAAAATATTGTCCATCAAGCGGTAGATCCAGCTGTTCGTTCGTTCGTTCGTTTCAGCCAAATGACGTCCACTGCTGGACAAAGGCCTCCTCCAAGGCTTTCCACAATGCACGGTCCTGCGCTGCCCGCATCCAGGCTCTTCCCGCGACCTTTACGAGATCGTCGGTCCACCTAGTAGGAGGCCTGCCCACGCTACGTCTTCCAGCCCGTGGTCGCCACTCGAGAACTTTTCTGCCCCAACGGCCATCGTCTCTACGAGCTATGTGCCCCGCCCACTGCCACTTGGTTTTAGCAATTCTGCGAGCTATGTCGGTCACTTTGGTTCTCCTGCGGATCTCCTCATTTCTGATTCGATCACGCAGGGAAACTCCAAGCATGGCCCGCTCCATCGCCCTTTGGGTGACCTTGAGCCTTCTTATGAGGCCCATAGTAAGCGTCCACGTTTCGGATCCATAAATCAACACTGGCAGCACACACTGCTCGAAGACTTTTGTCTTGAGACACTGCGGTATTTCGGACGTGAGTATATTGCGTAGCTTCCCGAACGCTGCCCAGCCGAGTTGGATTCGACGATTGACCTCTTTCTCGAAGTTGGCCCTACCTAACTGGACTGTTTGTCCCAGGTATACATAATTGTCAACAGCTTCGAGTGTAGAGTCTCCAACCTTCAAAGGAGTGGGTGCGACACGGTTATTAGACATGATTTTTGTTTTGTCCATGTTCATTTTGAGATCCAGCTGATAAGATTATAATGAATGACATTAACAAACATTTGGAAATTGTCCTGAAAAAATATTGTTATACGCATGAATAACATTTTCTAATAAATTAATCAACTGAGAAAATTACCTTACATTGTACGAATTTAAAAGAACCTCTACGATTAGGGGTCTTATTAATATTATAAGTTATCGCGTATTTCCATAGACACCCTATACATTGTAGGCTACTTATCTCAAATAATAACAATAGGCACAGAACCTATTCATATTTATCTAAATAAAAACACGTGGTGAAAAAAAGGCCCACATTCTAACCTTGAGATAGTACTTTTTATCACTCAAGTAATTTGTTCACGTGGTAAAATTTTACTGACATTGTTTACATCGTTCTACTGGATATACGGTTTGTTGTGGGTATCATANCTTACACAATAATGAACGCTAAACAAGCGCCGCAGGTTAAAAGCGCCGACATCAAAAGAGCTCTTTAAAGTTTTACGTCTAACTTCGCTATTTTGACCTGAAATAGCCTGAAATGCATTTTTTTTTTGTTAAAGCTTAAATAAACAATTAAGCTAAACAACAGCACTCAAGAAAACCGTTTAGGACTTAGAAGGTTCGATAGGAATGGGATTTTTAAAAATATTTAAATATACTGAAATAAGAACATAGACAGCTATCCAGACATTACTGTTAAGTTTACTCGTATGTTATGTTTCTACATAACTTCTGAAAACGAAGCATTGAAGCTGAAAAGCATTATTTTCCTGAAAAAGAGTATTTTTGAGGGATAATAAATCCAAATCCACCCGGGCGGAGCCGCAGGCAAAGGCAAGTTTTTGTAATACTTTTGTAGCGGCTTTGTAACAACCGTACTGTGGATTTATCGTAATTACTTTAAGCGGTCCGTTTCAGAGCAACATCCACAACAAGTCGTTCCATTGTTTCACTGCTGTATAAATAATCATGAGTATGACAAAATCGCGGCCACTTTATGCAAATGAGCCCATCCGACTGACGAGGTGTCGACTCTACTTTTCAACTCTGTACCTCTAGTAGGAAAAACTTTCCATGAAAAATTAAACAGCGCCCCCTATATTATAGCCGCCCTAGGGGGCGCTGTTTAATTTTTCATACAAAATTTTTCGATGACACTTTGAATACGCAACGAAACGAACTCGAAAGTATTTCGTACTAGAGGTACTGTTTAACTTACAACTCCTTAAACTAAAATCTATATCCAAGAGGACGCATCTATCTTACAGATATGTCTGAAGGATCCCTGACCATTATTATACCTTACATTTGAAGATGATCAAGGTTGGACTAAGACCGGTTTTTCGCACTAGCACGCAAATCCTTACATACAGTTTCATACAATCATATTGTGCATTAATTAATGTACTGATGGCAGACAATGAAGCATATCTTATGGATTTATGATTACTATGACTGTAAACATGTCAACTGTTCTTTATGAATAGTCGTAGTTATTGCTCGAGCCGCTTTTTTATACTGAGTGGTTTCACTTTCAACCGCCTTAACTGTACCAAAAGTATGCATGGTCCCGTCATTTGTTGGACCACTTTTAATTGAAAACAACATAGTGTTTAATTTATGTAAATATTTTAGGTATACGGTTTATGTAATTATTTGTACAGCTACTTCGATTTTTCTAAAAATCCCTGTTGAATAGAGAAAATTTTAAGAACATGCTTAATTAAGTAGTAACTATAACAAGGCCAAACAATTTTCCGGAAACTTCAAAAGTATCCACAGATTTGTTGTCTTAAAATATTGTCCATCAAGCGGTAGAGGCAGCTGATAAGATTATAATGAATGACATTTACAAACATTTAGAAATTGTCCTGAAAAAATATTATTATACGCATGAATAACATTTTTTTAATGAATCATCAACTAAGAAAATTACCTTACATTGTAGGTACGAATTCATAATAACCTCTACGATTAGGTGCCTTATGCCTTATCTAAGTTGGCGCGTATTTCCATAGACTCGCCCTTTACATTGTAGGCTACTTATCTCATCAAATAGTAACAATAGGCACAGAACCTATTCATATTTATCTAAATAAAAACACGTGGTGAAAAAAGGCCCACATTCTAACCTTGAGATAGTACTTTTTATCACTCAAGTAAATTATTCACGTGGTAAAATTTACTGACATTGTTTACATCGTTCTACTGGATATCTTACGGTTTGTTATGGGTCGGTATATTTATTTTTTGAGCCCACTCAAAGTCTATCAGTTTACTTGTATTTACTCGTAGAAATAACTCTATAATTCTAGTTTAAAATAAAATTGCCCCCATTGTTGCGTAAAAACAAACTAATGCATGTGTTTGAATGAATGTAGAGTCAGTACCTATTTTGTTGATTGTTGTCTGTCCACGGTATGTCATTGTAAAATTGTATAGGATTGTCTAATCTAAGGAAATGGCTTCGCTGATTTTAGTGATCACTAGTCCGAATCGATACTATGCCTTTTGTCGTATGCTAGTGAGTGACCAATTTACCTAAGAAGAAACGTTTTTTATATGGAGTTACTTCTCTCTGTAAAAGGATTCGATTTTCGGAGCGATCAAAAATGCCACTTGTTTAGAGCCCCAGTTGTTGTTTGTTGAGTAGATGTCTAATATAACTCTAATAAAACCAGAAGAAACAATATACAATTACAACAATGCTTCATCAAATGCTTGATCGTGAAAGTTTACGGACAATAGTTCAAATTGAAAATATTTTCTTTTGCAGGTCCAGCGACATGGATAGAGAAGTTTCCAGAGGCGCGCGGTGCCCGCCAGAGCCCCGTGGACATCGTGACGTCACGATGCAGCAGCAGCGGCTGCGCAGGCCCTCTCTGCTGGCGCTACTCCGTCAACCACACGCGCTCCGTCGTCAACCCCGGCTATTGCTGGCGTGTCGATGAAAATGGATACGATTCTGGTAAGTTAACATAATGTTAAAAACAGCATTGTTGTGTTCCGGCAGTTAGAGGTAAGATAGCCAGTTCCTCCGTGGTTGAGGATTCCGGGTGAAGCTCGCTTCCACCTTCGGCCTGATCATCACTTACCATCAGGTGAGATACAGGCCAAGAGCTTCCTCGTTGTGGATAAAAAAATTAACAAAACAAGAGTCACTACCTATGCTAAATAACCGTAACACTTAAATTTGTAGAATCAAGGCAGACTGAAAATAAAATTCAAATACGATATCGCAAATCATTCTAAAAACTGTAAAATAATAAACCAGTAGATACCTACTACTATTAACAACCTATTCATAGATAAAAGGTACTTTAATTAAGTCTATAAAATCTACGAATGTATCTGAGACTGACACCTTGTAACTTATTGATTTATTCAAGTCCCTTTGTATCTAACAGCATTAAATACAGTAGCTACAGTACATAATACATAATGCGACTGCAAGCGGAAGTTGTAGGTCCTCGCTGTTAGTAATACGAGCCAATTTGCATTTCCATCGATCCAGACGGTCCCCTCGCGGTGACTCACAGCACAGCTCTCCCGGTGTCAAATGCGACGCGCGAACCCATTGCTATTGCTTTAGATTCCCAAACAAACCGAAAAGTTTTTAAGCATTTTCAGGAATCAAACATCCATCGAAGAATCTAACATCGAATCTAATCCTCATATAAAACGCTCTCAAAAGGGAAGATGATGAAGACGGAGAATTTTCAACCGACTTCAAAAAAGGAGGAGGTTCTCAATTCGACCCGTATGTTTTTTTTTTTTTTTTTTTTCTATGTTTGTTACGCGATAACTCCGCCAATTATGAACCGATTTGAACAAATCTTTTTTCGGCGTATAGGTAATACCTCAAGGGTGGTCCCATTTAAATTTAATAATAGAAAAAACAACCCCCAAGGGTGGAAAATTGGGGATGAACTTTTTTATACGCAATATCTCCGCCGATTATAAATCAATTTGAACGATTATTTTTTTGTTGAATAGGTATTATCAAAAGGGTGGTTTCATGCGAATTTGAAGAAAATATTTCACCCCCAAGGGTGGAAAATTGGGGATGAACTTTTTTATACGCAATATTTTTAATTTTTAGTATTTTTTTGTGTTCACGCATTTGAAGTCGGTTTTATTTTTTTAAAAAGTTATTTTATAATCATATCATATTTTTATAACTAAAAGCAGGCTTTACTAACCTATGGATCAACTGTAGTCTGATTAATAAAATATTCGAATTTGAATTTACGAGTAGGTAACTAGGTATGATGACTGATTTTTTTTTCAGTCAAAGCACTCTGGAAAATCTTGAAAAAGCAAGAAATGGTCTTTTTCGGATAGCTTTTATTACACAGCCCTCAATCTTCTGCAGCTTTACTAAATTACTGAATTTGAAGATAACGAATTTGCTCTGTCATTGCAGAACTGCGCGGAGGTCCCTTGGGTTCGGACGTGTACAAACTGCAGCAGTGGCACTGCCACTGGGGCGCGGTGAACGGCGAGGGCTCCGAGCACACGGTGGACGGACGCTCCTTCTCCGGCGAGCTGCATCTGGTGCACTGGAACACCAGCAAGTACAACAGCTTCGCCGAAGCCGCGGGGCAGACTGACGGCCTGGCTGTATTGGGAGTTTTGCTGATGGTAAGCTAGCGTTTTTCGTGGCATATTGTATGCACGGCAGCAACGACAGCAAGTTAGACTATACATTATGTGTTTGATAGAAAATAGCACTCATTACATTTAAGCTTATGCATACACACAGTAATGTTGAGGTAGAAGAAGGATTTTCTTTTCATGAAACTGCTAAACATAGAGATCAAAACGTCATAGATACCAACCAACGGTTACGACAGGTATGGGAAAGTGATCATTTATATTTTGGATCATAATAAGGAAAGTCACTTCTTATTTCAGCTAGTGCAGTCACCCCAAATGAAAGTTAACAAATAAAACCATCTAAACAAGGAATGGTTGAAAACGGACACAATTAGTTACTGTTATTTTTTATACATATCAGGCACCCACTTATTTTCTCTTCCTGCGATTTCGGTTAACAATTTTATAGAAAGGCGCCTAGAAAAATTACTTCCTTTCAACCAATTCTGTGTTCCAACGACGAAAAGACGAAAATGTACGCTACGTTACGTTAACAACTATACAGTATAGACATTATGCTAAATTACAGACATGATAATGCCATACGCGATTCTATTCTAATACTTTAATAGGTAGTTGGATAAACACTACCTACTCATCTATAAAATTACGTAATCAAACAGTCTTAGCTATTATGACGATGACTTGAATTTGCTTCTGAAGAGGTTTATGGTTTGAAACGTTTTTTACCTCAGCGAGTTTTTAACGCCGCTGTGCGACCTATAGTGACCGCATGACGCAAACCGAACGAGCGATGGGATGATTGAGAGTTTCCGTCATATGTACAATAAATTGCACGCTCTGTGTACCTACCATGAGTTTACGTTAGGTGTGCTCGCTAGCGAATACGTCAAAAATCTCTATGAAGCATTTGTTTCTTGAAAGTAGCCGCTAGGGGCGCTGCAGAATATGTCATACAATTAATGTCATTTTTTTACGCAGTCGCTAGCGAGCACACCTAACGTAAACTCATGGTAAGCACACTGTTCCAAAGCGAACACAAACATTATTTCGTTCAGGCACCGCACAGCACAGGTCGACAAGTTGGGATAATTACAGCGTGCTAAACTAAATCGCTCTCTCGACTTCCGAGCGCTACTTTCTCTCGCGACTCGATTGGACATCGTCAGCGGTAGACTAGAATATTTGTTGTGCGCGAGTATATTAAAATAAATAAGTACTTATTACTTATGAAAGTAATATAAATGTAAAATAAAAGGAAAATAACTAGTATTATATTTAATTATAAATCTATGCCAATAGACACTACCGCAGCTAGATTAATCACCTAAGTTACCAATGTAAGCGGATAAACCCGAACTTATAAAATGTTTTTCCTTTAAGCAAAATCTATACTAATATTATAAAGCTGAAGAGTTTGTTTGTTTGTTTGTTTGTTTGGTTGAACGCGCTAATCTCAGGAACCACTGGACCGATTTGAAAAATTCTTTTTGTGTTGGATAGCCCGTTAGTTCCTGAAGGCTTTAGGCTATTTATCATCACGCTAAGACCAATAGGAGCGGAGCACCAATCAAAAATACTTCAAATCAGTGAATTTTTTCCTTTTGAGAGCTGACGCTGCGTAAACGGTTAAAGTTTCGCAAAAATCATGTATGACAGGATTGTTCCCCTTTAAAAGTTCTTTAAAAAAGTCCGCGGTAGCATATGTCTATCTTTTAAGGTTGGCTCATAGTAACCATTTTTATGCAAAAAAAAACTGTTTTAAAATAATTCATTATTTGCGAAGGTGTTTTTATAAACATGATATTAATCCTTATCCAAATAAATAAATTATTCACCACAAGTATTTAATTTTAAACATTCTTGCCCTTTACACCATTNGCTCTGTTCCAAAGCGAACACAAACATTATTTCGTTCAGGCACAGCACAGGTCGACAAGTTGGGATAATTACAGCGTGCTAAACTAAATCGCTCTCTCGACTTCCGAGCGCTACTTTCTCTCGCGACTCGATTGGACATCGTCAGCGGTAGACTAGAATATTTGTTGTGCGCGAGTATATTAAAATAAATAAGTACTTATTACTTATGAAAGTAATATAAATCCCAACTAATATTATAAATGCGAAAGTAACTCTGTCTGTCTGTCTGTCTGTCTGTCTGTCTGTCTGTCTGTTACGCTTTCCCGCTTAAACCTCGCAACCGATTTTGATGAAATTTGGCATAGAGATAGTTTGAGTCCCGGGAAAGAACATAGGATAGTTTTTATCCCGGTTTTTGAAACAGGGACGCGCGCGATAAAGTTTTTCTGTGACAGACAAAATTCCACGGGGGCGAAGCCGCGGGCGGAAAGCTAGTGTAAAATAAAAGGAAAATAACTAGTATTATATTTAATTAGAAATCTATGCCAATACGACACTACCGCAGCTAGATTAATCACCTAAGTTACCAATGTAAGCGGATAAACCCGAACTTATAAAATGTTTTTCCTTTAAGCAAAATCAACTATACGCAGCTATAAGTGGTATATATAGTATTAGGCTAAAAGTATAACATATCATTTCTTTCATAAAACTGTAAACTGTAAAACTGTTAACTCGGGTCTAAAGTGCATTCTCGGACACCACAGAAGTCTAAAGGGCTTATTATAAGCTGAGACAATATTCACCGACTGAATCTTATTATTCGTTATAGCAATATCTAGATAAGTTTACAGTTGTTTAGCAAATACCAAAACTGTTTTGGGGGATTAAAGTGAACTATACGTGCATGATGTTGAGAAAGACGTTGATACTCGTNAAACTTGGTACAATTATTCTTCATACTCCTGGGCAGGTTATAGTATACTTAGGAATTCCCACGGGAACGGGAATTAGCGGGAAAATCCTTTTGTATGAAAAATCTAAACCGCTTAAGTTAGACGCTTGAAATTTGGCATGCAGGTACCTTATTAAACGTAAAGCTTAGTTACAACAGGATATTGCAAAATTCCCACGGGAACGGGAGTTACCGGGAAAAAACATTTGTATGAAAAAATCTAAACCGCGTAAGATAGATGAAGGGGGTAAAACGGGATCCACGCGTACGAAGTCGCGGGCGGCCGCTAGTTCATAAAATATAAGAAAAAAATATTTTCATGTTTATTTAACCTGATTTTTATATTTTAAAAGTATTCAAACATTTAGATAATAACGTTAAAACATTTAAAAATAATCGTTTGAGAACGTTTTCGACTTCTCCACGGTCGAAGTCGCGGGCAAAAGCTATTTGTAAAATAATTAGACTAAATTATTAAAAGTGCCTACCCAAAGTCATAATTCCACGCGGACGAAGTCGCGGGCACAGCTAGTCAACTATACGCAGCTATAAGTGGTATATAAAGTATTAGGCTAAAAGTATAACATATCATTTCTTTCATAAAACTGTAAACTGTAAAACTGTTAACTCGGATCTAAAGGGCATTCTCGGACACCACAGATGTCTAAAGGGCTTATTATAATGCTGAGACAATATTCACCGACTGAATCTTATTATTCGTTATAGCAATATCTAGATAAGTTTACGAGTGTTGTACAGATCCCAGTAACTTTGTTAAGCGATCACGTCACCGAAGCCGTGCAACTTGGAAGTCAATCCCTTTAGGTACTCTTACCTTTACGTGCATACCTAGCACTTAATACCTGTATTTATACGCATGAATAAACACTAGCTAGGTGCTTCATTCGCTTCCTAGATTGCCTAGGTAATGTTCAGCAATGATTCCGTAAAATATACAAAATGGATTTGTATTAGGCAGAGTTTAGCCATTTTATCTATATATCTATGTCTATCTATATCAGCCTTTAGGGCAGTGGTTCTTAATCGGTGGTCCGCGAACCACTGGTGGTCCCTGGAGACATTCCAAGTGGTCCACGAAGTGTACTTGCACACCTTGGTTAAAACCACTTTTAACTGATTTTTGCAGGCAAACTGGTTTTGACCGATTATGAGGTGGTCCCTGACAAGACAGAAATTTGGTAAAATGGTCCCTCATGACTTAAAGGTTAAGAACCACAGCTTTAGGGGGTTCGCCTTCAAACATAGGCCTCCTCTTCAACACTCCACCGACTTACCCTGACCCTAGTCACTTTTACTCCAGCTTGCTGCCGGATGTCGTCTGTCCACCGTTTAGGCGGTCTTCCCCTCTCCTGCCGCGGGTGTTGTTGCGGGGTCTTTCTGGCGATCTTGGTTCATCCGTGCAATGTTTCCTGTGTTAGGTGTGCCATTAAGTTTTAATAAATCTTTTGATCATTTCATAACCTCTCTAATTCTTCCTCTTATCAATAATTAATATTAATTATCAATTTTGTAATTCCAGGTTGGCTCAAAACACGAGGAACTAGACAAAGTAGTCCGGCTATTGCCGTACATCCAGCACAAGGGCGACAGTGACGATGTCGGAGCCGCTCGACCCGGCCAGGCTGCTGCCCGCGCGCACGGCCTACTGGACCTACCCCGGCTCGCTCACCACGCCGCCCTGCACCGAGTCCGTCACCTGGATACTCTTCAAGGACCCCGTGCAGGTGTCCGCTGAGCAGGTCAGTTTGAAACCGCTTTAAAGCTTCACTCAGGATATAGAGACACAAATAATTCCTTATGCTAACTTTTCATATATTTAAACAACAGAATGAATAACATTATAATCGATTCACATAAAGCCTAGATAGATACTAATAGATAGTAAGCGCACAAAAAGTGAGGCAACTTTTTGTGGACCATTCTTGTCCACTTGAAACTTGAAGCTTTATTGTTTTAATTAAAAGTCTTATTTTAAATAGTACTTAATAACATTTTATTACGATACATGTGGATAAAAATCTCAGATTTTCGAAAAAATCGCCTTTTTAGACATTTTTAACAATATTTTGACAGTAATGACATAAGATTTTTGCCTCACTTTTGACGAAACGACAGTATGAAATGAAGTCTATCCATCTAGGCTTTATCTTAGATCCTTAGACAAACGAATCTACAATAGGATTTTTTAAGGAAGGAAAAACACCGCCGTTTTTCGATTTCGTGTACGATTTGGTTTCCTTTTCGTCTGTGACTCTACATTATTTTAAACTTTATTAAAAAGGATAATCTATGGCTTAGGCGAAACAACAAGTCTGCGTGAAGACCGGTTTCCGATGCGCAAACAAAACAACGGATACGCACCGCATGTTCCACTTTAAATGCTTTCCAAAACACGCCATTTGAATGAGCCTATTTGTTTAATGTTGCATAGAGCTATAGAAATCACATTGTGATTTCATTTTTGTGCTCAGCTATGAGGATAAAAAGTATGAGAGTCTCATCTCTCAACAATAATCTATTAATCTATCATAGACATAATTTAATTCCGGTGTAGGCTATAGAGATTAATTGGAAGAACAGGGAATCTATAATTTCTTACATAGATATGAAGTGTTTTTGATCACACATGAGACTTTACATGGATGATGTCCCGAGCAGTAGGCCTCAGCTACCATCCCTCGTGCAATTATCAGATGAAAAGAACATAATGTCATATTTCAGTTGGCCCTGATGCGCAAGCTGCGTTGCGGCGAGGCGTCGTGCGGCGAGGAGGCCATGGAGCTGCTGCACAACTACCGGCCGACGCTGCCGCTCGGCAACCGCGAGCTGCGCGACTACGGCGGCAACTAACGGCCACCACCAGGCCCTGCGCATACCATGCATATGCGACCCACGTGTCAACAAGGCCCGCGCCCCTAGGTACAACCAAATGGTCAGCAACATTAGTAGCGCTATACACACTTTACATTCGTCTGGTTTTGTTGCTGATTAAATCTCAGGCTGCAGCCGTTTTAGGTTGTGTGTGTGTACCTATTCCAAAAGTTTGAAAATAATTATAGTTCTGCACAGAACGACCAATGTGCCTGCATTTTTACTTATTACGTGAGTGCACAGTTCAATGGAATCCTAGGTATTTTGATAAGGTAATTCAATTGTGCCTCTAATCAGTACATACGATAAATGTAGAGAATATAAAATAATGAATTTTTAATAAGTAGTTGTATAGTTTTACTTATTACCAAATGTAAGTAATATTACTTTTATGATAAAACTAATGTTACATTGACCTAATACGTATGTGAATAATAATGTTATTTTATTAATGAAATCGAATATAATATTCATTTATCAGTTTTTCAGACCAAAAATACATTTAATTTTAAATTAAATTAACCCGTTATCGTGTCTATGCGTACCTACAATGCTGATTATGATTATTAACTTACTGTTATGATTTTATTTTACTGTTAAAACGGACAAACTCATTCAGTACGAGTATGATAGTTTCGAGAATGACGCCATAAAGGTCCTTCTAAAGTGGCCTAGCTTGATTTTATTTAGATCTCGGTCTAGTAGTTACGTATTATCTATAATAGGGTGGTTTATATTCACAGCCCATAGTATTTTATAATAAACCTACACATCTTCCATTAGTTCATTTAGTACATTCAAAGCATAATAATTTATCTAACCTTCATACCCTACTAATAATGGTCCTAGCTAAATTTTTCTAAAGAATCGATTAATCAGACTAAGTAAGTGCTAGAAAAATGGCCACAATATTTCGGCAACTAAGTACCTACTTAGGTAGTGACAACGTAAAAGGTTAATTAAATTCCTCCTTTCTTACTTTTCTTTCGAAGCTTTCTGATTTTTCTGTTCTTCATTCTTATTTTTGATCTGTATTTACACTTAGATCTGTGTACGCATACATATACATATTATAAGCATTTAATTTACAAACGCCTATTGATAGGTAGCTGTTATACAGATGTATACTAATAATAAACCAACATCGGCTTTCCGTTTCTAATAGCTAAAATATTTATTAGAATTTACATGCATAATTAAATGCAAGTACCTTGTGCCTCGAATGTAAATGCCTCAGTTACATTAACTGTGTCGTTATAATATATTATAAGATAATATTTAATCATAAATATGATATTTTTAATTAAGTATACCATTATCAATTATTATAATCATGTACCTACCATTAAATATCATGAACAATGTTATGCTGTATTACAGTGTTCACTAATAAATGTGTATTTTAAATACCAAAGCTTTTTAATTTCCTATTGTATTTTTCATTAAGCTCACATAATGTGTTTGTACTTGCAGGAAAATTATAGAAAACAACTCTGATAAAGCTCAATTTGCGGAAACTGCTTCTGTAAGCAATATAATACAGGGTGGAAACGTTAAGTGATCTCACTCGATTATTTCTAAACTATACAGGGTGTTAGGTAAATGGGTATATGAGCCGACACTAGCCCATGTTAACATGGTCATATAAATGGTATGGTGAAGTCAGAAAATTGATATCTTCATTTTAACTACATACCTATTTTAATTTTCATACAAATCGGATTTTGTAAAATTTATTTTGTATGAAAATCAAAATAATTAAAATGAAGATATCAAATTTCTGACTTCACCATACCATTTATATGCCTATGTTAACATGGGCTAGTGTCGGCTCATATACCCATTTACCTAACACCCTGTATATACAAGATATTAAAAAACTGGAGACAAATCCTGAAAGTGCTTCATGGGCTCTTTCAAACGGTACCAATAATAGGTTACAGAATAAACTGGATCTATCTGAAAATTCAATGTTTCCAGCTTCCATACTAAATGTTTGCCAGACACACATTATCAGAAGTGTATTTTTTTATTTAATAATAAACTCTTAAAATAAACACGTAAATTGTATTCTTATTTAAAATTATTCCTGGAAAACATTGGTTTTAGGCTTTACCTTCTATAATATTGTCAAACTAAATGTATGGAAGAAGGAAACATTGAATTTTTGGATAGATCCAGTTTATTCTGTAACTATTATATATTATTGATACCATTGGATAGAACTTGTGAAGCACTATTAGAATCAGTAATCAGTTTTACGACATCATGTGTAGTTTTTTAAATAATGTGACTTTACCAAATGTATGGAAGCTGGAAACATTGAATTTTCGGATAGATCCAGTTTATTCTGTAACCTATTATTAATACCGTTTGATAGAGCTCATGAAGCACTTTCAGGATCAGTACCTAACTAGTTTATTGATATCTTGTATAGTTTAGAAATAATCGAGTGAGATCACTTATCGTTTCCACCCTGTATACTTCTCAGTATTATAATCAGTATTTAATAATAGTAGGTACGTTAATATCATGGTGTCCCAAAATTAGCACGTTACACTGACACTACACGACAAGCACTTTGGAACAAATCACTAAGTCAATGTTTAGGATTCCGTAGCGTAGTCCTAACAAGAACTTGAAATGCAGGTTTTTCTCAAAATGTTGCATTTTTTATTATGTATTTGTTGCCATTTTTTGGATAATTTAGTATTTTTTTAGTATCGCCTATTATTTAGCATTATCTGTTTTTATTTTATCACGATATACCTCTTGGTTTAAGTTAGTAATTTTTTAGGATTCCGTAGTCCTAACAAGAAATTGAAATGCAGATTTTCCTCAAAATGTTACATTTTTTTATTATTTGTTGCCATTTTCTGGATAATAGTAGGTAGTCATTGATGCTTCTGGCTGCATCAGAGGCATCAATGACTAATTCTTTTGTTGGTGATGTATTTCATGCCTCCGACTGCATTTGTGAACACTAAGTTGTCTTGTTTTTATCTTTTTTTTTAGTTAATTTTTACGCAGTGGGGTTTTTTGTTTATTCAATAACAATTTTATTTTAATCTTTTTAATTACTAAAATAACGTACATTTTTGTAAACTACTAAAATAGCCCTTTATTTTGATACCCTCGATATGTATTGGGAAAAAAATATATTTTAAGACTTTATGGCGCCTAAAATCCGCCATTTTGATTTTTTCCAATTTTAATATAGCCAGTGTCACTCTCACGATTAGGACGAATCTTACGACCCCTCACATACATACATACATACACTCGAAAAACATAACCCTCCTTCTGGCGCAGTCGGGTAAAAACAACTTCTCATTTCGGCAGTACACTCTCGCCGAGAGACCACGAGATAATTAGGCCGAGTTTACAGGGAGCTCTCGCTACCTCTCGGTGTGTCTCGCTATCGCTCGCTCGCTCTTGGTCCCGTTTGCGCACGTATACCTGTCTCATGCGTGAGTGAGACATTCGGGTTGGTTCGGGCGAGAGCTAGAGAGAGAACAAAATAGAAATATATATATCTGTCACAGTCATTCTCATTCATTCGTTGTTGATTTTAATTTTGAACGCGCATTTCTAGCTTAGGCCTTGGTGTCACAGGGTGTCACCTGGCGTTGGTTTGTGTTCGTTACTCAGCGTGTCCAGAGAGTTGGCGGCGGTCGTAAACAGAAAATTAGCGTTTAGAAAACGACAAAAACCTGATTTTGAGAAGAATCATCATGAAACGGTAAGTAATCTTCAATTATTTTACATTCATTACGAGTTTCTTAATAATTTTCAATTAAAAAATACCATGGGAATTAACGTAGTAGGTAATGTTGTGATTTTTAATTTTTTTTGTTACCTACTCTAAATCACTTAAATAATTTGAACTAAAAAGGAAAGCATGTGATGAAAATGTACCTCTCGTCTGTGAGGAGAAAAGGCCGCGTCTGTGGGTTGGAACATATGCTCCATAAAACATGGGTTCATATTACGCTGCACGGCTCGGTTTAGTTTGTTTTTGTAGGCATACCTAATGCTTACAAATGTGTCTGTTTGTTCACAACGAACTGGGCTGTTTATCAACTTCTTTGGCGTAAAAAATAAGAATCTGACATTGAAGTTGGTCGATTTCTTAAAGTTATTGATAATTATACAGCCCAGTTCCTAGTATACACATACATGTAACTATTATGCCTAGAAACACAAAATAGAAAATTTCCATACATTGTAATAATTATGATCCTCTGTTGTTGGGAGCATAAATGCTCCAAGCCACAGACGCGGCCATTTTAAGTTTGGAGCATGTTAATCAGTGTTGCCAGTCGGGTCTAGTCAGAAATTACCAGAAATATAAAAAAATGGGGTTAGTCCCAACGGCCCCGGTGGATCTGCCCCGTCAACGGGGTGGATGGGAAAAGGTGTTTCAACGACCCCGGTAGTCATAGCTATAGAGTATAGCTAAGACTATGACTACCGGGGTCGTTGAAACACTTTTTCCCATCCACCCCGTTGACGGGGCAGATCCACCGGGGCCGTTGGGACTAACCCTTTTTTTTCTCAAAATTGAGCTATATTTTTTCATTTTTTATTACACGAATCGAGAGTACTATAAAAACTGATTATTAGACTTTTTTGTATTTTTTTACACCCAACAATTTAAAAGATATGGATCTTCAAAGTTCACAATTGGCCAAAGTAACCCCATTCTACGGTAGGTACTTTTTTGTAAAGCTCAGTTTTATGGCGCTCTCGAATGGCCGTTTTATAAAAGTTTGAAACATGTTTTGTTTAAGAAATTTATACAGAATGATTTTGTAAACAGTTCGTTCGTTTCAGCCGAAAGACGTCCACTGCTGGACAAAGGCCTTGTAAAAAGTATCCAATTTTTTTTAATAAGCTCTTCTTACTACCACTGCGCTTCACTCCCACCCCCACCTCACTTCGAACCTATCTATATTCGGCGAAGTCGTTTTATGCAAAAATTACTTGTGTTGAATTTTCATTTTGTAGCAACAAAATGATAGGTTACCGTATCTTTTTACGCGTAGATATCAACTGACTTAAGTGCTTAAGTTCCGAAAACAAAATAATATAATGTGTTACAGTCTCGGGTTGTTACTGTCAAAACTCATAATCAGTCAAAACCACTTTTGACTGAAAAAAAACAGTCAAAATCTGCTAAAAGTGGTTTCGCCTGATTGAAAATTTTACCAATCAGTCAAAATTCATATAAAAAGTGTTCTGATTGGTGAAAATTACTTGAAAATCATCAAAAATGTGTTAAAAACCATTTTAAAGTGTTATATTTTTGTGATTTGTGCATATAAAATGATCACATCTAACTTAGGTACAACAGTAATGTTGCTAGGTCAAAGGTAAAAGATAAGTCGATTATTAATTTCTTCGGTCGGAATCCAACCCTTACTTTATCTTAGTTTAAAAACCACCGGTTATAGGGGCATTTTTTGGAGAAATTTATCAAATAACCAAAAAAACACGAATTTAAAAGCAGATTTTTTTCAAAAAGTTTAATTTTTTTATTATTTGTTGGCTTTTTTTGTGTATTTTATGTATTTTTTAGTATCGCCTGTTATTTAGCATTATTACTGTTTTTATTTTATCAGGATATACCGCTTAGTTTAAAAGTTATTACGTTTTCTTTACAATAAGTAATTGTAAGAAAAAAAATTCTATAAAAATTTAAAAAAAATCTCAAAAATTTTTTTACCTCTTTTGTCGATAAAAATAGGTCTAGTTTCATCTATTTTCATATGTACACTTTAACGTGACTCACACTGTATACTTTATAACATTTCTGTTGGAAAATTTTGAAGATTTAGGTCAAGAAACTAATACAAAGTATTCAGTAAAAATGTCATGGTCCTAATAGAACTGAAGATATTTGAGTTTTTATAAATTATGGCAAAAAAAAATTGTCTTGACATGTCACACAAAGGGTATGGCGTCAGGAGGTGCCTCACAGTCGAGAGGATGGATGGTCTTTTTTCGTAGCAATATTTCTCACAGACTGGCTTTGACTTGGTTTGACGTTTGTTAAAATGACAGTGGATTAACATGGTTAATGTCGCGTAGCCATACTTAGCTATTACTTATTCTGTGCCATAGCGTCGGTCACCTTTATTAATTTTATATCGACATTTTATTTGGATTTATTTGTCGACTTTTTAATATTAATAAAAAATGCTTTAAACTTTCATTGGTGTGTTTGAACACATATTATGTACTTAGGTAAAAATGTACCAAGACATAAAGCACACGAATTTCGAAAAAAAAAAGTAGTTTTTTGCATCACTGAAGTTACTCACTTTTCATGATAGCGTTTCAATTGTTTCACTTAGGTAGGTAGGTACTTACCTACATTTCGTAGAAAGATAGAAACAAGACAAGACGCGCGACATGTGACTTTTGTCGACGTGACAGTATTAACGGTGATAGTTTAATACATTTGTTTCTTTTACAGAAAAAGGGAGACATACTTTCACGGTGTTAAAAAAGTCACACGTGCGCACGCGCGCCGTTAGTGTTCACAAAATCATAATGCAGTCGGAGGCATTTGTTTTTGAGTTTGCTTTGATTTTTTTTTTGTTTTGCATGTTATTATAGTTCAAAGAGTGTGAGTCCGGGTGGTGCACGACGCGGCGGCGTGCGCAGGCGAGGTGGTAGTAGTGGTGATGGCTGGTCTGGCCAAGGCGAGCGGGGCGCTTCTGCTGCTGGACCTGGAAGAGGCACGGCGAGACCTTCCCTTTCAGAACCGTAATTATCACCTTTTTCTTACTTTTTAAAATTACGCCTTTAATAGAGATAACAAATAGATAGCCCTTAATAGACGTGAATATTATTTTGATTTTAGTCTTCAGACAATGATGATAGAAGATGCGCCTAAGGGTAGAGCGTTGGAGCGTCCTCTCGTCCTCTTCAAAATACAAATGTGTGTGTTTGTTCACAACAAACTGGGCAGTTTCTTTTCTTTGGCGTAAAAAATAAGAATCTGACATTGAAGTTGGTCGATTTCTTAAAGTTATTGATAATTATACTGCCCCCAGTTCCTAGTGAACACATACATGTAACTATTATGTCTAGAAACACAAAATAGAAAATTTTCATACATTGTAAAATGACCTTAGATTTATTAATCTAAGAATATGACCCTCTGTTGTTGGGAGCATATGCTCCAAGCCACAGACGCGGCCATTTTAAGTTTGGAGCTTAATATTATCAGAGCCCCGATTACGGTAACTTTTAACGTTTCCAATCCAGACACGCTTCTCGATTCTGCGATACGATTGGTCGTTCAACAGCGTACGTCAGCTGTTTTGACCAATCGTATTGCAGAATCAGAAACGCGTCTGGATTGTAGACGTTAAAAGTTACCGTAATCGGGGCTCAGGCCTCCGTCACTCGCCTATGCCGGCCGAGATAATTACCTACAGCGCGCGACAACTCCAAGTTGCAAATCAGTCAGGGCCGCCACGCGCCTGTGTAGGTACACATGCGTACCTATACACGCTCGCGCTCGGTTGATCATCGTCGCAATCAAGGTTTATTGTTCCAACAGCACTTTAATTCAGAGAATTAGCCTGGCCATTCAACGTGGCAATGCTGCCAGCCTTTTGGGCACCATTCCTGACTGCGGCGTTGGGGGTGAAGTATTTTTTATTTTGTAAATAGTTTTTATCATTAGTAATTTTTAAATTTTAGTTTTTAAGTCATTTTAAGTTAATGTATTATTATAAAATTTATTCTCTAGCAAAATAACTATTTTATAATTAACTGTAATTTAAAAATAGTAATTCAAATAATGAAAAATAACTGCAATACATGAAAGAAATGAAATACTTAAGACAAAAAGCTGTAGCAAAAACATTATTTTAGCTAATAAAAAATTAACTTTATTTCACCGTGTCTATTTTCCGACACTACACCTTTTAAAACTGTTTGTCCAATTTCGAATAATCGCAACACTCAAGTTTATTAATAGGTACTTTGGAGATGGTACGAAATACAAACACTACTAGATTTTTTTTTTTATGTCATAGAGGGCAAACGAGCAGACGGATCACCTGATGGTAAATGATTACCGTCGCCCATAAACACCCGCAGACCCAGGGGCGTTACAGGTGCGTTGCCGGCCTTTAAGGTAAAGATACGCTCTCCTCTTGAAAGCTTGCAGGTCGTATCCGTCCGGAAACACCGCAGACGACAGTCCATTCCACAGTTTGGTTGTACGGGGCAGGAAGTTTCTAGAGAAACGTACTGTTGTGGACTGCCAACCATCTAAGTGATGGGGGTGGAAGTGCTGTCGGGTAGATCGGTGGCGAAAAGTGGCGGCAGGAATAAGTCCGGATAATTCTTTGGAGCACTCCCCGTGATACATGCAATAGAAGATGCACAGTGAGGATACATCTCTACGCAGCGCCAAGGGGTCAAGCCGATCCGAAATGTCCTGGCAGTCAACGATTCGAGCTGCTCTCCGTTCAATGCGGTCCAGAGGGAGAAGCTGGTACTGGGGCGCACCTGCCCAAAGATGAGAACAGTATTCCATATGAGGCCGAACCTGCGCCTTGTAAAGTTGCAGACGATGGGCTGGAGTGAAATACCGTCTCGATCTATTGAGCACACCAAGCTTCTTCGAGGCTAATTTAGCCTTACCCTCTAAATGACCACGGAACTGGACTTCGCTCGATATGTCGACACCAAGGATTCCGATATTGGCTGAGGCAGTTAGGGAGTGCTCTCGAAACAGCGGGATACGACAAACGGCAACTTTTTGGCGGTGAACGCGCAAACTTCTGTCTTTGTAGGGTTAAATTGGACCAAATTGCGTCGACCCCAGTCTGAGACCTCCTTCAAGGAGAAGATTAACGTTTACCAATCGTAAAAACAATAAATGCTTCTTAAAATTAAGTTTTTATTGTTTAAACAACCCTGACGCTTGAGCTGTGACGTAGATCAATTCTGATCACAAAAAAATTGCGCTCTTGTGAGCGTAGTAGTAGGGTGCAATTTCGAATGCACCAGGTTCGTTGGAAATTTTGCATTATTATTATTACCGTTAAAATGTCGGCATCTGATCCTACACAAAGGAGTGCAATTTCTGTTGCTACTATTATGTATTCTGTGATATTATGCTCCACACCACAGACTAGAGGCCAAGGTTTCAACCACAGATATAGATAGATGCAGCATGTCAAAAAAAATGTATGAAGACGAGCGTGCCCACCCATATCTGTGGTTTCAACACTCGCAAAGCTTTTAGTTCGAATGAATAAGTAGGTACCTAGGTACTTTTTTGTAAAGCTCAGTTTTATGGCGCTCTCGAATGGCCGTTTTATAAAAGTTTGAAAGAAAGAAAGAAACATTTATTGCTATGGACATCACAAAAGACAAAAGAGGTAAAATGAAAAAAAAAAGCAAATAAGACAGAGGTGACATAAAACATACAATAAATGAATGAATAAACTAAGCAGTGCCACCCTGTCGCACAGCGATGCCCATCGCAATGGGACCTCACTCAGCATATGCCGTGGCCCCCGTGTTTTGTTTATTTCTCATCTTTTGGACAAGAAATTTATACAGAACTAGCTTTCCGCCCGCGGCTTCGCCCGCGTGGAATTTTGTCTGTCACAGAAAAACTTTATCGCGCACGTCCCTGTTTCAAAAACCGGGATAAAAACTATCCTATGTTCTTTCCCGGGACTCAAACTATCTCTATGCCAAATTTCATCAAAATCGGTTGCGAGGTTTAAGCGGGAAAGCGTAACAGACAGACAGACAGACAGACAGACAGAGTTACTTTCGCATTTATAATATTAGTTGGGATGATTTTGTAAACAGTTCGTTCGTTTCAGCCGAAAGACGTCCACTGCTGGACAAAGGCCTTGTAAACAGTATCCAAATTTTTTAATAAGCTCTTCTTACTACCACTGCGCTTCACTCCCCACCCCCACCTCACTTCGAACCTATCTATATTCGGCGAAGTCGTTTTATGCAAAAATTACTTCTGACTTCTGTTGAATTTTCATTTTGTAGCAACAAAATGTCACCGTTTCTTTTTACGCGTATCAGCTGACTTAAGTGCTTAAGTTCCGAAAACAAAATATAATGTGTTACAGTCAAAACTCATTATCGGTCAAAACCACTTTTGACTGAAAAAAAAAACAGTCAAAAAAATCTGCTAAAAGTGGTTTCGCTTGATTGAAAATTTTACCAATCAGTCAAAATTCATATAAAAAGTGTTCTGATTGGTGAATTGATGACGAATTGGTGTTCAGTTACTTGAAAATCATCAAAAATGTGTTAAAAAACCATTTTAAAGTGTTATATTTTTGTGATTTAAATGTGCATACAAAATGATCACATCTAACTTAGGTACAACAGTACCTACCTAATGTTGCTAGGTCAAAGGTAAAAGATAAGTCGATTATTATTAACCCTTACATTATCTTAATTATTTTTAAAGTATTTTTGGAAAAAAAAAATTTAAAATTTAATTTGCGGGTTGCCCATAATTATCTTAAGTTTTAAAGATTAAGGCTTATTTTCGTTTACCATCATCAGGCTTTGCAGTTACTTGTGTGTACGTATTTTTCTATGAACGAAGTAAATTATCCACATGTGCCAATTTTGAAACCGCGCCCAGTGGAAAAAATAATTAATTAGGAAAAATAATTGTGATTCTGAGGCGCTCCTAATAATTTTGACACTGATTGCAAATTCAGCCTGTATGAAGTAGGTTGGTTTTTTGTAGCAAATCTATTGTGTTGTTAATTAAATGAAATGCTTTTTACAGTCAAGCATTAATTTGTTTTTATTTGAGTAATAAATAGATAAGTACCTGGTCTACTTTTCTTATTTAAATTTTTGTGTAAGCAGGATATCACGCTTATTATATTATAACTTTATAACATTTCTGTTGGAAAATTTTGAAGATTTAGGTCAAGAAACTAATACAGAGTAGGTATTCAGTAAAAGATTTCGTATGACTGTACCGATTTTGGCCTAAATAATATTTTTTTTTATGTTATCTATGAGTGGTCCCACCCAGTTGCCGGAAGAATATTATTTACATTTTTCGGATCCGGCCACTGGGACCGCGGTCCCAGTTAATTGCGGTCCCAGTCGCCGGAAGCCTCAAAATGTCATGGTCCTAATAGTCCTGAAGATATTTGAGTTTTTATAAATTATGGCAAAAAAAATTGTCTTGACATGTCAGACAAAGAGGTGGGGCATCAGGTGCCTCACAGTCGAGAGCATGGATGGTTTGACGTTTGTTAAAATGACAGTGGATTAACATGGTTAATGTCGCGTATCCATAACTATTACTTATTCTGTGCCATAGCGCCGGTCACCTTTATTAATTTTATATCGACATTTTATTTGGATTTATTTGTCGACTTTTTAATATTAATAAAGAATGCTTTAAACTGTCATTGGTGTGTTTGAACACATATTATGTACCTACTTAGGTAAAAATGTACCAAGATAAAGCACACGAATTTCGAAAAAATAGTAGTTTTTTGCATCCCTGTAGTTACTCACTTTTCATGATAGCGTTTCAATTGTTTCACTTAGGTAGGTACCTGCTTAGGTACCTACATTTCGTAGAAAGATAGAAACAAGACAAGACGCGCGACATGTGACTTTTGTCGACGTGACAGTATTAACGGTGATAGTTTAATACATTTGTTTCTTTTACAGAAAAAGGGAGACATACTTTCACGGTGTTAAAAAAGTCACACGTGCGCACGCGCGCCGTTAGTGTTCACAAAATCATAATGCAGTCGGAGGCATTTGTTTTTGAGTTTGCTTTGATTTTTTTTTTGTTTTGCATGTTATTATAGTGCAAAGAGTGTGAGTCCGGGTGGTGCACGACGCGGCGGCGTGCGCAGGCGAGGTGGTGGTAGTGGTGATGGCTGGTCTGGCCAAGGCGAGCGGGGCGCTTCTGCTGCTGGACCTGGAAGAGGCACGGCGAGACCTTCCCTTTCAGAACCGTAATTATCACCTTTTTCTTACTTTTTAAAATTACGCCTTTAATAGAGATAACAAATAGATAGCCCTTAATAGACGTGAATATTATTTTGATTTTAGTCTTCAGACAATGATGATAGAAGATGCGCCTAAGGGTAGAGCGTTGGAGCGTCCTCTACATCCCAAGAAAAGAAGGTCAAGATGTCCCTCAGTACTGATGTATGTATTTAAGCGAAAACATATTTTAATGATTGTGCACGTACCTATTCATGTTAGTATTGATTGACTAAACGTATTTTATCAATTTTAGCGCTGACGCAAAATCGATGAAGAAGTCTATTGGTGTGGATGATGCTGGGTCATCATCACCAAACATGTAAGTTCTTAAATATTTTTTTTAAGATTTTCGATATTTTCTTAAGTTCATTTGTCAGTTTTGTGTCAGGTTCGGGTTTATACCAGGTTTGATGTTTTATAGACTAAGAGCTAGTGAACGCCAGACCTACGTCATTTTATAAAAGCTGAAAGTTTGTCAGCGTATGCTCCCAATAGGTATAGGATATAATGTTGGTGAATTATGAAGTTTGGGTCATGGTGGCTTTGGGAGCTACCCTAAAAAAGGGTAGTTAGGGTTTTGGGTTAGTCCCAACGGCCCCGGTGGATCTGCATGTTATTAATAATTTATTTAATTAATTAGTACTTTAAGTACTATTGTTAGAGTAGGCGCACACCTTTGATTTTTCGTCGGCCGATAGTTTAGTCGGGCAGTTGATCAGTATGGGCGTGTATGGGAGTGCGCACACTACGCCGATTCCATTTGGCAGATTCTGCATACAATTTAAAATCGGGCACAACTATCGGCCAACTAAAAATCAACGGTGTGCGCCTACTCTTAATCAACACCTGATTAATGTAACTACGTATCTGTGATTCTTAAATAATAATTATATTTTGTAAAAATTTTAGATTTCCATGTTATTACATATTTGTTAGTGAGGAGTTTTAGAGTTACTTTTTATCACATTAGACTATTAGAGAGTTATTAATATTGAATGATTAATGCAATTGCGCATCTGTGATTCTAAAAGTAATCTATAGGTTTATGACCATAATATTTTGTGACAATTAAACTTACTTTTATGCTGAAGATTTTTTAAACAGTGATTGTTAAATAAAACTGATTATATTATTTAGATATTATTATTTTTTATTTTATTTATTAACAGGTTTTATTTTCGGTAGGTATGCAATACCGAGGTGGAACCTTTTAGATCTGTGTCATCCGTCACGTTTAGTGAAATACCGGGGTGGTTGAATCTTGATTTGATCCATCCGCCCCGTTAAATGATATACCGGGGTGGTTGACACTTGATGTGTTCCATCCACTCCGTTGAACGCTAAGACTATGACTACCGGGGTCGTTGAAACACTTTTTCCCATCCACCCCGTTGACGGGGCAGATCCACCGGGGCCGTTGGGACTAACAAAAAAAAAAAATGGGGGTGTCTGGCAAGGAGTTGGAACTGTCAAAACTGTCTGGCTGTTGGGGAAAATACTTCTAATTATTGCCCAAATATTATACATAAAAATCAGATTTTATACAGGGTGGAAACGATAAGTGATCTCATTCGATTATTTCTAAACTATACAAGATATAAAAAAAACTGGTTACTGATCCTGAAAGTGCTTCATCAGCTCCAACGGTACCAATATTAGGTCGCAGACTAAAGTGGATCTATCCGAAAATTTAATATTTTCAGCCTTCAGAATCATGTTTGGAAAGGCGTAGTCACACGTTACCTACCGTAGCACTTTGAAAACGTGCGAGTGCGGTTTTCCAAACATGAAAATTCTATGCAACTTAGCAACTTTGTTCAGTTCAGTATTCTGAAAATCTTGTTTTATACTTTTTCAGCGTCGTTTTTTGTCGTAGTTGGGTTTTAGTTTTTTTACTTTTTATTTACTATGTATAATATTTGGACAATAATCTGAAGTATTTTCCCCAACAGACTAAAAATCGCGCCATGAGTTCTTAGCCTTACTGTACCTTGTCTAGTACGGCAAAAGTTAACATTTATTTGTTTTTAATTCATCATCTTACCCAATTTTTTACTTCAGAAATAGTGAGCCTATCGTTGCAACGACGCCGTCTCCGAAGCCGTCTGAAGTGGTGCTGGTAGTGCCCTCGGCAACACCAAGCGAACTGATGGTTCCCACATCCGAATTTTTGATGTTTCTTACGTCCTTAGATTTAGAAACCTCGTCATCGGCAATGTAAGTATAGTTTTTAACCAACCCAAAATTTTAATGATTTTTTTATTATTTTTATTTCGTCGTTTTACCCAATTTTTACTTCAGAAATAGTGAGCCTATCGTTGCAACGAAGCCGTCTCCGGAGTCATGTGAAGTGGGGCTAGAGCTGGTAGTGACCTCGGCAACACCAAGCGAGCTGTTGGTTGCCACGTCGGAGTCTTCGGTGACTCCTATGTCCTTAGATTTAGAAACCTCGTCATCGGCATTGTAAGTCTATAGTTTTTTAACCAAACAAAATTTTAAGATTATTTATTTATTGAAAAAAAAAAAAATATGTTTCACAATAAATAATTTTGAATTTGAATTTATTTATCTATGGTAGATACGGAGTTTATGACAGGTTTGATGAGGTGTGTAAGTTGTGCTTCAACCACACAAACGCGTGCAGATCGCGCCGGCGATGGCGATCTGTACCTCTAGCACGAAAAACTTTCGACTTCGAATCGTTTGCGTATTCGAATCGCCATCAAAAGATTTAGTATGAAAAATTAAACATAGCCCCTCTGAAAGTGATGTAAAGTGAACTCAGTATGAGAAATAGTAGAACGAAACTAATTTTGACAGTAAAAATTGTCACGTTATCGTTGAATTCGAAGGCCGAATATCGAATTTTATCGAATACGCAAACGATTCGAGACGAAAGTCGTTCATGCTAGAGGTACTGCACGCATTGGTGTGGTTGAAGCTTAAGAACTTGAATATTCCTAATACGGCAAAAGGTAACATTTATTATTCATCTTCTTACTCAATTTTTTACCTCAGAAAGAGTGAGCCTATCGTTGCAACGACGCCGTGTCAGAAGGCATCTGAAGTTTTGCTCTAGCAAAACGATAAGTGTTTGCGGAGTCACTACCAGCTCTNTTTGCTAGAGCTGGTAGTGACTCCGCAAACACCAAGCGAGCTGTTGGTTGCCACGTCCGAGTCTTCAGTGACTTCATCGTCGGTCTATACTTACAATAAGTATAGTTTTGTAACCAACATTTTTTTTTTAGTTTTATATGGTAGGTAATTAAATTTCTTTATTATAGAGACGTAGAAAGTGGTGGGAGTGGAACATCCACCCCTCGGAAAACGGGAGATGGATCATCCACGCCAAGGGCGACAAGAGCTACCAAACATCGTATGTAAGTATATTTAGGAAAATATTCAATTGTAACAATAATGTTGTTCTAGTTATGTATATTGTTCGATATTAACTAGCATCAAATTTTACAGGCAGCTACTACAGGACCAGGATCAGGAGCAAAAGAGTATAGAGCACCTATTCTATGGTAAGTTAATTTTAGTTTTCATCAAATCTACTAACAGATGGCAATTTTTCCTAAATATGTCGTTTAATTGTTTTAAATAGGTAGCAGTGACGAAGAAGACGCGGAAGATGATGAGGACACCGTACAGCTACCTATCCCGCGAACGGTTCGAGTGTTTCTCGAGGACGAACATGACGAAGAAGGAACCGTCCCAGCGAACCTGAATTTCGCATGGCCGCCTCCACCCCCGACTTCAGGATCCGTAGAGCCCGCCACGCCACCTGAGGATCAGTCAGCGGCCCCATTACCTGACCCATTAGCAACATCAAACATAGATAAGTTTGACTTCCAGTGGAGAGCGTTCCCACAACCCCAAATCGAACCAGAGGTAAGGAGGGAACCGTTTTCCAACATTATGTGTGGAGCCACTACTTCATTTGCCACTCCATATGACGCATTCATCGCCATTTGGGATCGGCAAATCATGGAGCACATTGCTGTGGAGACAAACCGATATGCCCAACAGCTTGCGGCGATTATGATCCAGTCCAACACTTTGTATCCTCAGAGTAGGATCACAAAATGGGTGGACACGACGGTGGATGAACTCTACGTGTATTTCGCAATAATCCTAGCCACTGGGATTGTAGTGAAAACACGTCTTGAAGAGTACTGGAATGGTACACGTGACGTTTTCATTACTCCAGAGTTCACCACGGCGATGTTTCTTGATCGCTTCTTGCTGTTGAGCAGGTGTCTTCACTTTCAAAATAACGAGACTTTCAAACCCGCTTCATTTACCCGCAGTCAGGCAAAATTATTTAAGTTGCAGCCTGTTCTAGATCACCTCAATCACAAATTCTCAAATTTATACAATATGGATCAAAATATAGCACTAGACGAAAGTTTGACTATGTGGAAGGGTTGGTTGGATATAAATCAGTTCATCAATAACAAAGCCGCAGCAGTCGGCATCAAAACGTACGAGATTTGTGAGTCCAAGTCCGGATACTTGTGGCGTTTCGAGGTCCACACAAGACACGAAGAGTGCTCAAACGCACAAGCCTCTCCGGTTTCTGGAGTCATACCCGCATTAGTCCTACGGCTATTAAAGGGCCTCGAACACAGAGGCCATACAGTATGGATGGACAACTTTTATAATTCCCCTGCACTCGCGCGGGAATTAAAGTGCCGTGGGTTCGACTGCGCAGGGACGCTACGGACCAACCGTCAGTTAGTTCCCAGGGAACTGACAAATGGGAAAATGGCTATCAATCAGCTGTGTGGCTGCACTTCAGGGGATGTGGATCTCATAGTTTGGCGAGATAAGAAATACGTATCTCTTATCTCGACATACCATGGGCTAGCAACTGTGAAGTGTGGTGGCATACTGAAGCCCACGGTGGTATCTGATTACAATATCTGCATGGGGGGGGTCGATCGCAAGGACCAAATGTTATCCGTGTACCCCATAGAAAGAAAGCGGACGGCCGTCTGGTACAAGAAGTTTTTCAGACGGCTACTGAATGTAAGCACATTAAATGCCTACATACTATTCAAATCTGAACATACAACTACTCACCGAAATTTTCGTAAAACTTTAGTGAATGAGTTAATATCACGGCATTCTCCACAAACCAGAACCAGGCCTTCGCCCATAAATACAGACAGTAAACCAGTCAGTGACCCACAAGTTTTCGAGCACTACCCGAAACAGTACGTCTTGGCCGAGCACAATAAAAGCGGCCACCGATACCGGCGCAACTGCGTCGAATGCGAAAAGCGCGTCACAACGTACTGCTACGGGTGCAATAAAGCGCTTTGCACTTTCACGTGTTTCGGGCCTTATCACAAAAAACTTTACAAGGACACTCAAAAAGTGACCAAAAAGAAGGAGTAGACTGTAGAGTAGACTGCGTGAACTGGTACCCAAGCAATTTCTTCAGAAATTGGTTCAGAATACTTAGAGAGTAAACATACAAAAAGTCCCCACCTCTATCGGGGGCGGAGTGGAGGGAGAGGGTTGAGCACAGAATCTAAATATTAATAATATATTATGTTACAGTCAAAACTCATAATAGGTCAAAACCACTTTTGACTGCAACTGCACTTTTAACCGATGGCCTTTTGATGACTGGAAAAATCAGTCAAAAGTGGTTTTAACCAAGAATGTTAGTCAAAACCACTTTTGAGTGCAAAACATTTTATTTAACTAACTGACCGAACAAATTAATAATCCTACCTTTTACCTGACGAATACCTGGCAGCATTATGTACTATTACATATTGTACCAAAGTTAGGTGTGATCATTTTGTATGCACAATCACAAAAATTTTACACTTTAAAATTATTTTTAACACATGTTTAATGATTCCCATATAAGTAATTTTCACTAATCATGACACTATTTATGAATTTTGACTGATTGGTAAAGTTTTCAATCAGGCAAAACCACTTTTAGCAGATTTTTTGTACTTAGAAGTTGTTTTGACTGCAACATACTTATGTATAACATAAATCAAAGGTGACTGATTGACTGATATAGTGATCCATCAACGCACAGCCCAAACCACTGGACGGATCGGGCTGATATTAAAAATTTGGTATGCAAGTAGATGTTATGACGTAGGCATCCGCTAAGAATTTTACGAAACTCCATCCCTAAGGGGGTAAAACGGGATCCACGCATACGAACTACGAAGTCGCGGCCGGCCACTAGTACCTACGTAATAATAATATAGAGTTGAGTGAGTTTTTTGCTAATAAAGGGTGTCCCAAAATTAACGAAACTTTTTGCTACAATTTATTCAATAAAGTGTTGACAACCCTAAAAATAAAACAAATAGACAGCTGATAGTTTAGGGTTACAAAAAATGTAGCGTTAGGTACACAATAGAACAACCTGTCTTCGTCCGCAATTCGAAAATTTCATACAAAATATGGTCGAAATAGTGATTTAACTTCGTGAATTGTGAAAAGATTGAGAATTGAGAAATTCCTGGAGACAGGATCTGTTGGAGACGTCAAACACACTGTTCTTCCAAAAACAAGCCGTTAAAATGTCAATATCGAAGCAGTGCGTGAGTATCGGTGACAATTAATCCAGGAATCTCAAATCGGCGTCGTGGACAAGATGTTGTGATTTAACACCATTTAGTCCAGTCATTATAGTAAGTTCACCTCGGAATTCGAGATACCCAGCTGTAAGTCTGTAAATACGTGTATATTGACACCCTAAAAGTTGTCTCATAACCTACATATGGTAGGGTGTAAGCAACTATTAAATTTCAAGGTCAACGGTCACAAAAATCGGTTTTTTGCGCTTTTTTTAGGAAAATCTCATTTCCTATGGGTTTTTTGCTATTTGTATTTATTATCAATATTGTAGAATACTAAATTCTCTACAAATTTTGTTTAAAAACTTTTTTTATACGGTGAACCGTTTTCGAGATAGAGGGCGGAGAGCGCGCGGTCACTGCATCACTTCAGGTCTACTTAAGCGGTTTAGATTTTTCATACAAAAGGATTTTCCCGCTAATTCCTGTCCCCGTGGGAATTCCTAAGTATACTATAACCTGCCCAGGTGTATGAAGAATAATTGTACCAAGTTTCGTTAAAATCCGTCGAGTAGTTTTTGTTTCTACATATAAGGAACATACAGACGGACAGAATTCTATACATGAAATATATTTTCAAAATAACTATCAGGGGGTGATTAGTGATCGATACTGATGCCAAAAATGCAATCAGTAAAATTTTTGTCTGTCTGTCTGTCCGTCTGTATGTTCCTTATAGAAATAAAAACTACTCGACGGATTTTAACGAAACTTAGTACAATTATTCTTCATACACCTGGGCAAGTTATACTTAGTTTACTTAGGAATTCCCACGGGAACAGGAATTAGCGGGAAAATCCTTATTTCTCGCGTGATATTTAGCTTGTCACAAATCGTTATAAATTATAGCCTATTTATGTTGTTCTGATTATACAATATTGTTTATTTATACAATATTACCTACTGTAAAGTTTCATCAAAACCGTTCAGTAGTTTTTGCGTAAAATTTTCACTTTCCCGATATTAGTTCGAAAGTGGGTAGGAATTTTAAAAACAAACCCCCTTACTAATAAAACTGACACGCTCGTTTAACAGTGTTTTAAAGTGACGTTTAGTATGGAAATGTCATTTTAAAACAGTGTTCAACAACTTTGTAACTTTTTATTACTAAGGAGGAAAGTGTTTAGGATACAAGATCTAGCTAGAAAATGTTATTAGCGTTCATTGCGTCATAGATATGTTTTCTCTATGAAGCACCCTTTTAAAGATATTAGCAAAAAATTCAAAAGTGGGAACTTCAACCCCCACTCCGGCTCTCTCCATAGAGGCGGGGACTTAGTACTATACCGATTTCTGAAGAAATTGCTTAGGTTCACGAACTCTACAGCTGCTTTTTTGAGTGGACTATTCATAGGACACTGTTTTTTTTTATATGGTATTTAATTGCTTACATTGAGTGACAACTTGTAAGTTTATACAGGGTGGAAATGATAAGGTATCTCACTCGATTATGCCAGCCACACAATATTAAGTGTTTTTTATTAAAATAATAAACTACGATATCATGTGTGTGTACTGTTCAAACATCTCCTAAAACTTTCAAGATGGCACTTGTTACCGCCCGCACCACCTCCGCGTACCCCGCTACACCACCGAGTGCATGCGGCCGCCGCCCCGGGAGAGCGGTGGGCCTGTCCGATAGCTCGCCCGCATAATAGTACAATTTTCCTGATTTCATGGATTTTTCCATGAAAATTTAAAATATATTTTTTTATACTTTTTTTGGCATCAGTGTCGTGTATTGTATACTACCACCCCTGAGATGGGTGTTGTTTTACAAAACTACACCCTGTATGTATNAATATCGGAATTGAAAACCTTCCGATATTACATGCCCTAGTATGTATACAATAATTGTCCATCCATTTCTTATCAGGACTGCTGCTGCTTTGTTTTTTGTCTAGCGATGAACGGAAGTGTTTAATTTTGTTGTATATTATACAGAGTGGAATTTTGTAATACCACATGGAAAGATTATCTACATTTTTTACTCAAAGAAAACATTCCTTTATTTTTGAAAAGAAAGAGAACTGCATTCAAAGATGTTCGATTTTTTTTTTCGAAATTTCACCACTATACCATTTATTTACCATTCTATTACCATACATTTTCTGTAAATAATTAAAATAATTTAAGATTTTTCATTTGATTTATCAAGTTTGTTAGAGAGATTTCATCCTTAAACTTAACTCTAACGATCGATGCAATAAAAATACAAGGTGTAATTTTTAACAGATTTTAGTTGGTTCGATTCCCGTGTACACACACAAGCTACAGCAAGCAAATTTTTGGAAATATTTTAATGCAGTTCTACTTAGTTTTTTTTTTAAATAAAGGATTTTTTTCTTTGAGTAAAATTATCTATCCACTTGCTTTCTTTACTTTCCCTTCAGGTGGCATTACAAAAATCCACCCTGTATAAATGGGAGAAAAAGATAATTTCATTTTGTTATTTTCTTAGTTCAATTCAAGATTGCAGATCTCGTTATTTTAAAATAGAAACTGGAAGTCGAAACCTCTTATATTCTTTGCATCCTTCTTTTATATCCTTAGTTGCCTACCTCATTAAAAGTTTTCTATTTAATTTAAGTATATGCAATAGAAATATTTTTTTTATACAAATTAAGTAAATTGTTAATCATCTGTGAAAGTCTGTTTGCATTCGCAAAGTGAAGTAGTAAAGTGACGTCACAGCTTGAATATTTTTAAATGAACGATGCAGATCAATAAAAAACAAATGTAATTATAATAATTTATATTGTATATCTTCTGAAATTTTCCAACTAAGTATGTGTTGGGGTCATTGGACAAAATTCTACGTGCTCACAGACCGGGCTTTATCTACTACTTATATAAAAATAAGTCGGGTTTTCCTCCCTGACGCTATAACTCCAGAACGCACGAACCGATTTCCACGGTTTTGCATTCGTTGGAAAGGTCTCGAGCTCCGTGAGGTTTATAGCAAAGAAAATTCGGGAAAAGGGGGTAAAACGGGATCCACGCGTACGAAGTCGCGGGCGGCCGCTAGTCAATTATAAACATGTAGAAATCAATTTCGTGTAACTACTAATTTGTAAGCAAAAACGACAAAGGACATCATCCACGTTTCATATATTTTTGGTCCAAAATAAAAAGTGCTGTATTCTGACAGAATACGTCTGCCTTAGCATTTGTTACTATGGCACCAAAGCCGTAGCTCCACTGTGCGTCGAGTATTTGAGATCTAAAAGTCATCGATTTATTCATACATTTTTTGTTCAAAATCAAAAGTGTCGGCCAATAAAGAAAAAAGTGCTGTGTTCTGACAGAATACGTCCGCCTTAGCATTTGTTACTATGGCACCAAAGCTATAGCACCACTATGCGTCGAGTATTTGAGATCTAAAATTCATCGACGATTCATACATTTTTTGTTCAAAATCAAAAGTGTCGGCCTATAACAAAAAGTGCTGTATTCTGACAGAATACGTCCGCCTTAGTATTTGTTACTATGACACCAAAGCTGTAGCACCACTGTGCATCGTAGTATTTGAGATCAAAGTCAGTCGTTTCATATATTTTTAGAGCTAACAGCACTTTTATTTTTTGGCCGGCACTTTTGATTTTGGACCAAAATGGATGATGTCCTTTATGTTTGTCTCTCGTTCAGAGTAGGCGCACACCGTTGATTTTTCGTCGGCCGATAGTTTAGTCGGGCTGTTGATCAGTATGGGCATGTGTGGGAGTGTGCACACTACGCCGATTCGATTTGGCCGATTCTTCATACAATTTGAAATCGGGCACAACTATCGGCCAACTAAAACTAAAACTCGGGCAACTTATCAAGTAACAACTATCAACGGTGTGAGCCTACTCTCAATGTTCAATAATGTGCTTGACACATGGACCACTAGTATCCTTGTCTAGCTGATAAGCTCATATTGTAAACGACTGTTTCAGACCGGCCTAAGGCTTTGGTTATTGTGGAGCTCATTGTTCATAGTTCTCAGAGTTGTTTAATTTTTATGACAGTTTCAATGTGTTGTCAAAAAAAATGAAGTAGACTGGTTTTTATGTATCAAATCTGTTAAAATGTAGGTACTTATGTTGTTAATGTAATTAAATGTTTATTACAGTTAAATATTAGATTTTATTTTATTTTTCACATAGAAATAAGTATAGTAAGTATTTTCCAGGGTTTAGACCAAGTGCTGCCCAGAATCAACAAAATATAGTAAGTTTTATTTTTCTTCAGGCCATACTATCTGTAAACCTAGTGTGCGTTACCGCAGCGCGGCAGCGGCATGGTGACGCGGATCAAGATGTGCACATATCGATGCCCCCAACCGGAATCGATATCCGAAATAAAAAAACATCCGTAACCGATAAAATAAACCGATTCAAAACTCTCGGATAGTTTCGGATAAAGGAGGAGTCTAAATCTTAATATTTTTTAATATTTGTTACTTGTCTGGCATTCTCTGGCACCATCTAATATCCCCGCCTGTTTTACATTTATCATAGGTGAATACATTAGTGGCTATGTGTGTCGCGCAGCATCTTGCTATTCGAAAGTTCGATTGGTCGATTGTCGATTCATTCGATTATTTTTTTTTCGAACAATCGCCCATCGCTAGTTGTTCCTATGCATTATAAGTAGAAACGTAAAAAGAGCCAACCAACGTCGGGTTTTGACTCTACGCTTTTTAGGGTTCCGTAGCCAAATGGCAAAAAACGGAACCCTTAAAGATTCGTTATGTCTGTCTCTCTGTCCGTATGTCACAGCCACTTTTTTCCGAAACTATAAGAGCTACACTGTTGAAACTTGGTATGTAGATAGATATACCTATTATGTGTACTGCAAAAAAAAATGAGTTTCAGTTTGAGTATTCGGAAAAAAGTGGCTGTGACATACGGACGTACAGACAGACATGTCAATCTATAGGGGTTCCGTTTTTTGCCATTTGGCTACAGAACTTTAAAAAGCGTAGAGTTAGAACCCGACGTTGGCTCTTTTTAAACGTTTCACTTATAATGCTTCAACCACACCATTGCGCCGGCGATGGCGATCTACACGCGTTGGTGTGGTTGAAACTTAAATTGTGTTCATATGAACGCTTATAATTCAGTCTGAAAAGTACCTACCTACTTGCTGCGGTGTGCGCGTATACTGATAAATTAAAATCCAAAATTATTGGCAATAGCCATTTGTGTTGCGAGAAGGCAAAAAAGGAAACAAAAATCGTATTGGGTGGTAGGTACCAGGTATCCGTAACCGTAACCAAAACTTTCGGATATCCAAAATAAAAAAAATATCCGAAACCGTAACCGATTCAAAAGTTTCGGATGTAGGTAGTTGAAATTGTTTTTTGTATAGCATTATTATGTAAAGGCATAACAGCCTGATTTACCTTTATAATGCCATCTAGTATCAATTTTAATTTTTTTATTACTTTTTATTCGATGTAAAGTGGGCGGCCATGAATGAACCCGCGTTAGACAACTATTGCAAATTGAATTCTAAAGCACAGATATCCGTAACCGTATCCATAACCGAAACTACATTATCCATAACATCCCTAGTAGGTACATAGGTACATCCCCATAAATGAACAACGACATTTTATAAAGACAGTTTGTGTCGCTCTCTGAAGACTTGAGGCTTTATCCCGATAAGTTTTTTAACTATTTTCGAATGTCTATAAGCTAAATCGATGAGTTATTGGTAATCGTGATATTTTTTCCGCACAAGTGCCTCCCAGTCATACGATAATAATTTGTTTGTGGTAAAAGTTGTGATTTCGAATTATTTTAGGGAAAAAAACGCTTGGTAATAATTAGATGTTTTGATGAGATATTTGCAGTAGAAAAAAAACACCTTGAATATAAGTAATACAAAATGATTTTATTGAACTTTATATTAATTACAAAAATATATGCCTATGATAGTACAAATGTATGTGTGTGTAGGCTTAGCATACATATTGAAATAAGTTAATTCCATAGATACTAGAGGCGGTACAATTATATTTTACATACATGAAATAATAGTTAATAGAAAATAAAAAATAAATTTTGAGAATCTTTACAGACTTACTAATAAAAAAGTCCTTAAACAGTTGTTGATCAGAGCATCTAGTTTGTCACAAAGTCAAGCCTTTCAATCTTATCTTCTCAAAATTAAAATATTTACGTTAGTTACATACATAAACACAAACGATAGAAGGAAATAATTAGGTTTTTAATGCAGAGCAAGGCAGGTTATAATCACTTTATTTAAAGATTTATTTATGAATATATTAAAAAATAATTTATGATAGACGGTAGTAGCACCATAGTCCCGCGATATTAAAAATTTGCTGAATAATTATTTTATCCAGTAAACAGTTTAAGCAATATAACACAAGACACCACTACCTAGTGACTATAATATTATTATAAACAAATAGCATTCAACTTGGCTAAAAATCTGTAAGTAATGGATAAGTTTAACATTTCAATTAAATATCACAAACACATGATACATTGTCTTTTATAATATGTACCTATTACAAACATATTTTGCCACCTGACTAGAGTGCAATGTTAATTAAACAAAAATTAGCTATTTTAACGTTCTACGAAAATTAAATATACCTATACCTATTAGTACATATTTTGAGTATAAAAAACTTTCGTTAACTTTGGAAATCTAATATTATAAATATTAATTTGTTCAGCTATATCTTCGCCTAGCGTAAATTAGCTAACTTATTAGTTAACCCAATTCAAAAGGGCTTGTGATGCGGAAAATAAAATGTATATCAGAATTAACGCAAAACGTCTGTGGGACGCCACTATCACAAAATAGTAATATGTAATATAAATACTTACAAACCGCTATAATATTAATAAAATCAAAATATAACACGGACGTATTAATACTCTGTTCCATACTCTGTTCATTATTTTAACTAAAATTATTATAAAATTCACACTGAACGATTTGTCAGAAGTAGTTTGCGTTAGTGCTGCACTCTGACGGAAAAACCAAGCAGTACATTTAACGAAATAACCTTAAGTTGCGTCGTTGATAATTCATTCAATCGGTCTGTCTTGTATAGGAGAAAAAAACAGATTGTAGTTTTTACAACAATAATTTGTAGGTATGTACAGAAAATTTAATATGCGATAAATTCAGTACTACATTTTATTTTCCCAAGTTGAGCAATTTCTTTCACATACGAGGGTAGGTCAAAAAGTTCGCGGAACGGGGGGTATGGAGGGGGAAATGATAACTTTTTTCTACCGGCATTAGTAGTCACACTCATTAAAAGCATAAATACGAAGTTTCATTATAAAATCGGATCATTATTCACTGAAATACAATTCATTAAGCAAGTCAATCCGGAAAAAAATCGCAACACTGAGAAAATTGACTTTCGCGCAGTCATTAAGTTCCTGATTAAGCTAGAAAAACTTCTTCAAACTATTTCGAAAGATATTTTTTTTGTTTATAGGGACTCTTGCCTTGGGAGCATTCCACGCGAAGCGGACAGGTAAAAAAAGTCGATGTTTCCGATTTCAGTAATATTTAAGTATGTTCTACCTATACATATTATTGATACGTGTACCAAATATTTTTGTAATATAATGACTAGTTTAAGAGTTATGGGTCTTCGAAGTTTTCGACAACCGGTTGGCATGCAGTACTTCAAAGCCGATTATGGAGTCATAAAAATATATATTAAAATAATTAAACCACGGGATTTATTACTTCATTTACCGTGCTTTTAACTGTATTTTTGGAAACGAAAAAAAAATTATTTTTTTCTAAAAAAAATGCAAATTAATTTTTTTTCCTTGATTTTCACAAAGTTCGACCCTTTCGATTTTTTTAATTTTTTTTTATTTAAATAGCTAATATTGTGTAGAACATTCATGCCAACTTTCAAAGTGGGCGTGGAAGTGGATTAGGAGCTAGACTGAAAATACTGCCGAAGGGTGGCGTCCAGCGCCGCGCCGTCGCGCTGCCGCGCCTGAAGCCCGCCGCCTGTGCGCGTTTAGTGAAACTGACAAGCAAATAAAATCACTTTTGACGGAATGTTTTCCCCGGTGGATCTGCCCCGTCAACGGGGTGGATGGGAAAAGGTGTTTCAACGACCCCGGTAGTCATAGCTATAGAGTATAGCTAAGACTATGACTACCGGGGTCGTTGAAACACTTTTTCCCATCCACCCCGTTGACGGGGCAGATCCACCGGGGTCGTTGGGACTAACCCAAAAAATAACCTTTTTGTATAAAAAGTAACCCTCATACGGGGGGGGGGGGGGGTTGCGGGGGGATTGGGTAAAGTTGTTCATGGATGGAAAATGAATACAATTGATCATCAATCGTTTACCTAAAAAAGTAACCGGTCGTATAAAACCGTTTCATAGATTTGCGTTTCATTATCGAATAACATTCGCTAAAACTCATTGTCTTTAACAAATAATAAATCAAATTCATGTTTAAATGCAGTTTATGACATAATTTTTAAATTGTCACTATTAATATTTTTTACTGAATAACCTGTAAAAGTTAATTCTACAATTTCTGAAAAATCACCTAAAAGTAACCTTTTCATTAGTGTAACCTAAAAGTAACCAATGCAGTTCAAAAGTAACCTAAAAGGTTACAAAAGTAACCTAAAAGGTTACAAAAGTAACCTTCTGGCAACACTGATGTTAATATGCTCCACGCCACAAGCCACAGACTAGAGGCGTTTCAACCAAAGATTCTGATGTTTCAACACTCGCAAAGCTTTAGTTCCAATGAATAAGTAGGTACCGTAGAATGGGGTTACTTTGAATCACGGGATGACTTTGATCGAAACTTCCATTTTGTATAAAATCACGAATTGCGTAAAACGAAACGCAATTTGGTAGTTTTTTTTTTAGATTAGTAACACTGAAGAACTGTCAATTCCTTTTTTGAGAACACGCGGGAAATTCGCCTATAATTTTAATGAAAAAAGGTTAATATAATGTTATTCTCTATTTATAGCTAAATAATTGTGTTGTAAAACTTCATGTGTACTTATTTATGTGATAGTAAAATGAAATTTCTAGATATACTCCATCATGTGGCCTATGATCGATTTTATCCCATACAGTGCTTAATGTTTTTCTAACTTCAAAGATAATGGAATCACTTAAGTTTGTTTGATGCGGGGTGTCATTGATAGGGTATATGGTGCGAGATTGATCAAAAATGATCAAATTATCCCCAGAGACTATACTCCTCTTTAAATGGTAATATCCACTGGTAGTCGAAGGTTTCAAATTTTTGGAATATAAAAAAGAATTCAAATGGGTTCGCGATGATATTATCTGAAATTAGGACAAGTGAAATAATTAATCTACCTGCCAAAACCAAAGCCTTTTGCTATTCTGGATAGTAACATTGAATGTGTCCAATTTTTTTTATATTGATATTGCAGAACTTGTATGACTTAAGTGAATTTATATGACTTTTCTTATTGTTTTGATGCATAAATTTAATATTATTGATTTTTTTTAAGAGAAATTATTTTTATAATTATTTTTTAAATTTTATTTTGTAAAGTTTAACTATTTCTAAGTTCTTTTCGTTCGNAATTCCAACGGTAACGGGAATCAGCGGGAAAAAAAAATTATATGAAAAAATCTAAACCGCGTAAGATAGACGCTTCAAATTTGGCATGTGGGTACCTTAGTAAACTGAAAGCTTAGTTTCAACAAGGAATTCCCAAAATTCCCACGGGAACGGGAATTATCGGGAAAATCCTTTTGTATGAAAAATCTAAACCGCCTAACAAGCCGACAGCGTCATGTCGAGCTGTTCGGTCAAGTTCATGAGCTTGGTGGTCAATTTGAGGAGGGCCCGTGATCGAGTACCTCCTTCGTTTCTGACTGTGTCTGTGTCAGAATGTGACCTTCAGGAGCTTGGTGGTCAATTTGAGGAGGGCCCGTGATCGAGTACCTCCTTCGTTTCTGACTGTGGTTAGACGCTTGAAATTTGGCATGCAGGTACCTTAGTAAACTTAAAGCTTAGTTACAAGAGGATATTGCAAAATTCCCACGGAAATTTTTTATCAAAGCCGAGACTCAATTGAAGATGAGCGGAGCCGGGGCGGCCTGTCGAAGCAACCACGACAGAAAACGTCAATGAACTCGAACATCTCACATTGGGAGATGCTGTTTAAAAAAGAAACAGCTTGCAGAATAACTTAAGTGTCAACTATGACCATTTATAGCATTCTGCACGACCATATTGGCCTATTAGAGGTTCCACAAGGTGGATGTCGAGATTGCTAACGCCACACCAGAAGCACAGTGAGTTGAGTGTTGTCGTCAGTTTTTGATTATCTGTAGAGACAATAAGGACAAAGTTTTGGACCGAATTGAGACTGATGATGAAATTTAGGTTTATAATTATGAGTTTGAACTCAAAAAAGATTCTATACAGTGGCACAAACTGGCACACCACCATCAAGAAGTTCGAGGTGTCTTCGTCGGTTGAAAAAATCATAACCGCTGTCTTCAGGGATACTGAAGAAAACCTGTTGATTGACTACAAATGAAAAAAAATCATTACAACAGGAGATAACTACGCTTCACTTTAAGAAAGGTTTCGAGATGCTGTGAGGGTAAAAAAGCGGGGAAAATAAATCAAGTGTACTGTTTTTACACGACGCTGCAGCTGCGCCCGTGCGCAAGGTGCAAGTTGCGGTGGCTGTTGTGCAAAGGGTGGGCTTCAAAATCCTGAAAAAACCTTTCTGTGACCCAGATTAAGCCCTCAGCTATTATTACAATGTTTTTTAAATGAAGAAAAAGCTTAGAGGGAAGAAATTTTCTAGTGACAATGAAGTGAAGTGTTAGTCCAGTCAATAAAGCATTATAGATGGAAATCTGAGGAACACAATTTCTGACTTCAGGACTTTATTTAGACTAGTTAGGAGGTGAGCATAGCAAAAGTCCCCGCCCTTAGCCCTTGAGCCGGCGGGGCGAGGGGGGTTTATAGGTACCACTTTTCGGTTTTTCGCTTAATCCTCGGAAACTATGCGTCCTAGTGACATGGCTACTATGAACCAAAAAAAGCTTATTCAATTTGCTACAGGTAAGATAGTCAAGTTTTTCTATATCTTGTATACAGTGTGAGTCACGTTAAAGTGTACAAATGAAAATAGGTGAAACTAGACCTATTTTTATCGACAAAAAAGGGGTCAAAATTTTTTTGAAATTTTTTAAAAATTTTTATACAGTGTCCCGTAATGCAACGTCAAGCCGGAACTGGGTGTTGAGGCAAGTTATGCTGGTTATAAGAAAAATATAAAAAAAAAATCTATGTGTCATTTTGTCAAAATAATAGGCATTTAAAAAAAACACAAAAAATCTACTCCCGGTGACGGTCTTTTTACTCGTGTTGCCACAAATCTTCACTTTTTCCAATTTTTTTTTGTTATGTATCCCTGAATAATGCTTCTCTAAATTGTTATCAAAATTACAAAACCAGCTGCTCCAGCTTGGATGAAAAAAATACATTATTCCCAAAAAAAATTTCAAAATAAAAATTTTGCCTAGTTTAAACTGACTGCACTTAAAAAAAATTGTACTACGCGAGTATGGCAAGTGATGTCATAATTTGGCGCATTTAGTAACGATTCCAAAATGGTATAACACTTGATAAATTCTTGCTGTAATTGTCGACAATTTTGTTTTTTTGGAAATAATCCCGTTTTTAACTTTATCTACCTTGGTTAAAAATAATATTCTAATGTGCCCAAAATTCAAGTTTCTGGCTTAAGTAAGGTGGAGAAGCCATTTTAAAAGGTATGAGCGGAACGGAGAGGGCCATCTACCAAGCAGGGATGTTATGGATATCCGTAACCGTAACCGAAACTATCGGATATCCGAAATAAAAAAATATCCATAACCGTAACCGAAACTGATTCAAAAGTTACGGATAGTTTCTGATAAAGGCGGAGTCTTAAGGGTACAATTCCAAACTGCAAAACTCTATGAAATCTGCAGTATACACGCCGCAGCTGCAATGCCGCGCTGCCGATTTCATAGTTTTGCGGTTTGCGGTTGCAGTTTGCGGTCTGCGGCACGTCTTGGAATTGTACCTTAAATCTTAATATTTGTTACCAACTTGTCTGGCATTCCCTGGCACCATCTAATTTGCCAGCCTGTTTTACCTTTATCATACATAGGTGTCGTCTTAGTTGGTACATAAAGTAGCTATGTGGGTCACGCAGCATCTTGCTATTTGAATTATACCTACATTTTTGAAATTCTAATAATTCCGTAACCGAAATTATCCGAAACTTTCGGATAATCTGAAATAATTTCATCTCCGTGACCGTAACCGAAACCGGTATAATATTATTCTAATATCCGTAACCGTATCCATAACCGAAACTTCATATCCTTATTATCCCTGTTACCAAGTACAAGTGCAGGCAGATAAAGGCGCGCGCGCGCGGGTGACTTTTGTCACAGTATATTGTCAACTACTAACTTCTGTCATGGTGACAAAAGTTTCTGTGACTGACTGTACGGTAGTCAGTCACAGAAACTTGAATTTTGAGCACATTAGAATAATAATGGTATTTAACCAAGGTAGATAAAGTTAAAAACGGGATTATTTCCAAAAACCCAAAAATTGTCGACAATGAGGATCATTTCGATTTTTAGCTGTGAATGCATATTTATAGGGCTAAGAAATCCTTAATACACAGTGCAAAAATTTTTGTTCTACGACAAAAATTGACGAAGTNACAACAGTACTGATCCTCATTACAGCAAGAATTTACCAAGAGTTATACCATTTTGGAATCCTTACTAAATGCGCCAAATTATGACGTCACTTGCCATACTCGCGTAGTACAATTTTTTTTTTAGGACAGTCAGTTTAAACTAAGCCAAATTTTTATTTTGAGAGTTTTTTGGGAATAAAGTATTTTTTTCATCCAAGCTGGAGCAGCTGGTTTTGTAATTTTGATAACAATTTAGAGAAGCATTATTCAGGGTTAAATAACAAAAAAAAATTTGGAAAAAGTGAAGATTTGTGGCAACACGAGTAAAAAGACCGTCACCGGGAGTAGATTTTTTTGTTTTTTTTTTTAATGCCTATTATTTTGACAAAATGACACATAGATTTTTTTTTCTATTTTTCTGATAACCAGCATAACTTGCCTCAACACCCAGTTCCGGCTTGACGTTACATTACGGGACACCCTGTATAATTTTTATTCTTCCAATCTCTTCTTGTAAAGAAAACGTAATAACTTTTAAACTAAGAGGTACCTATATTCTGATAAAATAAAAACAGTAATAATGCTAAATAACAGGCAATACTAAAAAAATACATAAAATACTCAGAAAATGGCAACAAATAATTAAATATGATACATTTTGAGAAAAATCTGCATTTTAATTCGTGTTTTTTTGGTTATTTGATAAATTTATCCAAATAATGCCCCCATAGCAGGTGGTTTTTATTACTTTGTGTTATTCTTTATCGTATTACCTTTGTAAAACCAAAAATCGCATGTCTCTATATCCCTATCACAACGTTTGCAATGATCGTTTGAACTAAGCCTCTCCGGGCGCGCCATTCAACGCTTCGTTAACAACGAAACTGAAAGAGGCTCTAGATTTGTAATTTTGATAAAAACAAGTTAGATTTCAAATAAAAACAAAAAATTTCGAAGTACAATAAGCATTTTAGTTAAAATTAAAATTGTCTCTACCTGTAGCGGAGAATAATGTGGTGACAGGCCTTTGTTCAAACGATCATAGCAAATGTTGTGATAAGGATAGAGACATGCAATTTTTGGTTTTACAAAAGTAATAAGATAGAGAATAATACAAAGCAATAAAAACCACCTGTTATAGGAGCATTTTTTGGAGGAATTGATCAAATAACCAAAAAACACGAATTTAAAAGCAGAATTTTTTCAAAAAGTATAATTTTTTATTATTTGTTGGCATTTTCTGGGTATTTTATGTATTTTATTAGTATCACCTGTTATTTAGCATTATTACTGTTTTTATTTTATCAGGATATACCTATTAGTTTAAAAGTTATTACGTTTTCTTTACGAGAAGTAATTGAGAAAAAAAAAATTCTATAAAAAATTTAAAAAAATCTCAAAAAATTTTTGACCTCTTTTTTGACGATAAAAATAGGTCTAGTTTCACATATTTTCATATGTGCACTTTTTCGTGACTCACACTGTAGTTTTCGCGGCATCTGCTGCTGGTTATTTGATAAATTTCTCAAAAAAATGCCCCTATAACCGGTGGTTTTTATTACTTTTTATTATGCTCTATCGTGTTACCTTCGTAAAACCAAAAATCGCATGTCTCTATCCCTATCACAACGTTCGCAATGATCGTTTGAACTAAGCCCCTCAGGGCGCGCCATTCAACGCTTCGTTAACAACGAAACTGAAAATGGCTCTAGATTGGTAATTTTGATAAAGACAAGTTAGATTTCAAATAAAAACAAAAGATTTTGAAGTAAAATAAGCATTTTAGTTAAAATTAAAATTGTCTCTACCTGTAGCGGAGAATAATGTTGTGGCAGGCCTTTGTTCAAACGATCATAGCAAATGTTGTGATAGGTATAGAGACATGCGATTTTTGGTTTTACAAAGATAATACGATAGAAAATAATACAAAGTAATAAAAACCACCTGTTATAGGGGCATTTTTTGGAGAAATTTATCAAATAACCAAAAAAACACGAATTTAAAAGCAGATTTTTTTTCAAAAAGTATCATTTTTTATTATTTGTTGGCCTTTTTTGTGTATTTTTTTTGTATTGTCTGTTATTTAGCATTATTACTGTTTTTATTTTATCAGGATATACCGCTTAGTTTAAAAGTTATTACGTTTTATTTACAATAAGTAATTGGAAGAAAAAAAATTCTATAAATTTTTTTTAAAAAATCTCAAAAAAAAATTGACCTCTTTTTTGTCGATAAAAATAGATCTAGTTTCATCTATTTTCATATGTACACTTTAACGTGACTCACACTGTATAACATCACCCTACAACCAATAGGGGCGGAGCAGTAAAGACAAATGTTGTAAAAATAGGAAATATTATTCAAACTATTTCCACGCGTACAAAGTCGTAGGAACAGCTAGTATAATATTTAATAAAATTCATCTATAACCCCGCGCCACATGCGACATGACATAACATGCGTAGATTAGTCCAAAATGTGCAATGTATAGAATGATATCAAGAACATTTTTCGGTTGAAAAAACAGACTTTTCAATCAGTCATAACTTTTTACTGACAGCATATTTTTTATTGCGGTTTGGTTATAATGAATCAGTATTTAGTAGACTATCTTACCACATTGGTCTCGTTAGTGGTGGACATTTGGACCACACTCCATACATTTTTGGTCATTGTCCTTTAATAATTGTATTATGCTAAAGAAAGAATAAATTAAAAACCAAAAATAATTGTGAGTTAAGTTCATAAAATTTCTTACTCCTCGTTTTACCCGTCATTCCGCGAACTTTTTGACCTACCCTCGTACATACAGGCATTTACACATCATGCCCACTAGACATGAAAAAATACAAAGTAACATAATGAATATGGTGAATAATTGCATGATGTATTGAGCATACAGTACAAATATCCTTTGTAAACAGTACAATATTTTCTGTAATATTACACGATATAACCTTATTAAAAATATTGAGGCAAGTGTGTTCCACATAGATGTATCAGCAGGTGGGATAAACATTATTCTTATAAATTTCTACTTTAAAACTTAATAAGATCTTCACTAGTGTCTTGGGATTGACTAGTGTTCGCTATATTTTGAGTAATATGAACATCTGATGTTTTAGGAGACATTTTTCTTCTAGGGGGAATGGGAGCTTCATCTAAGATACCGGTAGAACCCAAAAGTTTGCCTTGTTCTTTAAGTAATTTTAGATCACAATTTATTTCGGCTCGTCTAGTGGACGGTGACAATTTCTTTCTAACGGGTGGACTCGGCGCCGCTCGCGAATATGCCGGCCGGTTGTCAAAAATGGATATATCAATTTCATTCGCGTTGCCCGTAAACAAGGCTGCCGTTTTACTTCTTTCTAGTGCAAAACTATTACTCGGTACATCTTCCTTCACTTCATTGTTCGATTTAAGATAATCGTCAGTATAGAACGTGGTCTTTTTCGAGTACTCTGCTTTAAAATGCTTGTGCGCTTGAACATCCGATTTGCTCCTCTCAAGGGTGAAAGCACCATTTGTGTGAAGATGGCAGCTGAAGGAGTTCAAGACGGTATTGACCGTGCAGGCCGGCGTGGTGGAGAAGGGCACGGCCGGCGCCCACAAACACGCGCCCTCGTTTCTAGGTACCAGCAGAAGTGGGTCCTATCAAAATTTAATTAAAAATCAAAAGAAACCATTTGAATGTGAAAGTTAAAATAGAAATAGTGACGACATAATATTTAGTGAAATAAATTTACATTCACATTATATCATATACATCAATTAGTAATTAAAAAACTCATAAAACTCATTTATTTTTGCAAATAGGCTTTTAAAAAGCACTTTTACACGTCCCAATATTATAACCCTACCACTGCTTCGGGACAATAAATGGGCCAGTGCTGAGAACAGCGCAAGAAACTCAGTCACTATTTGTCAGCCTCCTTTTCAAGGGATTACAGTCTTTAAAATATATAAATTTATAGTCATAAGTATTGATGCGAGCTAGGTAGTTTAACATTCCAAACATTTTTATCTTTTATTTTAATTTATATAATCATCAACTTTATAGTAGCCCTTTTTCATTAAGGCAAAAGTAAGTAATAATCCTCGTCTCTCCAGTAGATGCAAATTTTATTTATTTATGTTTTTAAAGAAAGTATTCATAATATTTAACAAATTACTTTTTTACTCCGCAAATCTTGAAATGTTTATTGGTATCATTGATAAATAATCAAAGAAAGTAATAAAGGCACTCACCTTGCCAGTTATGGAAAATATTTTTGATTGCAGTGTATGTAATCTACTTCGTAAATATTCATAGGAGCATTCTCTTAACTTTATGACCCATTGGACTACATTGTCTTCTGCACGTGCAGCGAAAACATGACGTTTTTCTGGTTCATCTCTGAAAACATTTAAATATCACTATACACTTACACCTCACAAAAATAACACCATTATATTTTCATATGCTCACTTCTACAGTACACAGTGCACGTATCACTCACTCACTGTAACAAATCTTTACTCATGGAAAAATCAAAGTAGTTAAATATTATGTATTATTGATAGTTAATATCTAAATATAACTCAAAGCTGACTGACTGACTGACATAGTGATCTAGTACAGCCCAACCAGGGCTGGACGGATCGGGCTGAAATTTGGCATGCAGGTAGATGTTGTTACATAGGATGCCTAAGAAAGGATTTTACGAAACTCCACTCCTAAGGGGGTAAAACGGGATCCACGCGTAAGTAGTGGGCGGCTGCTAGTTTAGTTATTATTATTGAACACAATGTTTACTCACTAGTTATCAAATTATCCTTCAACACTATTAAACAAAAAGAGATCAATAGTATGTGATAAATAATAAAACAGTCTATTGGCACTTACATAAATGATATAGAAAACGAAAAAGGTATGCTTTGTCCATGCTCCATTTGTATTGATGAATTCTCCAGCACAAATATTCCAGCTGGATTTTTTGTATCAAATTTACCCATCTCACTTATCTTGAAATAAAAAAGGTAATTGTTGATAAGTCGAAACCATCTCTCTTTAAAAACTGTAATTAGAAAGAAATAAGAAATGTTTATTCAGTATCATCGACAAGACACTTAACTTACAACAATACTTTAAACCAAGGCTGCTCAACCCCAGGCCCGCGGGCCACACTGTGGAATTTTAAGTGACCTGCGCAAGTATGGTTGATCTTAATAATTGAGTTTTTTATTGCGCTTGTCCTGAGAGTTACTGAAATAAGAAATGTAAGTGACCCATCGTTAACGACTGAATCCACCATTTGGCCCGACTCTTCAAAAGGTTCAGCAGCCTTGCTTTAAACCATAAAATTTCAATGAAAATGTGTAGATAACCAGGTGTACTACCTATTGTACACAAATCAATATATTGTGAAATGTATTAGTAATCATTGGAATTAAGGAAAATAAATACTAGTAGTGAAAGACTGCACTATTTCAGATAGCAAAAAAGCAAATTATTCAAAGGATTATCAAAAAAAATGTTTTTATTGTAAATTGCAAATTTATAAACTTTGTTGATAAATTATTTACCTGCTTGACTGCGGTACCCTCCATTAGTAATTTTTTTATAGTTTAATCTTCCTTCTATGATGCAGGGCTGATCGCTTAGATGAGCGAGTTCACGAATATTGCATTTCATTATTGTAGCTTTGTTAATTAAACTATTTTTAATTAAAACAGGATAGTAAACGTAGTGATTTTGTGATTATGAAGACTCATCGAATAAACATGAGATCTAATATTAATTGAATCCAATCTTCTAAAAATAAACAGAAAAATGAACAGACAATTGTGTCAATGTCATTAGAATCAATTAGAATTGGTTGTCATTTGTCAATTGCTGTAATCAAAGAGCATCTAAATACATGACGCTACAGATAATGGAGGCCACACTCCGAATACCTACTTGAAGCACAAACTATGTATCACTATCTCGCTCTCTGTGGGCAGACTCTCTCTTTCTAAATAAACAAATAACATAAATTTGCTCAAATTCAATGAAACTCAATGTAAAATCTTTATTTCTTGACATAGGTATCATTAAAAATGATAAGTGTAAATACTGGTAAAACGTTTTGGGAAGAAATTACTGTAAAAAATGTGAAAAATGTTTACAATGTAAACAATCTCAAACGAAATTAACTGCTTAACTTAATAAACAAAATAGTAAACAACCGCCATGATGGGCCGGATTGGGCCGATGTTGCCACATGGTACCGATTACCCAGGAATTGGGATTGTAATTCCCTGATTCGCCAACACACAATGTAAAATCTTTATTTCTTGACATAGGTATCATTAAAAATGATAAGTGTAAATACTGGTAAAACGTTTTGGGAAGAAATTACTGTAAAAAATGTGAAAAATGTTTACAATGTAAACAATCTCAAATGAAATTAACTGCTTAATAAACAAAATAGTAAACAACCGCCATGATGGGCCGGATTGGGCCGATGTTGCCACATGGTACCGATTACCCAGGAATTGGGATTGTAATTCCCTGATTCGCCAACACATTAAGCCTAAATGGCCGACAATTTTGTGATTTTTTATTTAACTAGGTAATCTTAGTTTCAAATATTAATTATTTATTTGTTTAACTTCTGATTTGGTTAGTGAATTGGCTATTTCGAAGAATTTACAAGATTTAAATCAGAAGATAGCAATACTACAGTTCACACTAAAAAGAGAGGTAGGGCCGCAGAGAGCGAGATAGATATAAGTAGGTATTTGACTCAAGTTTTTGTTCCAACTCTGCCCTCCATTTTTATCTTTAGCTTCATGGTGTGCGCGCTCCCATACATGCCCATACTGATCAACTGCCCGACTAAACTATCGGCCGACGAAAAATCAACGGTGTGCGCCTACTCTAAACACTCGACATTGGCAAAACCAGTGTGCTTCAAATTCGCACCATTGAAGCCATTAGACAGAATAAATAAGCTAATAATATCTACTAAAAAGGGGTGTCATAATTCGTTTTGGAAACAAAATTATGAGGTCATGAATATTATAGATATAGCCTGACCAGGAACATAAAAACCCTGGCACAGAGGCGCTTCAATTGCATTTGATAGTGCAACACTGAGTACAGTCGTACATGTGTTAAATTAATAGGCTAAATTTATGTATCAGGATTCAGGATTACGGGCTAATTTGATATTTTCATAAATTAACGAAAAATATTATTAAAGATAACCTGGTTTAAATAAATTAAATGAAACCATCAATCGAGCTAGTAGGATTTATTTTATTATTCATCAATAATCAAATTCACAACATGAATATTCAACTGCAATGTCTGCTCATGAACGCTTCAAACTCGGTACTTCTTTCCCAATTCCAAAAAATTCAAAACTTAGAAAGTGACAAAAAACTTTAAAATAGGTAGTTGAAACAGACTACAGCTAATTTTCATAGTGGACTGTACCATACGATAAACATGTCAGTCAATTTGACAACCTTTGTCGGAAACATTATTCAATGAAAATATTGTCCGAACCCTTAGTATTTCTCTTCGACAAATACATTAACACATCGTGAACCACTTTTCTTTCACGACTATAAAAATATTTTAGCAATTTAATTCACATTTAAAATAAAGTTTGTTTACACTTTGACAACAATAGACTGACATGCATGGTGACACGTCAATGAAGTTTTCAGTTACTGTTGCCATTAAAAGAAATTAGTACCATTAGTTTTCCGCAACATGGCGAGGGTTTTTATGTTCCTGGTCAGGCTATAAATACTTTTTTCTCTAAGTTTTCTTCTGTGGTTTGCTTTTGTTTTGTTCGACCCATTTTTGTATACTTTCGCAAGCAAACATACCAATGCTTTGGGACTATTATGATGGAAGCATTAAATTTCCAAGTTGCCTTATTCAATAGAGAACGGAGTGAATCAAAGGCAACAAAATATATAATTACTCATTTATTTTTAACTTTTAGTACAAAATAAAACTAGTACACAGGGATACATCTCAAACCTAGCATTTGCAATGTTGAATAGTCCGAGGCTTATGACAATAAGTCTTCTCATTTGTACTATTTTAGACACTAACGTCACACAGTATAGCTCATTTCCAAAAAAAATCTTAACTGAATAATGTTATCACTCCTCAAGGCAACCATCTTGCAATTCATTCAAAATACGCCGTAGTCCATAAATACAATATAACTACTGTACGCGAAATCGATTTTATATTCCTTAATTATATACGAATACATACACAATTTTGAGGTTTGGAGCGGCATTGATGAGTTTTATCAGGCACAATCAAACCGGTGCACTCCTATGTTCACAATACATAATAACGACATTGACATAACAACACAATTTTATTGATAAGAATTTAACATCTCTGTAAAACATATTTTAAAATGCCGCATATTTTGTATTATGAACATGTATCTTATATTTTCCTTCTTTCGACACTATAATAGTCGGTCTCAAATTATTACCATTGCTCAAATTCAGTATCTATTACCTAATACACAATTATATTAACAGTTTCTATATACAAGTACAGTGTACATCAAACTAAACAAAAGTAAATAAATAATATTATGTTGTATAAGTATTCAAGTCTCAAAAACCTTATGTTTTCAATGCTGATATTTAAAATTGCAATTGACGAAGTGTATTCAAAATACTTGTATCACTGAACTGTATGTAACAATGTTTTTACTTTTTTCGGGTAGGTATTTCAAACCAATTCTATTTTACTCTACTATGCCTATTTTTCTCTCAAAAATATTTTATCTACATTTAATGCTTAAATCGACTTCTAGCTCAAACTCTAAAAACAAAAGTTGTTAACGATTTGGTACAGTACAATCTTAGTGGTACAATCCATCCAAATAAAATTTAAGCTCCCTAAATTAACATACAAGTTATGTTTAATATAACGGTTACCTAATTTAGTAATTCAATTTGATTATCCGATTGTTACTTTGTTCACTTAATGACAAAAACTACGTACACACGGCCGCAGCACAGGGCGCAGTGTTAACTATCAATTTCCGTTTATGCTTTCGCTCTCATCAAATGGTGATTCTTTGCGATAGAACGAGACAACATAACCGGCAATGGGTAGTTAACACTGTTGCCGATAGTAAATTATTCATACGTTTCCTATTGTAAAGTTTGAATTATTTTGCTGATCGTTGTTCAATACAGTAAAAACAATTCTTATGTTATCGAAATATATGTACTATCCATAATTACAAACTGCATTCGGAACAACGATTGCAAAAGTACTCTCGTAATAAGGCCCCTGATCGAATTAAGAACCACATTTATGAAGTCCCAAATCAAATGCTGCAGAGATCTAAAATTCACGTGTGAAATGGTACTAGTGACATCTTAATGAAAATAGGCTACAAGCCTAAAGGCGGTTAAGTATTATTTAACAAAGATTAATTAATAAAATTGGTAGACCAAATATTGCTTTATGTAAGAAATAGATTAAGTAAGTACCACAATTTTTATAACTACACGTCTAAGAAAACTCAGATTCTCTTAAACTTCGGTCTTAAACCTAGAAGGCGGATAATCTTCGTGAGCGAAAAGTATTATTTATGAATACCAATGTGCGTGTGACAATTAATGATTAACCTATGAAAATAGCAACTAAGCTATTTTAATATGTTTTATTGCGACGACGAAGACCTTTAAAATATCTAGCGGTTTAAACTTGGTCCTTCTTACTTAGTTGACATGCTAATTAATTATGAGCCAATTATAATCAATATTTTGCAACTGGTGGTAAGTAATGAGATGTTGGTACTGCTTTATACTACAATTGAATCACAACCAAGCTTTTACAAGTTAATAAATTCAGAAACGACCTCGTGTTCCACCAACTAAAAGTGCTGTTAGTGAAAGCCACGATATAATCTATAACATATGTATTAAAATGCCAATTTATATAATATAATTTGAAAACTAATAAATAAACAATTTATTACACGTTAAAAATCAGGAATATTAATTTCACTGATGCAATACCAAATCAGATTTTTACAATTGTAGCATGGAATATGAAAATCCATAAAATAACTAAACCAAATTAATAGGAATATTTTGTGTGACTATAATGACCGGACCCTAAAGCTATCAATTATTATCCTTGAACAAATTTACCTCAAGCCAATTCGAAACTATCATTTTTCAAAATGATTTCTGCTAAACCTATGCTCATTAATTACTACTAATAAAATCCCAGGTTTTGTCACAGATAACGTAGTTACAAAGTCCTGTTCGTCTCATTGTAATAAAATTAATCACGTGAGTCTAGTTATGGGAAGACGCCAGTTTCAATAACAAAAATCTTGAATATTAAGACAATTAACATCTAACCGCTTATTTGCACCGTTGTGTTACGCTTATATTTAGCTTATCCTTCACCTTATTCTACTCGTTACATTAATTAAAAAAATCAACAAAATAAAAATAAATACTTCTTTTTGAAGTCTGTAAAAAATAGATACATTAGCCATAATACCATCAAAATGTACTATCGTTTGGTATTAGAGCAAAACAAGAATTATACTTCTCATGCTAATAGTTTCGTCATAATTATTTATTTAATCAACCTTATTGACCACAAAAGTGGCCAATATTAAAATAAAAATATTGCTTTTATTAAATAAATCTTCCCCCAAAGTGCGTGTTGACACTATACATTTTCACTAAATTAAATAGATCGATGAAAAGTGTAGCGCGATAGGCATTTTACAACCCAAGAGAAGAACAAGTTACAATATTTTTGTAATATATGCGAACTACTGATGGGGCGAGTCCAATTAGCGACTGGATAGCATTCTGCGTAAAAAAAAATACGGCCAGTGACAAATTTTACTTTTGTTATTACCTCAAAAACTTCTTTCTTTTGGATGTCAAAATGAGTCATGTTTCAATGACTATAAAAATAAATGATCTTATTTGCACTGATCAAACGGGATATTTCAGGTGCCAAATTTAACACGCTAAAGGCTTCCACAGACCAAACGCGAGTCAGAAGCAGTGCGGGTCAGTTGCAGCGCGGCTTAGGCACTGAAAGCAGCGCAGTTTAAAAGCAGTTGCAACGCGGGCGGTTGTCAAAAATTTAAATATTCGAATACCGCTTTTAACGCGCTGATACCGCCCTGCGTCCGGTGTGTCATGCTAATATTATTATGGCCGCCATAGTAATACAACAGCGCGGGCCCGCGTTCGCACCGCTTCTGTCCCGCACCCGCGCCGCCTCGTTTGTCGTTCGGCAGTTGCAGTAACGGCGCGGTTGGAGCGCGCGCCCGCGTTCAAATTTGGTGTTACACACTTAAAAGAGTTTTTTGTATTACAACTTGCACAGGCCCGTATTCAAACTGCGCTGCTACTGCCCCGCGTTTGGTCTGCCCAAGCCTTAATGACACAACTAGTAAAGTGCATAATGACTAGTCTGCAATTAATTATTTTGCAATGTTCTGTAGTATAAAATATTTTTCTTTATACCAGTCAATTAGGTTTAAAATAGCGTGCTTATATGTATTGGCTAACTTTTGTAGCTGTACCAATCATAACATAATAATGCCGCGTTTATCTGATGAAAATCATAGTACTTTTCATGAAAGAAGTACCGTAGTACTATTATAAATAGATAAAATCTGCATGCAAAATTAATTCCGCAAAAATCTCAGGTAACTTTTTCATGAAAGGAATTTTAACCAAGTTTTTGAGCCACTGAACTTTGGACCCTTTCTTATTCTGGGATACGTGGTACATACATACAAGTATGTGTACAACGTATGTACCACTTGATTTTTAATGAAGCAGTTATCTTTTCCTTTACCTGGTGGTAGCGGAATAAGTGCCGCCCTATTTAAACTCTATTCATATGAATAAGGTAGGCATAATAACAATTATTTTCTTAATAATTGATTAAAGAGTGGCCAATAATTGTTTTCTAGTGTTTATTACAGACTTTTTAATAAAACTATTTTAAATGTATCGTATAATTACTTCATTAAAAATCGACAGGATCGATTCACAGACTTTCACCATTTATAACTCAATCTTTTATGAGTTATCAGCATTTGGAAGTACATAATATGATGTACATAATAATACATAATGTATACTTTATTTTTTCTTGATTGTTGATGGGTTCTTAAGATTTGCAGTCTTTTTAGTTCCAGAAATAGTAGAAAGTCTTGGAAACGGATCCAACATGCATATTATTCTTTTACACAGTAAAATGTATAAGGTAGCACTAGCCTTTTCAGACCTATTAATATAAAAATGTCATAGTTTGGTATAATACAATGTATTGTGTAACAATATATACGTAATCTATTCATTCGTTAGCAGTAAAAGCTATAAAATGTAAGGTTTTCCCAAAGAAATGATGAACATTATTCAGAGAGTGAGCTTTCCGCAACATCGAGAACGAAACACATAAAACAACAAACATTCATCAAACGACCGGCGTAAGAACGATCCGCTGTATCGTCACCGAATCATGTATTTCAAACTCTAAGACCTAAATGAACACATGAAATACAAACCGTCGCGGCGCTACAGTTCTTCACTGCGCCCAGACGGAGCGGCGACATAAACCTAGTGTTAAATAATTACAAATCTTAAACGTAAAATAAACTCAATAATATACATAATTACATTATATATTCGAAAATATAACAAAAAACGACACAGTCAACATCCGAGAAGGGGTCGAGCGCACTCACGGCCGTCAGGCGGCCGGCGGCGGGCGATCGGGACTCTTATTTACATCAAACATTCTCTCGCGTCGGCAGTGTTCCGATAATTACGCTAAGGCGCGCGTGGCTCCGGCGGCACGGGCGCAACCGAGGAGCCCGAGGTCTGCATAGAAACGGGTTCCTCGGAACGCCGGGGCGGCCAGACGTCGCTCGGTCCACAAACCTATGTCGCGTTTCGGCGCACGGGCGTTCGGCCGCGCGGGAGCCACTTTGGCACCGGGGGTCACGGCGCGGACCGCGGCCCACAGAGCGGGTCGCGACCGCGCGGCTGCGTCGTCAGTGCGCGAAGCGGCAGACGTCGCAGCGCTAGATGCTCGGGCGTCACATCGCCGGCCGCTCCCAGTCCACCGCCGCCGGCGGGGGCGCGCCGCTCCACGCGCCCCACTGCTCGCGGCGGAAGAAGCGCTTCTTGAAGTGGTGCGCCGGCAGCGGCGACGGCGAGCGCGCGTCCGAGCCGCCCGGCGCGCCCGCCGCCGCCGCCGCGCCCGCCCCGCCCGCCGCCTCCGCCGCCCGCGCCACCCCGCGAGCCGCTTCGCCGTGTCCGATCCCCGAATCCGGAGACGTATTGCACGCCTCGTCCGACCGCCGCCGTTTATCCTCCATCGCGGTGGAAGCGAACGAAATTATCTGGTCGAAGCGAAACGCTATCCGGTCCTGCCATTTGCTTTCGTCGACCTCTTCGGTTCCTTCGCCATCTGAGTTCGAAAAGATCATATCAGGATACGAGGCGTCCGGGAGAGATAAATTTTGACAGGTTATGCGATTTCATCAAAAGTCGTTACCGTTTATCTGAACACGCATATTATGCTTTAATGTCTATTAGAAATCCCAAAAAGTAGTATGTATCATCGTACCTGCAGGTCGCGCGCTGTCGGGCAGCTCGTCGACGAGCGGCGTGGACGTGTTGGAGTGCGGGTCGAGCGGCGGCGAGCGGCGCCGCGCGGCCTCGTCGTCGCCCGCGCCGGCGCCGCCCCCGCTGCCGCTGCCGCTCCCGCTGCCCGGGCCCGCCGTCGCTCCGTTGCGCCCGCGCCAGTATTCCGATGCCAGCACGCGCGCTTGTAAACATGCAGCTAAGCCTGTAGGAAATTCTATAGCTTAAATAGATTCTTTTTATAGTACGAGGGGACCGTAAGAAACCCTACGTCATTTGATACTAAGATAATATGATCCATGGCACACGTTCAGAAAAGTTGTGCTAAGCTTGGAACAATTAATTAATAAACTCCGATTTGGCCGAAAGTACAAAAAAAATTTGAGCAATTTGACCGTAAATGACGGTCAGTCAACTTCAGCCACTTTAGTGATTTTCAAGACTAGTCGTGTACGTTGAGCACTGACCTTCCAGCGGCTGGTGCGCGGAGGCCGGCTCGTGGTAGCGCGCGCTGAGGTTGACGGTCGCGTTGATGATGCTCTGGTTGGAGATCTCGAGCGTGCGCTCGATCTCGCCGTTGACGAGGTCGCCGATGGTGCGCGCGCCGGGCGCCGCCAGCCGCTCCTGCGATAGATGCCGACGCAGCGCCAGTTTAGCCGGGGAGACCTGCCGAGCGGTCGCTCTTCTTGTTCAATGACGTATAGCTTGCGCCTCGCGAAGTCTCGCCCGAGACGTCGCGAGATCGCGGCGCGAATGCTCGGTACACAGAGCGATCGCATGACAGTCACAAAATAATGTTAGTAGATTGTCTACAAAATTCTGCCCTTTTCTCAATCATGTTCATTTATACGATCGTGTGCATTGAAATGAGAATCATTTTAGGATTAAATCAGGACACAATTTTGTGGACGATCAGCTTCAAACACGACAAATACAATATGTCTTGATTGTTATTAATTTTGTTATAGTAAGAATAAGAATGTTGTTATTCATTATACTAGCCATGCAAATCTACGTCCATTTATTGGGCGGTTTTGGTACTCCTGCTAACTTCAACGACTAGCAGGAAAAAGGTTTATTAGTCCAGTCCTTAGTAGTTTTACCTGCTAAGTTTTCCGGGAATTTTGAAAATTGTTATTTATATAGATATTGATGTGCTCAACTTTGCGACCTCGTACGGTTGCCGCTCGCGCCGCCATATTGAAAAAAATGCCTATTCCTATTTAATACAGTCATGATAAAGTTATTTATACAAAAATAAACTAGACAAAATTCCATACATTTGACGTTTACATAACTTTTTACTACCTTGTGGAGGATTAACCGACGCGTATTTTTTTTTTGTTCAGCATAACCTAAGCACCCGGTTGCGTATCCAGGCATATTCAAACTCACAATTACCAATAATAGGTTATAAAATAAACTGGATCTATCCGAAAATTCAATGTTTTCAGCTTCCATACATTTAGTACAGCCACATTCATGGCACTCATGTCTTGATAATATTATGGCAAGTAAAGCCTAGAACCAATGTTTTCCATGAATAATTTTAAATAAGATTGCAGTTTACAAGTTCATTTTTAAGTGTTTATTATTTAATTTAAAAAATTAACACTCAATATTGTGTGACTGGCATACATTTAGTATGGAGGCTGAAAACATTGAATTTTTAGATAGATCCAGTAAATTTTGTAACCTATTACTGATAGCGTTAGAAAGAGCTCGTGAACCACTTACAGGATCAGTAACCAGTTTTTAGATATCTTGTGTAGTTTAGAAATAATCGAGTGAGATCACTTATCGTTTCCACCCTGTATAATATCCAAGTCTACCTCGAACACAACAGAGGATGGCGTATTTTTCCGTACCTGCGTGTAGTCGGGTTGCGATATGTGTCGGAGGTCGGGCGGGCGCGCGTCCAGGTGCGCGGGCAGGCGCGCGCGCTCGAACGGGTAGCGCTCGCGCCGGAAGTCCCGCGCCGCGCGCGCGAAGCCCGGGCCCGGCTGCGCGGGCGCCGCGGCGGCCGGCCCCGCTCGCGCCCCGAACGCGCCCGCCCCGTGTCCCGCGAGCGCCCCGCCGCCGCTCGTCGGCCGCACGTACCCGTTGGCGTACGCGTGGTTCGGCGTCGGTTGTCGCGCCGCCTGCACAGATTCACACGACCGTTCAACGACCCGTCTCGGCAGCGTCGAGATTGTAGGTTACCGATTCAGAGGGCTGAGTGTGAGTTTACATCAAACGTCCTCACTGGCGCGTAAAAAAATGTCATTAAATGTATGACGGATTGTACAGCCGCCCTAGCGGAAACGTTCAAGAACTAAAATTTTCATACATTTTTTTATCAAATCAAATCAAATCAAATAATCATTTATTGTGTTAGTTATAGATAATACAATAACACAGATCTTAAATTAACGCGCTCACTAGTGACGACTTAATTAACGCGCTCACTAGTGAGGACGTTTGATGTAAACTCACACTCAGCCCATAGTATTTTCGAATTTGAACCTCCAGTCCGGGCGCTATCAATGATGTAGTACTTCACTTAGTTGCTAGATTACGACAGCACACTTATGCGTTTTTTTTTATTGCGGCTACTGCTACAAGGCAATTTTAATACATACATTTGGTCATCTTTGCATTGAGTAGATAACATTCAAGGTGGACGTTCTATGAAGGAGTCTCTACGATCTGCCGTGGACGTCTTCGATCTGATGGTTTTGGTTGTGACACAAACACACGCACAATTGTTAAATATCAGAAGTAAAATAAAAAATGTAAAGGACCTTCCTCCAAATACATCTGAGCAGGTTATTTCATTTGAGGATTATTTTTATTATAAAACATAAAATATTTCTTCTGTAACTAAAGATTTTATAAGCATTATTTATTTTAGTTTTGAGAAATACCACATCTTAAAAATTACTCCTCAATTCTTCATTTAAGTCCATTTATAATCTCAGACAAGTAATAATAAAAAAAATCAAGATAAATAAATCGATAAAATGTTTTTGTTAATGCTATTAAAATTTCTGAAAATCTAGTAAGACGTAAATAATAAAAACCGGGGTTTTTCTAAGAAAATACTGAACAAAACTTAAAAGCAAAGTGACCTTTACTATGGAAAAGTATGACTAGTGATCGGATAATCAAATGCGAAGTTCATTTTCAAAGACGTCCACCACAAAACATAGATTCCCCAACGATGTCCACAAATAATAGCCAACAGAAACACATAAAATGCTCAAAATTTTGCAGGCACATAGACACACTCATCTTCCTTCTCTTTGGTTTCTAATTGATCTTCCCAACCATTCATTACACAGAGGGATACAACATGAGCGTAGAAACAGGACATGGTTTGTTTGTTTTTTTCACACAACATCACAGCCATAACCACAATGCCGTGGGCATTTCGAAAATTGGGGTAAAATACTCGCGTAAATACCTGATGTCGCGTTTTCGCCATTCCAGGAGCTTGTCCATTAGAGCAGCGGTAAATTAGAACAATTTATAAGTGGGGGTGGGTAAATATCTTTTGGATTTTTTCTCAAAAGACTACCTATACGTATTTAAAATAGGATTTTAAACACCAAATCGCAATCCTCATCACCCACCAACCATACTTAAATATCCATCCGATTATCCGATCACTGATAATAATTGACCAGTTCCGAGCCAATAGCCATGAAAACAACCTGAACGGGGCATCGTGTTCAACGTGAGCACGATGCAACAGTTAGTTAGCGGACTGACCTTGCGCTGCTCCTGGTCCTCGTTGAGCACGGAGGTGATGATGCTCTTGAGGCGGTCCTCGAAGTTGATGACCTTGGGCGACTCCTGCACCTTGGCGACGACGTTGAGCGGCTTCTGCGGCTTGGCGGGCGAGTGGCGCGGCGCCAGCGGCGGCGGCTGCGGCCCGCGCGCCACGCCCGCCACCGGCGCGCGCTGCAGCGGCGACACCTTCGGCTGCATGCTCCTGCAAGCGAGTCCTCTGTCCATAAGGTGTCTACGAGTCGAAATAATTGTATTCGATTACCCCACAGATGGGGATGAGGTGAGTCCTGTGCCCTACAGCAGAGTGGATACGGTGTATTATATCTTGGCGTAATTTTAAGGAACGCACGTTAATCTTCTTCTTCTTCTTATAAATAAAAATGAATTGTTGTTCGTTAGTCTGGCTAAAACTCGAGAACGGCAGGACCGATTTGGCAAATTTTTGTCTTGAAATATTTGTGAAAGTTCAGGGAAGGTTTAAACGGTGAAAAGACACAGTTCTTATAAAAGAAAAATACAGCGGTACAAAGTTCGCCGGGACAGCTAGTAATAAATACATATTATAATGATAATCCATGGGAGTCAGAAACCAACAGGGCTTCATTCGGGAATAAATTCTAATAGGAACCGTCTCGAAGTCCTTTTACTAAAGCCTGGTCCGTGAGCACGTAGAATCCCGTCCAATGACCCTAAGCTACCCATCCTTATCGCTCGCGCATAATTATATTGCTGTCGCGACTGTGCGACGCGCGCCCGCAGTGAGTGTGCGAGCGCGACAGCAACATAATTACGTGCGAGCGACAAGGATGTGCAGCTTGGGGTCATCGGACGGGATTCTACGTGCTCACGGACCAGGCNCCTTTTACTAGCTAATGGGAAGTCCTAAAAAAAAATAAGACCATTGAACTCACCCTTTCTGTTGCCTGTGAAGGTCTATATGCCGGTCGAGCTCGCGCGCGTAGCCGTTGACGACGACGTTGGGCTTGGCGCCCTTGCCGGCCTCGAGCTGGCGGCCGGTCTCGAGGATCTTCTGCGCGAGCAGCTCGGGGTTCTGCTCCTCGATCTTGACGACGGCGGGCACGTCGGGCCACTCCTGCGAGCGCGAGCGCTGCTCGCGGAGCTTCCTGGGCTTGGAGTTGACCGTGTGCGGCTTGACCGTGGCCACCGGCACGGCGGTCGGAACCACCTTCTGCTGCTCGCTAGCCCTCTCCATTTGCATTATTTCATTCTGCAGGTGTCCAACCTGCGCATGTAACCGTTTTCTATGAGCCAAAGTAGCCGATATCTCCTTCAATATACAATCATGGGCCATGCTCTGAGTGATCTCTACATCGGGCGGTATGTGACCTAACTGTCTATATTTTTCTGTTATTTCAAACGTTCTCTGCTTAACAAGAATAGCTTGTTCAGCTTCTATACTGTTTACCTGAAATTAAAGTAAAATGTATTCAATATTTACAAGTTTTATTCACTCAATTCACTAGATACGTATATTTTTTTAATTTCTTTTNTAATCCTATAAGTTTTTTTTCACGTGGGACGGATGGCCACATTTGTAGACATAAAAAGAAAATGCATTTTCTCGAAAAGTATAACACTAGGATTTTTTTCATTATTTTATTCTTACATACCTTACTATACTTTAGTTGCATAAATTTTACTAAATTGATCGGATGAAAAAAAATAATTCAGGTCTGAAAGGGTTAAAGCAAATGTGCATGCATTCCAATAAATATGAGGATTTTTCAATAAATTTATAAAAAAACAACACGAGTAAAATTTTAGGACTAGGTACCTGAGCTTGCAGTTTGCTAGCTTTACTTTGCAGTTCTTTGTGCCTGCCCACGATTTCCTTAGCTTTGGCGAGTAAATCCACCGTATTATTGGCGTGTATACCCAATTCACTCATACGTGCTTTTAGTAGTGCGACACTGTCACTTATAAGCACATTAATCTGTTTATCTAATTGTGACGCACGTGACTTCAATTTCTGATTTCTTTCCTGAAAATGGACATCACCATATATTTTTGGGTTATTTATTAGTTTGGTAGTGTGGCAGGAAATGAATTAAAACATATTAATAAAAATACACAAAACAATGATTCGCTACACACAGACATTGATTCAGACAAGGTAGCAGAAATTTTAATTGAATTTATAAACAAAATTAGAGACCAAAGTAAATATTTATGCTAACTCGTCTAAAACAAACAATGTAAAAAGTAATATACAATTTTATACGTCAACTCACAATAATCTCTCCGTATATGAATCCAATTTAAAAGAAAAGTTGCAATTCAATAGCACTAATGAAAAGTCAAGAAGGAAGGATGGAACATTCACAATAAATGCAGCCTATGTTTGTTAAGCGGCAGTCACATTCAGTAAGGTAGTTGACACCACCAATTGATGTGCTTTTTATAAGCTTTAGATTATCCTACAATTTCACTATTTTGCTAACTCAACTTACAAACTTTAAATTACCAAGCATAACAAAAGCTAAGTTTAGAGTTACAGGTATTTAAACCAAATTGAGCTTTTATGGTTAGAATAAAGTGTTCTTTTACAAAAGTGCCTAATTATTGGATTATTTTGTCAGCTACCCACTGTTGTGTGAACCGCGCGTCAATTTAGTAACGCATGCAGTAATCAGTCTTACCTTCTCCTTGTCGATCTGGTGGCGGATCTCATCGGCATACTCGGGCGTGGCCATGCGGCGGACGAGCGCGAGGTACTGGTCGCGGAACATATCCAATAGTAACTGCAGGCTGTAGGGCGCGGTCGGCGAGCGCGGGATGTCCAGCTCTGAGTGCAAGCGCTCCGCCGGTTGTAAAGCCACGCCCAAAGCTGATAGCCGCTGTTCTACGCAACCTGGCGGCGGCGCCGTTACCTGACAGGGGAAAATGTATAAACTACAGTACAGCTCGGGAGTATTGATAATTCGGATAGCTAATTTTAGCCAAAAATCGTCGTCTTCGAACACTATCACAACCACGCATCATATTATGACGGTAAAATAAACATTGATCTTAAAGTTAGTTAATACATCTGAAGAGTTATTCTACAATTTTGTTTTTACAATCTTGTCGGTGTTAGTCTTTCCTCTTCTTTCGTGTCGACGGGAATATTGACCCCAATAAAACTCCTATCGATATTACATTACAATACCCGGCAATAAATATTGCACATCGACCTTTGGAAAGAGAATCGGTTAATTTCGGCTCGTAGTTAAAAGAAACATAGTTTTTGGCTTTATAACGACTAAAATAAATAATACTCACGGTGCCATTATGAGCCGTGGAAGCGAGCGTGGTGGAGTGTAGCAAGTCGAGGCCGGCGATGGCGGCAGGCGCGGCGCGCCGGCGCTTGGCGCGGGCGGCGGCCCTGCGCCGCGCGCCCCCAGCGCTCGCGCTGCGTTTGCTCGCCGACCGCCGACTTCGATCTGGTGACGTAAACAAATGATGTTACACAGACTGCGTTTAGATTTTTCGTAAAGAGCTAGGGCGTCTGGTTGATCGACTTAGTCCCGATTTGATGAAACTTTTATCCGAGAATAACTCCTGATACAAATGGCACATTGACAGTTTCAGTATGGGAAATATGTCAAAACCAACGATGTATTCTGAGATTAATATTTTACTCTTGTTTGATCGAATCCACCCTTAGTTTACAAGGTTCCATAAAAAATATCGCAATTAAACAAAACCGTATAAACGTCATAGAACAGCAATTAAAATAATAAAATCCAAATTCAGTGACCAAATCCACCTTCAGACCGAGTAGCCTCTGATGTTCCTGAAGAAAACGAAGAGAAAGTTGGAAGAACTTATAAAATATCTCATGTTAACCATGTTGGCGACAACCAGTAGTGGACTGATCCTGTTTCGATGCCTTCTCTGGATACCATTATGTTTGTCTCTAAACGCTGGGAGGATCCAAATTACAAAAGATAATGAGAGATATTAGCGCCCCCTTGAGGACCACCTTAATGTTAGGCACAATAATAATTATTGTGACGTTCTTAATGCTTCAACGCGCGGACTGTCATGGGTCGCGCGACCTGTCATTGGCCTATGATCGCGTCGGCGATAGCGATCTGCACGCGATGGTGTGCCTAACATTAGTCAAAAGATACTTGACTAATGATATTCACNTAACAAAAGCTAAGTTTAGAGTTACAGGTATTTTAAACCAAATTGAGCTTTTATGGTTAGAATAAAGTGTTTTTTTAGAAAAGTTCCTAATTATTGGTTTATTTTGTCAGCTACCCACTGTTTTGTGAACCGCGCGTTAAATCAGTCACGCATGCAGTAGTCAGTCCTACCTTCTCCTTGTCGATCTGGTGGCGGATCTCATCGGCATACTCGGGCGTGGCCATGCGGCGGACGAGCGCGAGGTACTGGTCGCGGAACATATCCAATAGTAACTGCAGGCTGTAGGGCGCGGTCGGCGAGCGCGGGATGTCCAGCTCTGAGTGCAAGCGCTCCGCCGGTTGTAAAGCCACGCCCAAAGCTGATAGCCGCTGTTCTACGCAACCTGGCGGCGGCGCCGTCACCTGACAGGGGAAAATGTATAAACTACAGTACAGCTCGGGAGTATTGATAATTCGGATAACTGATTTTAGCCAAAAAACTGATGATCGTCGAGTACCATCACAACCGCGTATCGCAGTATGACGGTAAAGTAAGATTAATCTTTGCAAAAGCCCTAGTGTTCTTGTTGGTCAGGGTGTTTGCAATTTAATCCACTGATATTCAGACTCATAATCGGGAATAGTCTTTCCTCTTCTTTCGTGTCGACGAGCATATTGACCCCAACCAAAACTCCTATCGATGTTAGTTAAAAGAAACATGGTTCTTGACTTTATAACGATTAAAACAAGTCTACTAATAAATAGATAATACTCACGGTGCCATTATGGGCAGTGGAAGCGAGCGTGGTGGAGTGTAGCAAGTCGAGGCCGGCGATGGCGGCAGGCGCGGCGCGCCGGCGCTTGGCGCGGGCGGCGGCCCTACGCCGCGCGCCCCCAGCGCTCGCGCTGCGTTTGCTCGCCGACCGCCGACTCCGATCTGGGGACGTAAACAAATGATGTTACTCAGACTGCGTTTAGATTTTTCGTAAACAGCTAGGGCGTCAGGTTGATCGACTTAGTCCCGATTTGATGAAACTTTTATCCGAGAATAACTCCTGATACAAATGGCACATTGACAGTTTCAGTATATGGGAAATATGCCAAAACCAACGATGTATTCTGAGATTAATATTTTACTCTTGTTTGATCGAATCCACCCTTAGTTTACAAGGTTCCATAAAAAAACATCGCAATTAAACAAAACCGTATAAACGTCATAGAACAGCAATTAAAATAATAAAATCCAAATTCAGTGACCAAATCCACCTTCAGACCGCGTAGTCTCTAATGTTCCTGAAGGACCGAAAAGACAAGAGAAGAGGTTGAGAGAATGATGCGAGATGATAACTAAGTTGGCGGCGCGAAATTGCCACCGGCAACCCGTAGTGGTGGACTAAAAGTTCAACTGTTTCGATCGACGTTCCAACAGGATCACCTGTTTCGGTGCCTTCTCTGGATGCCATTAGGTTTGTCTCCAAGCGCCGGGAGGATAAATAAATTCTAAAAGATAATGAGAGATGTTCGCCTCCACCAGGACCACCTTAATAATCATTGTTGCCTTTCTAAGTGCCTAACACTGTTCAAAAGACATTTCACTCACTTGAATCTGAAGAGGAAGCCCATGGCGCGCCCCACTCGCGCGGCGCGGGCTCGGGCCCCGGGGGCGCGTCGTCGGTGCCGCTGGACTCCTCGTCGCTTTCGTCCGTCGACCGCCGCGCCACGCGTCTTTTGGCCACGGCCGCGCGCGCTCGCGTCCGACCGTTCTCTCCCCTGTGGGATTACAAATGATATCTTAGCAAAGAGTATTGTTTATACAGGCTTACAGTGAGAATATGCACAAAAATAACATTAAACAGACCAAAATCAGAGCTATCGTTTTTGATCATCAGTTGGCGCCACTGATGAGCCGTCACTTGCCAGTGGCGCCAATCATGCGCCTTACCTTTTTTTTATTCGTAAGTTTTTGCAAGCGCGCGGGAAGAGCCTGGATGCGGGCAGCGCAGCATCGTTTATTATGGAAAACCTTGGGGGAGGCCTTTGTCCAGCAGTGGACGTCATTTGGCTGAAACGACGAGTTTTTGCAAAATTGAATCACATAACGATAGTGACTTCTTAGCTTCTTACCTGCATCTTAGCTTAGACCGTAGTAGAGCACCATTCGCCGTCGTCGTCGTTTCAGCCGAAGGAAGTCCACTGCTGGACAAAGGCCTCCCCCAAGGATTTCCACAAAGACCGGTACTGCATCGCCCGCATCCAGGCCCACACTAGGTCTTCCGGCTCGTAGTGTGCCATGTTACTTTAAATATTTTTGTCTTAATTACCTGACGGGCCGCTGCCTGGCGACTTTGCGGCGGCGTTCCGGCAGCGAGCCGGTGCTGTGGTTGCTGTTCCCGTTGAGCAGGTCCGGCGTGGGCTGGCGCGTGGGCGGCGCGCTCAGGTTCCTCTTGCCGCTCGTCTCGCCCTCGTCTTGAACACCCTATATAAACATTTCATTGTTCATACTGTTCGAAGGGTCTTTCAGCGAATAATGCTTCAACTACACCAACGGCGCGATCATAGCCCAATGACTGCGCGGACTGTCATGGGTCGCGCGACCTGTCATTATGATCGCGCAGGCGATAGCGATCTGCGATGGTGGTGTAGTTGAAGCTTTAGCAAAGAATTCGAAGCGTGCTTCACCCGTTTACTTACACTGTCACAGATAAAGTATAAAAATCATTTTGATACATGTATGAAATTGCATGTTTTATATTATTTACATAGTCCTACATAAATTAAAACTACAATTGGCTTACATTGATAAATATACAATACACATAAAATATTCATAAATTCTTTCGGTTTTATAAATAAATATTCATAATGTTATAGATAAGAATATCTATTGCATTAAATGATATGTATGTATTATTTATTTATGTACTTGAGAATGAATGATCAAGTTCATTATTGTAATAAATAAACTAATATTATAAAAAATATAATAAACATAAACATAATTAATAGAGATATTATGTGATTGGAAACAGACCCTTTTGCTGACCTTGAGTTTCGGATTTTTCAGTCTTTGAAAGTATCTCTCCAATTTAGTCCTATCTATAATATGTAAATAGTAAGAGACTGGCTTCCCCGTCCATGACACTGATCCCTTCAGAGGCGACATCTCACTGACGTGCATGATAGTGCCGATATCGCTCAAGTTTCTATCTGTTATTCTGAAGTTTAATGGACAAAAGCTTTTCGATGATACAATTTTTGCTCCGTCTTTCAAATCAGCAAATCTTTCTTTCAACTGATGATCAACATTTGGGCCAAACGCAAAGTTGTTTACGAAGANATTCAATATGACTGATAAAAGTATAATCAAGTTTAATCTAACCTATACATTTTTTTTGGTTCGCAAATGCTATACGTAAACAAACATTAGTTAGGTAGTTAGTTATGACTATAGTGCATTTCATGGATTCAGAGTTTCAAAGTTCATTTTAGTATTTATCACCAAGGTATCCAAGTGGCAAGTACAGTAGATACTAACTTACGTACCTACTACCAATTTTGTATTGAGAAATTATTAAGGTAAAAGACCCGGCCATGGGACGGGTTATGTAGATGTCCTGAATATTGCGAGTAATTAAAAAAAATCTAGACTTTTCTTTTTTAATAGGTACATAATTTGATACCTATTAGAGTAAAAAGGCGCTTTCGTTCGTTTCAGCCTAAAGACGTCCACTGCTGGACAAAGGCCTCTCCCAAGGATTTCCACGAAGACCGATCCTGCGCCGCTCGCATCCAGGCACCTCCCGTGACCTTCACCAGATCGTCGGTCCACCTAGTGGAAGAACTTTCCTGCCCCAGCGGACATCAGCTCTACGAGCTATGTGCCCCGCCCACTGTGACTTTATTTTAGCGATTCGAAAAGGCGCTTTATAAGTTCAATTTTAATGCAATTGAAAGAGAAAACAATAAAGACTGACCGATTATAATAACGTTTTCTTTATTTTTTCCTCAAAATATGATCCTTGTTAGGAAGTTTCGGTTTCGGTTTCGGCCGAAACAGACACCGTTGCCGAAATTCGTTTTCGGTTTCGGTTTCGGTCGTAAAACTAGTTTCGGTCGGACACTAACACCAACGCGTGCAGATCGCCATCCCGGCGCGATGATAGGCCAATGAATGCACGGACTGTCATGGGTCGCGCGTCCTGTCATTGGCCTATGATCGCGCCGGCAATGGCGATCTGCGATGGCGGTGTAGTTGAAGCTTTAGCAAAGAATTCGAAGCGTGCTTCACCTGTTTACTTACACTGTCACAGATAAAGTATAAAAATCATTTTGATACATGTATGAAATTGCATGTTTTATATTATTTACATAGCCGTACATAAATTAAAACTACGATTGGCTTACATTGATAAATATACAATACACATAAAATATTTATAAATTCTTTCGGTTTTATAAATAAATATTCATAATGTTATAGATAAGAACATCTATTGCATTTTATGATATGTATGTATTATTTATTTATGTACTTGAGAATGAATGATCAAGTTCATTACTGTAATAAATAAACTACTATTATAAAAAATATAATAAACATAAACATAATTAATAGAGATATTATGTGATTGGAAACAGACCCTTTTGCTGACCTTGAGTTTCGGATTTTTCAGTCTTTGAAAGTATCTCTCCAATTTAGTCCTATCTATAATATGTAAATAGTAAGAGACTGGCTTCCCCGTCCATGACACTGATCCCTTCAGAGGCGACATCTCACTGACGTGCATGATAGTGCCGATATCGCTCAAGTTTCTATCTGTTATTCTGAAGTTTAATGGACAAAAGCTTTTCGATGATACAATTTTTGCTCCGTCTTTCAAATCAGCAAATCTTTCTTTCAACTGATGATCAACATTTGGGCCAAACGCAAAGTTGTTTACGAAGACGATCGTAGCTGCATTTATTTTTTCTCTGTGTTCATCCATCAAAAAGTCGCCTTTTATTAATTTGTATTCACCGAACTTTTTACCGTACCACCGCATTAAAGTTCTAAAATTTAAATCCATGCTCTGAAAATAAAGATACAACAGTGTTAATGTTCAAATTGTTTAATTTAGAATTTAGTGCGGAGACGATGTGCAGTGCAGCATGCAGGAATATTACGGAACCAAACTTCTATTGATTAAAAGTAAACATACTTCAGCATATTTGCTAGGAACTTCTGCTTTCTCCACGCCAAAACAGATGCGGCAGGGTGTCGCCGCCGCCATCTGCAGGACCACTTGCCCCACACCCGAGCCAAGGTCCACGAACACATCTTCGGCAGTGATTTCGATCTGATCTATCATTTGGCATACTAACTCGTATGAAGTTTCACCATATACCTGTAAGTTAAAACGAATTGCACCTTAGATAATTTTTAAAACCAACATGGTTTACTACTATACAATAAAGCAAAGTTTATAGAACTTTTATGGAGATATTTCAATCTGTAGATGGCTAACATCAAAACATACTAACATCAAAAATTATGTTGAAATATTTATATGTGTATTTAAGTATGCGTCCTTGTAGACTCAGAAAAATACTTTATCATCGCGATGTAAAGTAGTAAAGCGCCATCTAGTGACGTTGTTTTGAACTTAATATTATAACTGTATCAGAATAAAGTATATAAACGTTAACAAAGCATGATACCTATTTTTATTGCCACATTTAAGAAATTGATTTTGAAATCTTTTTTATTTATTTATTTTCATTTAAAATACTTCAACATACAATTTTATATCAGTAAAATGCAATTCTTGAACATTTCATTTGTATTCATTAATGCAGCAGACATCAATTACCCCACTACTAAAAGATAAAAAAAAATCATTTTTAGATCCATGAACTATTTTTTTGTGATCTTAGATGTCGATCGATTTGACGGGTGGTAACTATTTTTTGTGATCTTGTTATTTCGATTTTGTTCGGTATTCTTCTTTTCTCGAAGTCAATAAAATGTACTTGATAAATTGTTTTAAGTCAACATCACATCGTAAATAGTTTCTAGTAATGTATTAACCTAAAACAAAATGAAAATGGTTACCGATTCTTGTTTCGTAATGATTGTTGTATCAAAAATAATACTTGTTTACCAGGTTTTGCTTCAGTTGAACGACTCTACTCTTTTGGTAGAATGATAATGAGGCCACACAGATGAAACAAAAATAATGGTAAAGTTCATTAGCTGAAGGTATGTAAAATATGTATTTAGGTTTGTGTGAATATTTTTTACACATTTCTAACATGTAAAGTAGTTATGTCGATAGCATATTAATTGAACACTATGTTATTTATAACAGTTAGAACAGGATTAAGAAAAAAATATCCAAAATATACAAACCTCAGGTGAAAATGGCTCATATTGATTTAATTTATCTGGGTCTGAGACTGCTTGATTGTATGTCTGCTGTAAAATATGTCTCAATAAGCCTCTTGATGGGTACTTGTTTAAACGTTGAGCTGGCAGTGAAGTTCCCTTTTCCTGTAAAATAATAAAAAACACACATTTTAATTTAGGCAACTACATTCACAACAATTAGAAGTAATATCTATCCGACTTTCCAACATTTCATAATATCAATATTATTCTCATAAAATAAAATGATTTTAATGTGACCTGCTCTTGCATTTTATCTGCTAAAGGACTGGGACCACGTGTCCGCAAAAGGCAACGACACCTTGCCCGTGAACTTTTGTGGGATCATTTCCAGACATCAACCCAGACCCAGACTACAGGTCAGAGACACTTTTCATAATCCCTACTCTACCTAGACAAAATATCAGATAAAAATTCGTTTTTTTTCGCAATATCGTAACATCAAAACAAAGATGCTGCTGTTACTCATGAATAATAACGGTCAAAATTATATTTCGGAACATTAATATTATGTATGTGTATTGTGCGACCTTGACATTGGCGGTGGCCATATAATATGAACGATCGATACCGGCACTGCGTCATTTAAGAGCAATGTCGTCGGCCTTGAATCAAAACAAGATTCAAGGTTTTATTCGTTTCCATGCAGTAAGTTACGATTATAATATGGACCGCTCTATAATGAAGACAAGCGGTCATTAGCATTGCTATACATAGAAGTGCGAGGAAGACGTGTGACGCGAGCATACTATGGTTTGCGCACAGCGACTATTCGAGTCAGCAGGAAGTAACGGTGCAGTTGTATTGTTAGTTTTGCATTATTTTGACGACTATTGAGTTATTATTTGATTTATTAATGATTATTCCTATGATTGTGTCAAAATATATACATTATTCAAATTCATAGAAAATATGCATTTATATTTTGTCACATTTCAATTGCATAGAGCCAGAAAATGTATTGACCTATAAAAGTGATCGAAAGTCCATCAGCAATTTCAAATACTAGTTATCAGGGAAAATCCAAAAAAGGACATAGGGTAAACCACCCAATCATTGGCACTCTACCAATTTATTGGCATGCTCCAGTTTTTTAAGAAAATTAAGGTTTTTTGTAGCCAAACCTTATATTTTTTAGTAGAAATTGTACAGAAATATCATTTATTACTCAACTGGATACACACGTTTTTTATTTTTTCAAACACCGCGGCGCATCAACCATTTGTTTGACAAACCGCGACCTGTGTGAAAAAAACAATCGAAATATTCGTTTTTTACTAAGGTAAGAGCTATCATAATCTTTAAAAAAAATGCAAATCTATTTTGTTGTCCCTATACATAATCATTTTGTCTTATTATTGAATATATTAACTGCCTTTTTAAAACATTATTTTATNAGCTGCTTAAAGTGCCAATAATTGGGTGGTTTACCCTATTATTATATCTACAATAATGAGTAAATAATTGAGGCTTTCCCAATTTCCTTCAAAATGTTCCTACAAGTTAATTTATTTTGCAAAATCAACAAAATTGATCGATTTTTCACTTGTTCCTGTTCGTTTCATCATTTTCATTACACAACCGCGCTAAATCGGGAGATATTGCTTATTTATTAATCAAAGTTCAATTGCCTGACTTCATTCGTAAACAATCAAGTAGAGTACCTAGAAGAAAGAATTTAACATTACCTAATAGTACTGCTATTATCATCTCGAACAAGTTTGAATGAACTATACAAGGTTAGAGTTATATGGCGGCTATATTTAGCCGAGACTGGAAAATCAATAACGACCTCTATAAGCAGGCGGACGATTGCGGCACGCGCTTAGTCGCGGGCCGACCACCTTCCCATCCCAAGGCGGGTGGCCAGGGGGTGGCGGGTTATGGCGCGGCCGCGTGGTATCTATATTCATTGTTTGTTTGTTTACGTTTGGCGAGCATTTCATTCACCCAAGTTCCAATAATATTAACACTTGTTATTTACTATTGCATTCAAACTGTTTCCCCCGCCTCACTTTGTAATTATTCAAATGTACCTACATTCAACAACACGCATCGTCTTGTCGACCTGATTTTCAAAAACACATGGTTCTCTTATGTTGAAAGTATTCCCGTTATTATGATAAAGACTAAGTTCAATTAAAAGTAAATTGTAGGACTTCCTACAATATGAAGAAAATGGAAATACATAAAGAATACAGAATAGATCGGTAGGTAGGTACATCTATTGCAGCTAGCTGTGGTATTGAAGCCGAGAACCGTAGAACGGTGACGCAATCGGCTTTCGTAGGGCCGCGTTGTCTAAATAGCACATGTACACGCTGCGCTTGGCATTGCGTCATTTAGTACCTATTCGGTGAAAATTAGAAAGCGTCCATACTCCATACCATAACATTATATCCAAAACATGCATGTACGGAATGACGCGGAAGTAATTTTTCTCAAGTGCATTGAAAAAGATAAAGGCCACTTCATCGTACCTATCGTACTGTCTGAAGAACAAATTACGGTCTAATAATTACTTCGTAATCAGCAAGATGTTGGATATTGATCCAAGACTTAACAACACAAAAATACGGGAGATGATGCCATGGAAGCTGTAAAGTTACGTAACGATACGACCCACCTTTCCCGAAAAATTTCATTGAAGAAAACTGGGAAAGTCTTTACGTAATGCTTACGAAAATTATTCGATTGTTGTTACAAGTTACTTGTTTATTTGACTTGAAGTTGTGGTTGATGATTCAATACTTACGATGGACGTAGAAAAAGAAAATAAGTTATTATTTTGTAGGAATAAAAGCAAGTTTTCTTAATAAAATACGCAGAAACGAGTACAACCAAGGCAAAGGACTTTTAAAAAATTTATATTACTGCAGTGGGTCTGCTATTTCATCCAGCAAGAACGTTTGCCTGATAGATTCTTCCCTAAAATCAAAGCTTTGAGATCCAAAATTAACCAATTCATGCTTGTGAACGGACGGATCGACGATGGCGCAGCCAAAAAAAAGGTCATTAACACTACGTGAGACATTCGCGTTCGCTCAATATTGCGGTCATCGCCCTCATGAGCGGCGTTCGGTATGAAATCATTACTTGAAACGTAAGATCATCGAAATATAAAATAGACAAACTATTCAAAACTACGTTAATGAGTACCTTATATGGAAATCGCGTGAACCATGTGCACCAACCAAACACATTGATTGTGTAAGACTGTGGGTGTTATCAATGTCTATAGAAAATATCTGATTGATTAACCCCTGTGGATCCAGGGGTTAACATAGTGGAGCACATACTCAGGTATGTGCTAAACTCAAACTAAATAAATCACTCTTGTCCATACTGACAAAAACAATGTTCTTGCTGACACAAAACGTTATTAAATACGTGTTAAATGGCCTGTATTCCCTTCCCTGTTTCATAATGCAAAAAGTTAAATGCACCAAGGGATAATGTAAAATCAATTACAAAGTTTAAAAAAGTACATGTCTTATTGCTAATGTTAATAAGTTCCTACATACAAATTAGATAGGTACAAGGCACAAAATATAACAGAAGGTAAACTCATGTATGTACCTCGCTTTGCATACCTCTCTCGCTCGCACGCTCGGCCGTCGCGCTAGGGTTGTCTTGTCATGTGTTGCGTTTATTTCGTTATGATAGAAAAATGTTACTCTTAATACTATGCAAGAAAGACAATAACAGATATCCACGTATACTTATTTATATTTAGTACGTTATTANACAAACTAAACGAAAACTACGTTAATGAGTACCTTATATGGAAATCGCATGAACGTGCACCAACCAAACACATTGATTGTGTAAGACTGTGGGTGTTATCAATGTCTATAGAAAATATCTTATTGATTAACCCCTGTGGATCCAGGGGTTAACTTAGTGGAGCACATACTCAGGTATGTGCTAAACTCAAACTAAATCAAACTGAATAAATGACTCTTGTCCATACTGACAAAAACAATGCTCACACAAAACGTTGTTAAATACGTGTTAAATGCCCTGTATTCCCTTCCCTGTTTCTCAACTCCTCCAATAAATTTTAGATATACAAAAAGTTAAATGTACCAAGGGATAATGTAAAATCAATTACAAAGTTAAAAAAGTACATGTCTAATTGCTAATGTTAATAAGTTCCTACACACAAATTAGATAGGTACAAGGTTATACGGCGCTTTAGTATGCCAGTCATCAATCACCTCGTGACATCATTCACCAACAGCAATATACGTACATACAAAATAAACTGATTATCACCTAGCTAGCCTACAGAATAATATATGGATCTATTATAGTGTACGACATACCTTGCTATTGAGCTATTGTTAGTTGCATGTTAGCAAATTAGTCTTTTCATGTCAACTTCAGTGTGTTGTTCAAAATATCAGATTAAAATGTAACTAATCGGTCCGTTGTTACACATTAACTTCTAACTGAAAGGTTAGAAAGTTAACTGAGCAGGTGCATGCATGCGTTAATTTATGCAATGTAGGTACGTGTTATTCTTCACTAGGCGAACCTGCAGGTGTTTGAAATAAGGCCTGCTGGGGCTATTTAGCTGCTGGTGCGGGCGTTTATTTGATAATAAATACAAAAGGTTACTTTATATCTCTTGGGGTAATATAAAAAGTTGACCAAAGGTTGATGATATTTAAATATTTTCTTTATAATAGAGAAGTAGGTATCTCCTTTAAATGATGAATTGGATGGATTTCGCTACGTTTTCACCATCACCAACATGGTAGAATTTAAGAGACTATAATAAATTATCAATTTAAAAATCAATTTGAATTTAACGAGGAAACCAAACAAGACAAACCAGGAAACTAAGTTAATTCATGAAAATCAATAGCTGTGTATGTTCACTGCTAAAGAGTGTTGGTATAGAACTATAGAATACCAAATCTGATTCTGAAACCACATGTCATAGGTTATCCATTTTGTCAGAGGTGGGCTGGTCACTTTTACCACTAATATTCGATCACCCACCCACACTAGAACCTTTTTCTTCCATACCATCTACATACTTTAATTATGGTTTTAGATATTTATTTTTCTAAAAGAATACAATTATATTCACTTATAAGAAAAATACAGAATACACTTTATCCATACTTATAATAAATCTGTAGAGAGGTCAACTCTGCACATGAAATATACCTTCAAAATAACCATCAGGGGGCGATCAGTGACCGATACTGATGCCAAAAATGCAATCAGTAAAACCCCTGTCTGTCTGTCTGTCTGTTTGTCTGTCTGTCTGTCTGTCTGTATGTTCCTTATAGAAACAAAAATTAACTGTAATGTCCTAATCTTAACCAAGTAAGACTAGCCAACTTCTTTTCTCTACAGATCTCATTTGTGATTCATCACGCAACGTAACAATAACAAGCATATTTTAAAGCAAGATACATTGTATCATATTTCAGCTTTATTAAGTCTGTCGAAGACTCCCGCTTAACGGCTTGTTTTAATTTACGCACGTTTAGTGTGTGAAGTAGCATGCAATGTGTATAAATAGAGTTAGCCACGCGCGGCGTCTGTGGACATCGATCGCTGCGTCCTCGCCGCCATCTTGGCCCTCATGTCTCCCTCCTGCAGCTCACGCCCCACTCCCCGCAATTGCCCCACATTCACCGCATCGTTTCGCATTTGCACTGCTAGCCAGCTAGTTGCTTCGCATTACCGACGACTAGTATAACATCATAGCTCCAAAGTAAGGATTTTAACTTCCTTTTAATATCTTTACTAACGCGCAAACTGCTAGACGATCGAGAAAATTTATTGTGCTTGCTTAAAAGTCAAGTATTCAAGAAAAACCACGATTTTCTTTTCAATATTGTATGCTCTTCGTGAATTATGTATGAATTCAAATCACCACGTTTGGCCGATAAATTATGTTGTACAATGCGACTATGGTTTGTGTAAAATGAAGTCAACAATCATGGAGCAGAAGCTCGTGCGAGCCAAAATTGCTAATTATAAAAAAAAAAGCACTAAAAATTATCCGTTTTTACTTTTTTATTAATTTATAATTTACGCAATTAATCGATTATTATTATGAATAAATAATTATAAAAGTAGGAATTGATTGTTTTTTTTTTAATCAAGTTTTGTAATAATTTGTTAACACTCGTCACAGAAAAAATAGTGACTGTCATCATTAAAATAAATAGGAACTTAGAGAATTAGGTGCCCAGTAAATAAAAATACTAAACATGATACATATTTTCATAAAGATAAACGTAAAACGTGTAGCATCGGCAGATATCACAAAACATACACATGCAGCCCAAGAATCTTGTAGGAAGTTTATAAATAGAAAATAGGCAGAGACTAGTGATGAAGGTGACATTGACGATGTTTCCGCAAAGTGGAAAGTATGCCAAGTGTGATTGCTATGTAGCAACAATGAATAATTGTATGTTTTGTTATTTTTCGCTTGACTTCTGCCCTCTTCATATTTGGATATCGAACACACGTATAATAATGAAACTATTATTTTTGTAGATTAATAGAAGAGAACATTTTTAAAAGTTTCATTACGTTTTATAAGTCATTCCCATCACAGCGCCACAGGTAAGAGTGATCGCGACGTTTTCCTCGATAAAAAGATATTGGAAAGTTTTATTAGCTAATGATAGATTTTACAGTATTTTTTCAGTTAATTGCACAACTGACTTTTCCGCCTTAAAGTATTTATAAAATATGTAATTAGTTTTCTGGACTCTATTTAAAATAAAGCTGGAGCTATTTTGTTTTTAGCAGTTTTTTTTTAATATTCGGAATGTGAAAATTGGAAAATTAAAAAATATTATTTTATATTGCCGACATCTCGTTCACTGCTCATTTCCGACGGCCGGTTATTGTTATCTACTTTCAAGTAATAATTTTACTTTCTTGGTTGTTATATTTTACTTGGGCGATTAAGAAGTACAATAACTTGTTTCTCTAAACAGAACATACAAAAGTTTATCCAGATAAAAGACATCATCATGACATTTAATTGTATAAAAATAAAAAACTCACGTCATATTTAATTTCATTGAAACATTTTCTTACACGTTCAAATGCATAAAAATATACTCGTAGATAACACATGATTTATTTTTATTAATTATACATGTAATTGACTAATTCGAAAGTGACGAAAAAACGCTAGAATAGTTCAATGAATCCCGATTTAAGTAATTTCAAGTGACAGAGGCAGTTCATGTTGATTGATAGACTTAATTGCTGAATTCGTAAATACATAAATGGATCGATGAACGTTGACTGAATGAACGACGAAGATGTTATCAGTACATTAAAATGAAAATACTTTTATAGATTACAGGAAAAAGGAATTTTAGATATCTTACTAATAATTATTATAAATGCGAAAGTTTGGATGTCTGGATGTTTGTTACTCTTTCACGCAAAAACTACTGAACGGATTTTGTTGAAACTTTGCAGTATTATTGTTTATAACCCAGATTAACATATAGGCTATAATTTATGACAAGCTGTGACAAACGAAATTTCACGCGGGTGAAGCCGTGGGCAAAGGCTAAGTACATAATAATTATGAAACTCAAATGCAAATGGCAATAATCAAATGTAAATATTAACGTTATGGAAATATTGTAGTTTTATAACAAATAAATTATTTAATAGGTAAATAAAGAAAGATGGACTGGTCCCATCCCATATCAAACAGATGATTTCGATTTAGGCAGGTATTCATAGAAATTAAAGGTTTTGATTTTTGAAACAGACGGATTATCTTGTTTTTATTTATAGATTGATGTGGTAAATAAAATAAAGTAATAAGTAGAGAATAATATATTTTGTGAAATCAGTAAGTCCATAATTAATTACCTCTTTCATTCATGCGTATCGATATCATTGCATCGATAATGGCAATCTCTCATTAATGACAATTATGTGATGAACAATTCGACTAAATACATAAAATATTCTTCATCGCATTGTAGGCGTACTAGTATTTTTTAATTGAGTCCATTCATAACTCCTAAAAGTCAAAACCATAAATGGAAAAAGATAAATATCTAGTTTTAACACGACAAAAAGGTGCAATGGATCGTCAATATTAGGCGGTAATTAATTCTGACAACTCAACTTATAATGATAATGCGAAATGATTAACTGTGCCAAAGGTCTTGATGCGTGACAAAAGATTAGACGAAAACTACAGACTGTAGTGTCCCGTTAATCCGTCCAAGTCTAAGTAGCTTAACAAGACAACCTAGTAACTACGACTGATTTCAATTAATTTGTAATTGAATCCGAATTAAATTGTGAATGAAGGCTAAAGCGACGATCGATGAACCTGTTTTATAATAAGGTAAACACTACACAAGAAAGGGTGGCTAGGGTCGGCTGGGTGGTATTGCTGGTCGACGCACCCGAGTCGCCCGCGCCCGTTGCGGCGCGGTGCACCGGCCGACCGCCCGCCACCTCGGCTTTTAATAGTACACACAATATTGATCGCGCCACGGGGGCGTAGCCCTCGACGTTGCCCCTGCCACAGTGACGTTGTGACGTATGACTCTCATCTACCCATTACCAGGGTTCGAAAATATCCGATATTTATTATAAATATCAAAATATCGGATATTTATGATATATATCCGATATATATCAACTTTGATATATATCAATTTTGTATGAAAGCCATAGTATTATTTTATTGTATTATTCATGAGTACTATTGCATATGTGTTACATGAACATGTTTTTAATGTTTTTAAAACTTAAAATCAGACAAATAAAGCAAAAACATAAAATATCTTTGAAATACGGCAAAATCAACTAAAAAAATAAAAATCTTATGTCAAAAAGTACAAATACAGTAACAAATTTTAAAAGTTGATATATATCATCAAAACCGGCTTGATATATATCGGATATATATCCGATATATATCTTGATATATATCCCTTGATATATATCCTCGAACCCTGCCCATTACACTCACTTATTTTAACGTAATTGTAAATCATACCTGCCACTCGGTCTTCGTTAATTAGTTCAAGTTAGTTAGCGTTTACTAATGAGAACCGGTACCTTATGATGATGATCGTGACGAGTGACGATAATACAATAATAAATTGCAAGATTTTGCCGATCGTTGACTTAATTTAATTGCATAATAAATATACAATATTCTGTTTTAGAAATTATCTGTTTAATCATCTTCAATTTATCCATTTATTTACAATTGGTGCTACAGTNTAATTTAAAAATAAAACATTAAAAACGTGGTAGGTAGTGAACGTGAAATTATGTAGGTTAGGGAAACAGATCAACACGAGCGGCGACAGATTCAGGTCAAGCCCTGCGTTGCGCCCCGTTTTAACTCCCGCCCTATTTGATGCTTTTTCACTTTCGTTGGTTGCTATGCTACCCCCTCGCGGTCTGCCACTTGAATAGCAGCTTCAGCAGAATTTACAACTAGACTCAAATGCATAACTGCAATAATACTTTCGAATGGATATCTACAAAAACTAAACAATGTGTTACAACTTATATTCGTGTAATTTCATAATGATTTGTGCTTTACAAATATGAAGTTGGATTCAATGTTGCTTGCATTAATCACACACAACGTAGCAATACAATTATCTTCCTTCATTCAATATTTTCCGGAAGTCATACATTAGTAATATTTACTTCCAATGTAACTAAAATAGCAGCTTTTTAACTACAGACTGATGTGTGCCAATTACATACGTATACGTAAACCGTATAATGCCTGCCTGTGAAGTGACTAAAATGAATATCTCTTTCAGGCTAATTATGAAGTTTGATGAGTAATTTTGTTAAAGCGGCTTTGATGAAGCGGGAAGTGATCCAGTGCAGTGCTAGTCACCAGACCAGTGTGTGTAAACTACTGCGCGTGGAGGTCAGGGCGCGAATGACGCACGCTATTCACGGTCGTCTACCTAATTGTGTCACGTTTTGCTCCGTGTTATCAATGCGCCTTTAATACCATGCTTTGGATAAAGTTTATAAATATTTGATAACTATGTAACTCACCACTTAAATTCAGGGCTAGTTTTACAAAAAAATAAACTCTGTTTTTGACATTCTAGGAACTTTGGCTCTCTAGCTAGCAATGTCAATGGTAAATAATGTTGTGAACACCTAGTTAGATGGGTTTTTTACAGTTTTAGGGATGTCTTATGGAAATGTAAGGAATTCATCCTACATGAAGCACGATTTTTGGTAAGTAGTCCAAAATAAGCATTTTGATTCGTATTACAGAACGACGTTCAAAACTCAATTAAATCAAGGTTTTGTATTGTGATTGGTAAATAAAAGCTTGAATCTGAATGGAATTTTGAGCTTCGTGCTGTAATCTCATCTTTAACCTGGTAATAAGTTTTTAACTACTCACCAAAGCGACAACGGAATCTATGGCGCGGTTGAATCGGTCGCAGAGAGCTCTCATGCTCTCGTACGAGTGGGTGTCGAAGTCGCACAGGATGTTGTTCTCCAGCGCCGCCTTCATCTCCGGCAGATCGTCGCACACCCATCTGGACAATCGAGAAAGTTGATCATCAATGTAAACCAACTTGTAACAAAAGCATAATAATGTTAAGCTTAGCTCGAGGCGTTAATGGGAATAATAATAATAAAAAAATCCAAAAAGTTTTCGGTTCTTGTTACTTTTATCATTACAGAATATGATTGACCTACTCTAGATTTACATAATTTATTACTGTAATAATAATGTCATGGAATGAAGGAAATAGATAGACAATAACCTCTCAAATGGTAAAGCTTTCAATCATCAGACATTCTCCTAGTTTTGGACATAGTCAGTTTTTTGCAAAGAAAATAAATAAAATTTTCTTCAAAAAATTATTCTAGCAATACGAAAAATCTTTTAGTTGATGTAGTCTTTATCATTTTCTCAAGAACTTGTTTTAGACACTGTAATTACCACCAAGGACGATTTTTCAAGGTCATCAAGGTAGCGTGAACAAACGTCCGGACGGCGTAAGGTCTACTGGAGACATTTAATTCTCCCGCGACCCCAATCCCAACCGTTCGGGGACGGCCGAATCAAGAATCCCCTGTACTCGTCAAACCGGTTCCGGATTTATTTCCGACTTGTGGGAACAGGTGAGACCGCAGGAGGTGTATTGTATTCTATTATTTCTTTAAACAGGATTATTTACACATCCTATTAACTTTATTTAAATAAAATTATGTACTTTTGAGTGGTAACAAATTAATGAACAACACGTTCGCAGTTGTAATGTCGTCTCTACATAGTAGAATAATATCAAAACTTGCATGCGTTAATAAATACAACGCCATTAATTAGTCTACTAATCTACTTGTTACACATAAAATGTAATGTCACGCCCTGCCACATGTATCGATAAGTGGCATGCTGTGTTTAGATTAAATTAAAATATGGTTCTAATAGTACACTCGCCCGTCGTATCGTTTTCTTTGATGATTTATAGCTATACGTCACCAAAATCGCAACAAGGAAATGGTTGGTACACAGCTAATACCTATGAAATAGTATAAAAAGTTAAAAACTCGATTCATCCGAGTGTAAAAAGTTGTCTTGTCCTTCTTTTTGACGTCAGATAAGCCGTAAAAGTTGTGTTATTATTAGTATTTAATGCACTTCAAGTCATCAACCGGGTAGGAGGAACTTAATTTGCGCAGGTCGGGCAGTAGGGCGACGTTGTGATTACTCGACAGTGCGCGCGAAATTGTTCCGGTCGTTGCTCTCGCGTCCTTCACTCAACAAACATGTAGAATGTATCAATAATTCGTTTTTTAATCAAAATTAGATCCCGCGATATTTACTACAAAACCAACAGTTTCATTAGCATTATGTTAAAATTGATGAGCCCGATATTCCCGCGGTCATTTTTGACGAACTTGGTCACTTTTCATTAATAATACCCGCGCCCTATTCCAAGGGTTCCGTTTATTTTTATGGCTTAACTAGCTTTCCGCCAGCGGCTTCGCCTACGTAAAAAAGGGCTGATTTTAGGGTTTTCCCGGAAATTATTCGAATTTTTTTTCTTCTTTACTAAAAAAAAGAATTGGTAAAATTGGTCCATGCGTTGTTGAGTTACGCGCTTACCAACACATTTTGCGATTCATTTTTATATTATAGAAGATTATATCACATGATTTCTAGATGTACCTACCGACTATTGCAAGTGTTCATGATTACAAGTATTATTATTTAGCACAATTTCAGATGTTACTACTGTACCTACCTACTGTATGTAGGTATAGTCATCTATTATTACCAGTACTACCACACCAAATAGTAGCTAATTAAAATGTCTCATGCAGGCTTTGTACATTAGGTAGGTAAGGTGTTCATGTATATTATGGTGTTGTTATATCTAGAATCTAGATCTAGTAATTTCTTAAAAAAAAAAATTACTTAGTTAATTTTGTTGTGCATTAGTTATTAGAAATTGCAAAAAAGGCCGCATTTTCAATCGACAGGTAACTTAAAACAGTTTGTTACTTGTTTTAGTTATCATCAATACATCAGTATTAAGTTTGACACCAGTTTTGAAGTTCAAAGTGAAATTCTTACGTCCAAAGTAACCTTACGATTGAAATCACAGTGTTAAACTTATGCAATAAAAAGATGTTTCAAATAAAATTGACATACTTTATTGTTTCTACTATCTCCAAGGCCCCATCGTGTTTTTCCTGTAACAAGCAAATAAAACAAATAAAAATATTGACAAACTATAGTATTACAAGTCACATAAACCTAGAAATTCATTCATACATCAATTAAATTGAAAGAGTCACAAGGTTTTTAGCAGACTTTAACAAGAAGGAGGTTCTCAATTCAGTTGGTATTTTTTTAAATAAGTAAGTAGTCAGTGTTTTTATAAACACATTAGTGTTGCTGAAACGCGTCACTGACCACTTGTATTGAAACTGTCCTGCGATGATTATGTAGCGTTGCGTGCGAGTTGCAACCCATTAATTTTAGCGTGATTTGGCGTTCTTTCGTTCTCTCGTTACACAAAGGAAAAATGATATTTTATAAATCTGAAAAAGTTCGTGATGAGGTGCCGTTCCGAACCACGTGGCAGACCGCAACTGCAGGTTGCGTGTGCAGATGCTGTCGACTGTTTCGTACAAATACGTAACTTACAACCAGTAGTTCCAATACGATTGGGTGCACGCAGTCGTTGCAGGTGCAACCGCCGCTGCTACGGTGTTCGGTACTTATTTCAGACATATTTTAGTCGCTACACGTGCATCGTGAAGATAGCCTCGACGCGTGCTCGAAATGGAATCAAGAATTGATCTGCCAAGCATGGCGAAAATAACAAGCCCCATAGCCCCATCCCACAAGGAAGGTGTTAGGTTTATCATAGTCTGCAATTTCTCAGTAACAAACAATCTGGTGACCATCGACAGTGATTCGAACTGTCGTATAAACTTGTACTCGGAACATTCGCTCAAGGTCATGTCATGTTCACCACGCACCGAACTCGGAATACCCAAACGACGAGGTTGAAGCCATAGCTGTACTTATATGGAGACATAAAAAGGGCGGCATAATGTGATGTGACGCAGGACATTAGTGGGCCAAACACGTCACAATTCATTCACCATTTTAAGGTCCATTAAACACAGGGTTCGAAAATATCCGATATTTATTATAAATATCAAAATATCGGATATTTATGATATATATCCGATATATATCAACTTTGATATATATCAATTTTGTATGAAAGCCATAGTATTATTTTATTGTACTATTCATGAATACTATTGCATATGTGTTACATAAACATGTTTTTAATGTTTTTAAAACTTAAAATCAGACAAATAAAGCAAAAACATAAAATATCTTTGAAATACGACAAAATCAACTAAAAAAATAAAAATCTTATGTCAAAAAGTACAAATACAGTAACAAATTTTTAAAGTTGATATATATCATCAAAACCGGCTTGATATATATCGGATATATATCCGATATATATCTTGATATATATCCCTTGATATATATCCTCGAACCCTGATTAAACATAAAAAAAACTGAGCATATAGCTGAGAGTTCAGGCGGCTTTCTCCAGAAAATTAAGTCAAATCGTGTTTCATAAGTGAAATTTCTGATTATGCTCACAATTTAAGAAACTATTATGACCTTTCTTTTACTGACTCTGTTAACCTACTTCCGCGCAACTATTAGGGCGCTAGGTCATTCAACATTTTTTCAGGGATGACACCAGCGTTGCCAGTTTTTTTTTTCGCCAAGTCGGGACTTTGGTACTTTTTGAGTGAAAATAGCGGGATTCTTCAGTCAAAAGCGGGACATAGTAAAAAAACGTATACTATAATCAAAGATTTTCAAATATTTATCTTTTTATTTGACTTAAAATTACGTTTACGTGACAATAGATAGCAAAAGTAGCCATAGAAAATGTATTTTAACAAAAAAATAATATTTTAAATCAGTACGGCTAGCACGAAAATCTTTCGAGTTCAAATCGTTTGCGTACTCAAATCGCCATCAAAAGCGAAAACTACAACAGCACCCTTGTGGACGTGTCGTAAAGTGAACTTAGTGTAAGAAATGGTTACACGAAACTTATTTTGAGAATCAAAATTGTCACGTTATCGTTTAATTAGAAGGTTGAGTATCGAATTTTATTGAACACGCAAACGATTCGAAGACGAAAGTTGTTCATGCTAGAGGTACAGATTTACTCTATCATTAAATTCGTCTTTAGAATAAAAAAAGAAGTCTGGTGAAGTGAGTGTTTCTCTCCGAAAAGCGGGACCGAGCCTGTCCCGCGCGGGACATTTAAATTTGATTAAAAAATCGGGACGTCCCGCCAAAATCGGGACGTCTGGCAACGCTGGATGACACATTCAAGTGAATAAGATAAAGTTAAGAGTAAAATATTATTTTCATAACAACTGAATGAATTTTTCAACTGCCAAGGTTCTAAAAATGCTAGAGAGAATTTTTAATTAATTTATTATTTCATGGAAATGCTTGTTTAATACTCTAATGCTCAACAATACACTACAGTCTGTATCTGTAACTGTGGCCTTTTGTATGTCATTAAAGGATGACATATAAATTAAATTATGAAAAAATAACAGGTTTGTGTTAACACTAAATGCAACGTGTTGTAAATGCTACTATGATACATGCCTATTTAAACTTCTAATTATGTCAAGTGGTTTTACTGAAATTCCATTTCAGTGATGCATAATAAAATTCACCTCTCGAAATCATCATCATCATCATCAAAATATTTATGGGGAATTACACACACAACTGATAACTAAGTTTATATTTTTTTTACATCAACTCAACATTTTTTTGGTACTAGAGGCTTAACTAATTAGGTTAAAGTAGGTACATTTATTTAGAAACAATACATCTAAATACCTATTTAAATCTCCAGAGAATGTTATTTATGTGTCCTTAGGGATAGCTTTTAAATGTTTTTTATTTTAATGTAGTGTTGTGTTATTTTCAATTTTATTATTATTCATAATAATTATTATTGATACCTTAGACCCAGGTATCATGTACCTATGTAACTGGGAAAATCATTACCCATCCCACCAAGACTATTTGAGTCCATCAAGGCTGTAGGCAAGGTGAAATTTGTAAAAGATTTAAAAAAAAAATGTGTATTTTTTCCCCTAACTGAATCACTGTGGGGAAACCTTAGCTCATACTTTTTCTAAAAGCCTAAATTTTCTTCTTTCTTCTAGTCTTCAACAGTAATAATGGCTAACAATTTTTAAGGGCCTTTGGTCTAGCACTACTATGAACATTTTTAACATTCCAAACAACACAATAGCCAATTAAAAACTTTATTAATTTACAATTAGGTAATTCAAATAAAAAGAAATATGAAAATTTCCCATAAGCAAAACTAGCATTATATCACCAGTGAACCATGTGCAAAGATAGTGGTGAAATTTCGTTTGTCACAAATTGTCATAAATTATAGCCTATGTTATTCTGGGTTATAAACAATAATACTGTAAAGTTTCACCAAAATCCGTTCAGTGGTTTTTGCGTGAAAGAGTAACAAACATCCAGACATCCAAACTTTCACATTTATAATATTAGTAGGAAGTAGGATTATGTCACTGTTACCATGTCTTTAATTTACTTGGTTTAATAACCAGTAGTAATAAAATTGGTATTGTGTTTTATAAATATGGGTCATGTCCGAAATCTCCATGAATACCCAACTGACCTATACAAATATGATGGTAAGAGGGATGACTGTGTATGATAATATAAAATCAATGACAGGTAGGGCAAGGGCTTGTTTTGATACGAGTGAAAATATTAATTATGTTTATTATAAAGTATGTTGACCATTTATTTGACTGGCTTCGGCTATAATTTACTATCCTTGATCTGCTACTACAAGGTCGGCTGTTGGCAAGATTATTTTGATCCCTTCTTATTATGCATTACTAATTATTAAGGTCAATAACACTATGATCAAGAGTCATAAGATTATTAAGTGATTTTTATTTTCATTCTACTCCCAGCTTGATAAAACTTAAAGTATACATTAAATAAATTAAAATTTCATTGTGTTGTACTTAATTTAAAAGTACTGCTTGTGTGCATCTTCATAAGCAGAATATACATTAAAATTGTTTAAAGTTGTGTAAACAAACCAAGTTGTTTTGTAGGCGCTGATATTATTATTATTATTAGGACCGAAGATTGTTTAGATTAGTGAAAACTACGCAACAGTGTGTACATATCTAAAAAAAGCCGACGACACCTTGACAAAACACGAGGTCAATACACTCTGCTACAAGATCCATGTGATATGAAGAATAGCATAATTCATTGACACCAATTTTATTGAGACTACTTTCATAATCAGAAACGATAGATAGGTGTAGGATAAACAACGCATTTTATCAATTTTGTAAAAATAATTAGATTCCTTCTAAACTTACTGTGTAGGCACGATAATGACTTTTAGAGCTAAAGTACAGATAAATCGTAAGGAACTATTTTTATCTATCATTTCACCAAGACCACATAACGAAATAGATACAAAATACGCCACTGTCAACGTGAGATTTAACAACCTAAAACGATAAATACGATTTCCTTACCGAACCATGACCTGAAGTGAGGGGCCATGTATAAACAATAGGTTCCGCGCCTGCCGGAGAATGCAGGCGTAAATCCAATGCCATGATAGAAAAACCGCTGCATTAATGCACACTATTTTCACCTAAACACTAAAATTATCACTAAAAACATTAGATAATAACATAATTTCACTGCACTTTCACACACACACACACTGCGAACCACCGGGCGCCATGTTGAAATTATTTCTAAATTCCAAACATGGCCGAGTTGCAGTGTAGCCAGAAGTAAAAAAAATGAACGCTCTTTTTCATGCGATGCTAAATAAATAATGCCTTCCATTAGGTTGTCATTGTGTTTGCCAGTTTGCCTTATTTATTATAGTTCCAAAATACTGGACTGTCCTGTCGATGACATTGACAGTGGGGCGCCNGGGGCGCCACCGTCAATACCGGATCGCTGGTTCAGATTTTTGCCATGTTGGAAACCATATAGTTGAACGATGGTAGCGCCCCCCTGTCATTGAGTTTGGCGGGACAGTTCAGCGTGGGTCATCTATATTTTCGTATTGTTAATTACTCACGTTCTAACAAATTATAGAGTATGAAAACTGACGTAAATACGTATTGTCTATGATACTGAATAAACATTTTTTTCTTTCTTTCTAAATGGAAAGGCTGTCCACTTCAGTCTAGAGCAGTGTTGCCAGAAGGTTACTTTTGTAACCTTTTAGGTTACTTTTGAACTGCATTGGTTACTTTTAGGTTACACTAATGAAAAGGTTACTTTTAGGTGATTTTTCAGAAATTGTAGAATTAACNTTAATGGAAAGGGTAAAAATTCGAATTTAAGAAAACATTAACCCTCCATGGAAAACCTTACCCCATCGCCCCGCCCCCCCCCCCCCCATGAAGGTTACTTTTTATTCAAAAAGGTTACATTTTTTTATATTTCTGGTAATTTCTGACAAGACCCGACTGGCAACACTGGTCTAGAGTCTAGTAGTCAGTGCCCACTGCCCATTGGTGCCCATGGTTATGCCAGATCATAAAGTTAATATTCCTATATTAACTTTATGTGCCAGATAAAAAGTTGTGTAGCTCTTGACGGTATAGTTCCAAAATACTGGACTGTCCTGTCGATGACATTGACAGTGGGGCGCCACCGTCAATACCGGATCGCTGGTTCAGATTTTTGCCATGTTGGAAACCATATAGTTGAACGATGGTAGCGCCCCCCTGTCATTGAGTTTGGCGGGACAGTTCAGCGTGGGTCATCTATATAACCCGAATGGATGTAGGCTTTAAAAATTACTCTCTCTATTAACGCTTATAAACTCTTTGGGTTGGAATTGAACGATTGGTGGATTCGTCGTGCCGTCGGTTTATTTAAAAATTTCAATTGACGTCTCATCTGTGTTTTTAACGATGGTTGATGGCGGACAAAAAGTTAAAGTTCGTTGGAAGGATTTTCAAACTTGAAACTGATGATTCGCATTTTGCCGCAGTGATGCTAGCTGTGTGGCTAGCTGCTTAGATCAAATTATTGTGTTGTGAGAAAATTTTGTTTTAGCTGCTTCAACATGTCTATAATAACATCACCATTACAAGAAATTACGTTATCCCGAAATCTGGTGAACTTAGAAGCTGTGCTGTTTTACCCCAAACTAATCCTATTTGAAAACAAAAATGTTGTGCATGTATTGGATTTACTGACCAAAAATGTGAAAGAACCTGACAAATCCGAATATTCCTTTGTTGGTGACGAGATAATCGACAAAGTTTTTCATAACAATCACGTATGGCTAATATTGAGGACCAATAAAGTTGTGGTTATGGATGTTGATAATGGATTTAAATCTACTGTTTATGTTGATAATCATAAATTAAGCCACTTTCTAAAAACATCCGAGACAGTATTTTTAATTAGTGAAAGTGGTGAATGTCTGAATTTGCCCTACAAGGATCAAGAACTGAGTTTAAAATTGAAGGCTGGTTCAACAGAAGAAATAGCTGTCTTAGAAAAAGCACCAGTACAACATAATGCAATCAAATACAACAACTTAATAAATCCACAACTAGGTCTAGAATTCACAAATGAAAACAATATTGTTGTGAAATGTCCAATTACCAAATTATCTGCAACTATTTCTGTTAACATGCCAATACATCACTTGGTGCCATGGGATGAGGCAATTGTTTTAGCCCATGATCAAAATATGTGGGTCGCTGATTTGAAAAATGGGGAATCTTTATTTACTTTCCCAAACAATGGCTTAAAATGTTATCCAGTGTCAATTCATGATTACACTCTCTACTATATCACTTACAAGGCTACAGAGGTAATATTATTATGTTCAATTCTTTTACACCCTAATTAATTTAATTACACCTGAAATTTTAGTAAATAATTAAATTGAACAGTAAAAATATTTAATATTTTTATTTACTTATTTTTTACTAAGAAGCAAATGAAAAATAAAATTTCCTTTATTTGATATTTTCAATTTATTATTCCAGATCCAAATATGCTGTGCAAGGAATACATCTATGTCACCATTGAGGAATTTAGCTGATGAAGTATTGGACAGAAGTATAGCCAAAATTTCTTCTCAAGAAAAACTCAAAATACAGCTTACGGCAATTACTGAAGATATCATCACTGAAAAGAACCCTATACAGGTAACACAACTACAGTCATATTTTGATAATATAGAAGATTATAATTTCCTCATTGTTGCAGCTTATAAGCTTTGTCAGCATAATCTTGCATATAAATCCATTTTATACTCACTTCAGAATAAAGTGTATGCTGCAGGAAATACTGATTTAGTTACTAAACTGGCTGATCTTGTTATAAAAGTTGATTTATTGGAATATATTTGTTTTAAAGATAACAAGAATTATCAGAATACCAATTTATTTGATAAGGATGTGACAGAACTTTGTATAATGTTTATTTCAAATCATGATTTAGATTTAGCTTCTATATGTTGGTTGAAATACAATGAAGTCAAGTTAACTATAAATTCGGAAGATGTCCTCGAAATATTATATTCAATACCACACAATATAAAAATGGGTTCTCTTTTAATTTGGCTTAAAAATTTCGTGCCTTTGCTTTTAGATGAGAATCCATTTTTCATAGATCTTTTTGTTAAATGGACTATGGAAAGAATTCTAAAATTGGAGCAATCTGGGTATTGGCCCAAAATAGGCTTAAAATTTATTGAAGACATCATCAATGTTTTGGAGTTGTCATTAAAAATGATCGCTGTTCGTCCTGTGTCTATGGATGACTTGGATATACTGAAAGATCGCATAAACTATATATTAGAGTTAAAGGAGAAATATAAAATTAACATGTTATTAAGTGAGTTAAGCTCTCAAAGCCCTAATGAAGTTGCTCTTATAATGTTACGAAGATGTTATAATGAAGATCTAGAAATATTTTTGCGTGATTATTTACCATCTTATGCTGCTCGACATTTGTTTGAACTAGATGATACACTGAGGGCATTTATAGAAAGTGAAGCTGCTCTTAGCGGTGGTGGAGTTGATAGTTTTCGTTTAAAAGTAGTATTGAGTGCCTTTCGTTCAACAACTTCAAAACTAGAATGCTTGCTGCAAGTATTGAAAGTGTTACATGTTCCATGGGACTCAAACGTCCTTGAATTGGCTGTTGCTGCTGCTGCCTCTGCAACTAAAGATTTTACTGTCACTGATATTGATCGAACATTAGCACAGGAAGTGCAGAAAGAACTTAACTATGCCAATGTGAAAGTTGTATTGAAAAAGTATAATTTTCCTCTAACATGCACTGATTACATGTTAGTGTTGAATAAGATAATGAGAGCAACACCAGTTGACTTAAATGACTTAAAAATAATTACTGGAGTCATGACAAATTTTAAAAATTATGGGAACATTTTGTTTATAGACAAATGCCTTCATAGCTGTGAAACAAGAAACGCATTAGATTACTTCAATAACTTAACAAATAAAGAAAAAACTATTCTGATTAAAACAGTCATGAATAAATATGAGCAAATTATAAGTGGAGATACTTGCAATTTAACTCTGGAAAAGAATTATTTAGATTTCCTCAAAGGTACACAACTTTTGAATGAAATCCAAATAACTACTATTGAAAACCTATACTATCTGAAAAACTCTTATGATATTACAGTAACTCTTAATAACCTATACATTGAAGAAGCTATATCTGGAATCACATCCATCTGGATGCGTAAAGATGGACATACAGCCAGCTCTGCTCAAGGAGGATGCGTTTCACAACTCACACGCACAGAAAAGTCCCGCGATTCTATTTTATCAAATCTTTTACGGCGGACTTCGACTAACCATGATGTTAGAAAATTACTGGAGAATATATTGTATAGCCAATCAAGTGATGATGCAATATCAGCTTTGAATAGTTTCAAAAATGGCAAAAATTCGTTATTATTAATGAATTCATTCAGGATTCTAGTTGAACTCCTCATCAAATGCGAAGAGAGTTATATGCACTATTTGATAAAATACTTGTCTATATTAAATGCGTTACTGAATGCGGACACTAAGTTAAAGAATTTGTCAGTAGCATGGAAATTTCAATACATTTATTTACCAATGTCGTCTATCAAAAGCATGAATGAATTTATTGATTTCATTGAAAAGTATATTTCTCAAAATATTTTAATGGTTGATGCTTGTCACATTTTGGATGGTCATGATTTTATTCCATTTCGAATGGTTTCTTACATTATTCAAGATTTAATTATTACTGGACAAATTTTCACGGAAGATTTATACGCAATGCGTGACAAAATAACTCGAAAAGTATTGACTAAAGCAGTACTATCTCAAGACCTTGATGAAGTATTACTAACAAATCTATTACTCATTTTGAGTAAATTTGAAGAAGTAAACGACTCGATGTGGTTAATAGACACATTAAAAGGTCAAGGGGAAACTTTATCACCTGCTTTTGTTCGCTTCCTTTCTTCGCCTGTAATTCGTCGTACATTTGCACTGGAGGATAGTTTTGGCAATACAGTTCCTTACCAACCACAACATTTACTCAAGGTAAAATTTAACATCAATTTAGCAGATATAGCTCTTCCTGAAAACACTGAAGAGACTTGGGACGTTAAAGTGATACTATTTTGTGTTTTAAAACAATATCCCAATACTTCTTTTGATAAACTGGTACAGATTTGCCGCACATTAAATATTTCAGTAAATGATGGATTATCTTTACAGTTGGTATCATTACTATCGTCTTGGGAGCTTAACTATAAATTGTTCAATGATAACTTGAACTGTCGACAAATATCTTTTGGAAATACGGAAAAAGAGATAATGTCTCAATGTTTAATTATCTGGGAGAATATTGATGATAAAGATTTGATAAAGGACATATTGAATGATTTTTGGAAAAATGGTGAAGTCTGTTTACATGGTCGGACAATCTCTATAAATCCTTACTACTATGAAGTATATCTGTGCATATTTAATTTATTATTTGGGAAATCTACGGATTTAAGGGACATGAAAGAATATTTTTTGCTCAACTTTTTGAAAGATTACCGAAGAAAAAGCCCTCCTAAACAATACGAATTTGAGCTATTTTCCGTTAAGGGTATGTTTCCTGAAGTTGGGTATTATCGTTTACCGTTTCCTCTATTTATGCGTGATGACATGTGGTCTAATTTAAAATCAGAAATTACTCTAGAAACATATGAACGGTGGATACCTGTCGTTGCCTTGCTCTCTTTAGATGCTGATCTACAAACTGCCAGAGATATGATTTGTAGTAACGCATTGAAACAAACAATGACTTCACGGAAGAATTCAGATGGTTGTAATATAGAGGCATCGGAAAATGAACCCTGGCGATTAACGACACGAGAAGAACCTTTGCTTCGTTCTGCGCATCGATGTGTGCGACATATTGCAAATATGGAATGGGCCGGTGCATGTTTATTCTATGTACTTCAAGGTTGTGCCCGTGGTGCTGATCAAGTCGCTGCAGCACAATTGTGTTATCAGTTCGCACAGCGGTGGGCCGCTGTTCAGCCTGGTAATCGAGCTGTCCGACAAATGGAACGTTTGCATTTAACACTTTCTACGCGACATGCTTTACATAAAATTGAATGGGTTTGTGAAGAGTTCGTTCGCCTTTCTACCGAGCCTGCTCAACTTATTCGCGCATTGTATCTTCATCCTTCGTTTGTTGAGAAAATGTCTAGACATGATATCAATCGTGCTGCTACTGAAATTGCTGATAAAAACGGAATAAACATAAGCTCTATTAGGTTTCAAATTTTGGAGAATATTCTCGATAAAACGTACGAAGAAAACAAAAATAAGAAAAATTCAGGATTAAACAGAAAAGATCTGTTAACTGCAAAGTACATATTAAAGGCAACATGTCCCAAAATGGGAGCAATTTATCTGTCGCGAATCGTATTTGACGATGAAAGCGATTTCAACAAATGTAAGAAATTGCGGGCTCTTCAGTGTTTGATGAGTGTTATAGAAGCTGATACTGCTGTGAAGGTTACAAATCGTGGACGGGAAGATTTATGGAAGTTCCTTTTGGAGCTACTAAGCGTTGTAAATTTGGAAAACGAGGACTTGCCATGGGTGGTTTCCACATTTATGCAAGACAAAATACGTGCCATTGAACAGTTGCTTCAAGCTGGTACCAATGTCGAAGGATTGAAAGTTGCTGCTGAATTGGCACGAAGATATGGCAACGTACAAATTATTCGAGAACTCATACCTTTGCTACTACGTGCTGGTTTATATGAAGTCATGACACCACTACTGCTAAGAGCTTCTTCGCCTCCTAATGAAGTTATTTGTGCAGCATGGCGCGCAGTTATAGTATCTCCATTCCAGCGTGCTGATTATCCTATAACGGAACGCCAAAAAATTCACTGCCTTACTGCTATTAATTTACTACCTGTTTGTCCTATAATTAAAGATGAAGATTTATTAGAAATTTGGAAGAATTGTTTAAGATGTAAATGTGTTGGGATAGGATGTTTAGTTTTACCATATATGACTTCTAAAACGAGGTCGTCACTATCTGAGTTACAAAGAATTGATAAGAGAAACTTGATTGCTAGTTTGAAGAACTTGCATGCTGAGACTTATCTTGTCTCAAGTGCTATGTATGTAATAGAAAATATGTCATTTAAAGGTCAACAAAGATAAACTTATTTTATAAGAAATGTAAAATATTTTAAGTCTTATTTTTGGCAAATGGCAATTACATTTTTTTAAGTTAATATTAATAATTTAGTTTGAGATGTAACTCTGTAACATAAAAAAAAATCAATATGTAACTAAAAAATATAAGCAGTTTAAATTACTTTATTTACAACATAAAACCACAAAACACAATCTACATTTTCTTTCATCGTCATGTTTAGAGAGTATCTAGAAATGATTAGATTGCAAAGCATTTTTAGTATTAAATTATTTTATTACAGAAATTAGTAACTAGAGAGTAAATATTATAAGAGAAATTGTAATCATTGTAATATTGGTAATTCAATAAAGTTATTTATGATTATGATTAGTTTATGATTTAAGATTTATCAATCATGACCTGCTTCTGAATAAAGGGATTAAACGTAAATGCATCAGAATGTATATAAGACATAGCAGGCATAACCATTTCAAACAATGGAGCATAGATTCCATGACGAAGTGCTAATTGCTTGGGTGTCTCTCCAGAAATGTTTTTTTTTTCGGCCGCCTGAACCACATCATCTCTAAGAAACAACAACACCAATGTAGATTTACTGTGGCTAATTGCTGCAGCTAAATGCATTGGTGTTTGCCCTGTAAAGAAAAAACACTTTTATAACGAATGTATGGTTATTACTTTTCAATACATGTAACTCGGGACAATATCTGAAACAAACATACTGTCCATTCCACAAAATAAAAATGTTTTTAGACGAAAATAGACCAAGACAAGTCTTACCTCCTGCAGACATAGCATTTGGATCAGCACCTGCTGCTAGTAACCTTGCTACTGCATTATAATTATTCCAGTTGCAAGCTGAATGGAGTGGTGTCCATCCTACTTCTGTTTCAGCGTGTATATTTGCTCCACCACTGAGTAAGTATGATATAGCAACTGCATGATTTCCATATGCAGCACGATGCAATGGTGTATATCCATCTGGATCTTGCACATGTACTAAGTCTGGTTGTTTTGTCAGTAACTCTTTGATAGTATTCACATCGCCTTTTTCAGCAGCCCATAGTATATGATCAGTTGGATTGTCTAAAAAAATATACCAGTTTATTAATAACACTACTTGGTGAACTTGGCTACAAAAACAAGTGATACTTATTATAAAAATTACAGTAGCAAAGTATTAAAATAGCAAATTATCATGAGATGATGACTTCCATACAATATTATACTGCTCTGCTAGAAATCTTGCATAGCAAATAGAAACGGCGCTCCTGCAGTGAAGACCAAAATGACGATGGGTGTAATTAGGAGGTATTACAAAAAAGTAACTTGCCTTCAGGGTTTTCCACTTCATCTACACCCTCGTCAGCATCGTCCCAGCCTGACACAAACATCCCCGCTGTTTTCGGATCTTTTTTATAATTCCTGATAGCCCTATGGATTTCGCGAAATGCACGGTGTTGATAAATATCTGAATCATCAGAATCCGACATTTTTGGTGCCTATTTAATAAAGATGAGAATTTATTAGTGATGAATGATGATAGTCACAAAAACAAACAAGTGTGAACAAGTGTATGTTTTGACAGTTGACATAGAATGAACCGATGAGTGAACGGAACGAGCATTGACGCTTAAACTATGGATCGGGTTTAACTTAAATGCTGCGATTACACTGCGCGGAAATTAGCCAAGTCAAGTCAAAAAAACAGTGGAGTGGGGATGAATTATTATGAATGAATTTCATCCCCACTCCTCTGTTTTTTTGACTTGACTCGGCTAATTTCCGCATAGTGTAAAAGCAGCATAAGATAGATTAGACATTAAGCCATTAGACAGAATAATAATAATAACAAGATAAACGTGTTCGGTAAATACACGATTTAGGAAAGGAACATTGCCACAATATAGGCAATTTTTTGGCCTGCTATATTATTGTCTCCAGAGCCCCGATTACGGTATTTTTTAACGTCAACAATCCAGACACGCTTCTCGATTCTGCGATACGATTGGTCGTTCAACAGCGTACGTCAGCTGTTTTGACCAATCGTATTGCAGAATCAGAAACGCGTCTGGATTGTAGACGTTAAAAGTTACCGTAATCGGGGCTCAGCTCTCTTCAAAAGCCCTAGAGTTCTAAGCATGAAGCTCGAATTTAAATTTCTCAAATACATTGTGTAAAAGCTGCGCACGTGATATTGGCGGAACAGAGCCCCGATTACGGTAACTTTTATAGCGTCTACAATCCAGACGCGTTTCTGGTTCTGCGATACGATTGGTCAAAACAGCTGACGTACGCTGTTGAACGACCAATCGTATCGCAGAATCGAGAAGCGTGTCTGGATTGTTGACGTTAAAAATTACCGTAATCGGGGTTCAGTGTGCCTTGTGGCGAAAATACACAAGTTCATCGCCATTAATAAAAGAAGAAGAAGAAGATAAAATGGAGGCCACACTTCGAATACCTACTTGAAGCACAACCTATGTATCACTATCTCGCTCTCTGTGGGCAGACTCTCTTTCTAAATTCGTTTCAGCCAAATGACGTCCACTGCTGGACAAAGGCCTCCCCCAAGGTTTTCCACAATGAACGGTCCTGCCCGCAACCAGTATTTACACTTATTATTTAATGATACCTATGTCAAGAAATAAAGATTTTACATTGAGTTTCATTGACTTTGAGCAAATTTATATTTTTTGTTTATTTAGAAATAGAGACTCTGCCCACAGAGAGCGAGATAGATACATAGTTTGTGCTTCAAGTAGGTATTCGGAGTGTGGCCTCCATTTTTATCTATAGCTTCATGGCCTCTCCATGGGAACGACCGACTTCTCATTTTGTACTATTTAACTATTATAGCTTTTACCAGCGCTGCAGCGGCTTCGCCCGCGTTCGTTGTCACAGAAAGTTGATTTTTCTTCGGGTTGATAAAAATCTATAGGACTTGCAACAAAGGTGACTTTCTACTGGTAAAATAATTTTCAAAATCAGTTCAGCAGTAGGTAGTTCCAATGGGATGTTTTCATCTCATTCATTAAAAATACTTGTTTGTAATAATAATAGCTGTGGTTTACTGAATAAAGAAAAACAATATAAATTCATCACCAACTGGCTACTTAACACATTATTTTGGCAACCGATGCCCTTACTGGCCCGTACGTAGCAACTTGACAGTGGCAGAAGAGAGTTTCCACTAAGGTGGAGCAGAGCGGAAAAGTGTTTTAAATAACCAACCAGATTTCATTATTTACACTTCTCCTCTTTGCTCCGCTCCGCGCCACGCCGCGCGCCGCCGCCGTCGAAATCTATAGAAAAAATTAGTCCACATGACACTTCTCCGCTCTGCTCCACTTTGCCTTGGTGGAAACCAGGCCTTATTGACCCTCCATACAGATGTATGAAGATGACAAAAAAGTGCCGGCGACAAGTCACCCGAGCGCGCGAGCCCTTGCCAGTGGGAATGACGCTCGTGGCGACGACTGGAAACAACCGGCTACTGATGGGGTTCCACTCAGCAATTATGTGGTGGATTAATGAACAAATAAACAATTAATCTCATATTAAAAACAATTTTATTGTGCCTTACGTTTTCTGGATTTAAATCCTCTTTTTAATTCAATTGATTTCTCAACTTTGAGATGGATTTCAGAATTAATTAAATTTTTAGTTTCTTCAATAGCCTTCTCGTAACTTCCATTTAATCTACTAAATACATCAGGATGTACATTCATTGCAGGTATTTCAGACTTTCCACCAGATTTCAATACCTCCTGCAATAAAATAAAAATATAGCTTAACTACAAATCTTTAACCTGTTGCCATTTATTTTTATAAATAGTAGGTATTACTTCCACAAATCAAAAAAGTAGTGCCACAAATTGAAAAGTTTAATACATTAAAAAAACTGTAAATACCGTAAATAAATTGGTCTGGTTGGGTAACAGCATTATGATAGCATGTCCTATGCGGCCCGCACGACCGGTCCTGCCGACGCGATGTATGTATGTTTTTATATTTCTTGGTGGGTCATATGATATCACATAATTACAGTCAGGAATATCAATCCCTCGTGCCAAAGCATCTGTTCCAATTAGACTGCAAATAAAATTCACATTAATTTCTTCACTGGTGATCAAATCACACTAAATAAAATATAGATGGCGCTTTGTGTAGGTAGGTATGTAATATAGATGACCCACGCTGAACTGTCCCGCCAAACTCAATGACAGGGGGGCGCTACCATCGTTCAAGTATATGGTTTCCAACATGGCAAAAATCTGAACCAGCGATCCGGTATTGACGGTGGCGCCCCACTGTCAATGTCATCGACAGGACAGTCCAGTATTTTGGAACTATACAATGTAATGCTGGATTTACACTATGCGGAAATAAGCCGAGTCAAGTAAAAAAAACAGAGAAGTGGGGACGAAATTCATTCATTTTTCATCCCCACCCCACTGTTTTTTTGACTTGACTTGGCTGATTTCCGCACAGTGTAAAAGCAGCATTACAACATTTTATAAAACGCAATAACTTTCTTTTTAAAATATTAATTGTATTATTTGATGTTTTTAAATTGTTTTAATGATTACTGTACTCACACATTTATTTCAGATTGGGTGAATTTCCTTAAAACATCATCTCTTGTGGTTCTATCTAAAGCAGCAGATAACTCGGCAACTTTAATTTTTCCCTTACTCCAAGTATTCAAAAGTACTGTGAGTCTATGAGCAGACTGAGCTGCGTTTGTGAAACAAAGCACTTTGTCCCAGTCTTTTTCAAGCAGAAAATGGTAAAGTAAGAGGGGTTTATGTTCCGCACTACAAACAACAAAGTTTTCTTTCAACTCATCTGGAGTTGTATACTTTCTTATGTGATCTTCATCTTCAAATTTATTAACTTGTGCAGCTGAAAATAATTTGGGCTGGAATAATCCCCACTGTTCTAGTTTTTCAGGATCTTGAGATAAAGTAGCTGAAAATAGCAGCTTGTGAGGAGGAGCTTTATGTCGTATGAGGCAGTCCCAATTTAAGTTTGGTACTTTTCCAGACAAAAGCTCGTTTTCTAATTTTATGTGTTTATCCATGTGGTAGAGCCAGTCATTTTGTATGTTTTCCATGATTCTGTCTGCTTCATCTATTACTAAAAATTTTAAATGCTTCAGAGAGAAGCCATTGGTGTTTTGAATATGCTCCACCAGGCGACCAGCTGTACAGACTATGATGTCAACTTCGCTGATCCAACCATGTGATTCAGCTGAAACAAGAAGTTCAAAATAAGTTATAGTTAGCTCCAATAAAGTTAATAAAATTTAAATGAACTATGCCTAAGAATTGGGGTCAGTATATTTTTATGTACCTACATATATCAAAAATTACTCACTATAACGAACAATCTGTTGCTGTTCTTGATGCAGTGGGATGGAACCACTCAGCAAAGCCACTTTTAACCCAGTTCTCTGGCAGTATTTTTTAAACACTTTAAAAATTTGAGCAGCTAGTTCTTGTACAGGCAATACCACCATGGCTCTGATATGATGTCCTACATCCTTCATCAACACCTGCCAAGAAAAGTAAAGTCAATCACAAGGTGCAGTTGAAATAAAACTTTATTCATTGAATTGAATGTTAGGCAATGTGACACTTACCTGTATAATTGGGATTACAAAAGATAATGTTTTTCCACTGCCTGTAGGTGCAGAAACACAGATATCATGTGGCCAAAGAGGTTGTGGCAACTCATGCTCTTGAAGAATGAAAGGAATTACTTCGGCTTGAACAGGAAACAAATGGGATATACCATCACTTTCTAAAGTTGATTTTAGGGTACTGTGTAACCAAGTCTGATCAGCAATGGCATGCAATTTATTTTGCAAGTTCCTGGACACACTGTATGGATGTGATAGCCAATATGGTAAAATCCTATGAACCTAAAAAAATATTATTGTTCTCAAAAGTACAGAAAATTACTTATTTTTATTTTTCACAAATATGGTAAAACAGTAGGAAATACAACAAAAATATGTTAGCAACATTAGAAATGTTACCTATTAAAATGACTACTAAAATTTCTTGTATTATTAATTGAATTTATAGTCTTACCTTGGGCTTCTGTTCAAAATCGTTTCCCCCTAATACTTTAAATTCATGTGTTATTTTATCTTGCCTATGGGGTTTCAGGTCAACTTCGATAGGTGAAGTTTGCACCTGAATTTCATCTTTTAAAACTTTCTCAACAACTTTAACAACATTGCTTTGTTTTGTTTCGCTTGATGGTTTACTAGACTTTACATTTACATCTAAAGTGTGTGTGCTGGCATACAATTTTCTTCTTTCTTCTATATCTTTTTTCAATTTCTCCAAATGTTTTGTTTCCTGGTTGACAATATTATTGTCCTCATCCTCTCTATATCTGATTATGAAATAAATAGTTATAAGTAAGAATAATCGCTAATTAGTCTTATAATCACTAAATGTTCATAAATAATACCTGTTAATAACAAATAAATCCATAACTCCCAATTTCGTTATTCGATTCAATCACAGAGCACGTAATAGTGATTCAATTACAGCGCATTTATAATATTTTATATGAAACAATTAAAATTTGTAGATAGTGCAGAGGCATTCAGTTGAGGCTGAATGAAATAAAATTTTATTCAACTGAATAAATAAGTTTTACAACAAATTACATGTGTTTTTTGTGTGGTTTTTTGTAGGTTATATTTTTGACGTGAGTTCGTCGAACGAATGAATGAATGACGTTGTATTTTTTTTTATAAAAAGCAATGCTTTGGAAAATTTAATATGGCCAAATCATAATCATTGCCAGCCAATCATACAGAAATAAATGATGCCTCTGCAATCCGTGTTTACAATGTATAATTTCTCGCTAATGTTCATTTTTTGTACAGTGAGTGAAATTTAAAGTGAAAAATGTATACATCAAACATGGCCCATGCATAAAACCATGACTTGCGTGTATTTAAATTGGTTCAGTGTTGTTCCTGACAAATTTAGGGTTGCCGTATTCTAATTCTAAAATTGCCGGATTTTTAAGGAAAACTAAGAAAATTGCCGTATTGTATAAAATGTTTATTTGGAAGGTTTAAATTTTAAAAAATACAAGTGATGTATTATGTACTATGCGTATACTACTTTTAAACTTACTTATTTTATTCTTCACTTTTTAAGGTTTTGAATAATTTAGTCCAAGAACCTACCCGAAAAAAAGTGAAGAATCTACCAAAATGAGGAAATAACGATTTTAGACATTAAAATCTCGGAGATATGGTTGCATTTTTGGCGTTTCTTTTCGTGGCGCTTCTACTTCATCTATGGTCTTACAAGTTTTTGCGTTCCATTAGACGAAATATTTATTTTTTGTTTACTAAAACTCATGAAAAACTCTAAAAACTCTACTTTACTCAATTGCCGTATATTTTGATACGGTAATCAAAGTGCTGCCGTATACCGTATTTATGGTGCCTAAGATGCCTGAATGCCGTATATTACGGCAATTGCCGTATCAAGAACAACACTGAATTGGTTGCTCAATCTCATTATTTATACAGTCAATGGCTCGTTGAAAACCACAGATTATAGAGCATTGAATTGTATTGTGTGGATGTCATATAGATGACCCACGCTGAACTGTCCCGCCAAACTCAATGACAGGGGGGCGCTACCATCGTTCAACTATATGGTTTCCAACATGGCAAAAATCTGAACCAGCGATCCGGTATTGACGGTGGCGCCCCACTGTCAATGTCATCGACAGGACAGTCCAGTATTTTGGAACTATATCCATATCTGTGATGTCATATGTCATGTCATGTCAGTCGCAAATTGATGGATTTATTTTTTCGGTCGTTGATGGTTGTGCTGGTGCCTCCTGGGTTGATTATTCCAGTGGGTAATCATTCAGATGTTCATTCGACACCAGCATTTTGTAAAAATTGTGTAGTTTTATGTGTTGTAAAACAGTGATAGTTTGATTACTGGTTATCATAGCCATAACAATTCTCAAAATGGCTAGTGTCTCGTATCAAATTGCAAATCTTCTCGAGAAGGTGAGCCGGCGTTAACTTTTCTTTTTCTTTGTTTTCGTTGAAATTTCACTTCTCAGAGCACTTTGCAATTTTCAAAATTGTTTTTCGGCAGATGACATCTAGCGATAAAGACTTCAGGTTCATGGCTACTAATGACTTGATGACTGAGTTACAAAAGGACAGCATCAAACTTGATGATGATTCTGAAAGAAAGGTAGTAAAGATGCTGTTACGTTTACTGGAAGACAAGAATGGTGAAGTCCAAAATTTAGCAGTGAAATGGTATGCATTAAAAGTTACAGCATCCACAAAAGTGTTGTATTAATGTTGGTGATTTCTCATGATTAATTCTGCTGCGTTTGAATGTTGTTTTGTTACAGCCTTGGTCCTCTTGTAAACAAAGTAAAGGAATATCAAGTAGAAAGCATTGTCGAAACTCTCTGTGCTAATATGCTCTCAGATACGGAACAACTACGTGACATCAGTAGCATTGGATTAAAAACTGTAATTTCAGAGCTTCCTTTAGGCTCTAATACTTTAGCTGCTAATGTTTGTAAGAAAATTACTGGACGACTGAGTAGTGCTATTGAGAAGGTAAATAAATATTTAAACTCATAAAATATAGTAAGTACTTCTTGGGTGAATTTGTAACGAAGCATAGACTTCCTCAAATTAAATATTTGTTTTATTATGAGTGCAAGTGCACTTACTTTAGATGCAACACATTCATTAATTGGCTAAGACAATCTTCTTAAAAAAAAGCTGAAAATTAATTACCATTTCTGTAACAAGTTATTTTATTTAGTAAATAGGTACTCCTTTTATTTCAGCAAGAGGATGTGTCGGTCCAACTGGAAGCATTAGACATCCTAGCTGACCTGTTGAGCAGATTTGGTGGACTGCTCATATCTTTCCATCCATTGTTGCTAAACTCCCTACTGCCTCAACTTGCTTCTCCTCGCCAAGTATGTATAGTAACTAGAAACATTAGATTTTTCTGTTCCTGTCTATAAAAAACCATCACCTACATTGTTTTTGTTGTTATATGATATACAGTGAAACCCTGAGTTATGTGAATTTTATTTTTTCTTACAAACTTAAACTGGTATTTGGATAGTGTGAGAGAACTTGTCGTATTTTAATTATGTGTAGCATTAAGTTTGTGAGAACCCTCATTGCAAGAGATTAACTCTCAAGTAACCCATTTTACTACCTATTATGTTTAACCCTAACCATAACTAAAATTATTATTAATTATAGAATGATGTATAAAGCAATAATCAATGTGTCCTCCTCAGGCTGTACGTAAACGCACAATAGTTGCATTGTCCCACTTGGTCATGTCCTGTAATGCATCTCTGTACAATAAACTCATTGATCATCTTCTGGAAGGACTGGGATCCTCTACGTCTTCCAGTGTCAGTCGTACACACATACAATGCATTGCTTCAGTATGGTAAGAAATATCTAATAACCATTTATGTGAAAATTGTCTGAAATTTTATTGGTATATTTTTTATTATGGTCTACAAAATGTTTATCCAAATTTGTTTTGTAGTCGTCAAGCAGGTCATAGATTTGGAGAGCAACTGTGGCGTGTCGCGCCTCAAGTTCTGGAACATTCTAACGATGCTGATGAGGAGCTGCGTGAGCACTGTCTTCAAGCCCTGGAGGCGTTTGTTTTGAAATGCCCCAAAGAAGTGCAACCTCATATTCCAACGGTAATGAGTCATGAACTTATGGAAACATTGTTATATGTTTTTTGTTATTATTTTACTGTTTTATGTTACTAACTCTAGATTTCATTATGCAGATTATTGACCTATGCTTGAAAATGATCACATATGATCCAAACTACAACTATGAGGATGAGGAAGAAGACGGTGGTGGTGAGGATGAGGAGATGGAGGATGAATCTTTTGCTCCAGATGCTGAACCCGAGTCCGATTCTGAGGAATATTCTGATGACGATGACATGTCTTGGAAGGTAACGAAACAAAATAGATTTTATTTCTTTATGGATATGTCACAATTAAAAAAAATGTGTCTAAATATTCTAAAAAAAAACTTTTTAGATAAAAATGTTTTGGTTTGCTAAGACTACAGATAAGTTTTATATCTTATCAGAATAAAATGGTACCTTTGCTTGAAGCTAAAAAGCATGGTTGATAATGTTAATAAATAGTCTGCAATTTTTTTTATTTATCAAAGAAAAATCTACCCAACAGGTGAGACGCGCGGCTGCCAAGTGTTTAGAGTCTGTCATTGCAACGCGCCATGAGCTTTTAGCGGAAATGTATCAATCTGTATCCCCAGCTTTGATTGCGAGATTCAAAGGTAAGAAGATTGTTTGTCCATTTGTCCTACTATCTTCCATGTGAAGATTATTTAATATAAGTGATACAAGTTTAATCTAATGTTTTAGTTAGCTTTATATGTGGAAGTGTAAAATTTTGACGACAAAATGCTCATATAAATCCCTAGCAAAGACAAGAGAACCTATCAGTACATTGACACATTTAAAACACTTAATTTATGTACGTATGTTTTATTAGAGCGTGAGGAGAACGTGAAATGCGACATCCTGAGCGCTTACACCGCTTTGCTGCGCGCCACGCGGCCCCCGCCCGCGCTGCAGTTGAACATGGCGCCTGCTGCCGACTCCCCGCAAGCACTGTTGATCCAGAGGGTGAGATCTACTTTCTATGTACTTTATTAGCTCCCGGCTTCGCACGCTTACAATGTAGTATACACCTTTCTCTTGAATCACTCTTGATTTCGACGTAGTTTAAAAGATTTAAGTTCACAGACTTTTCTTTCTTTTTAGTCCAGGACTTTCCAAACTTGATTTTACCGTGACGCCCTTGGGAATCCCAAGGGCACCTGTGTCCCTGCCAATTCTGTGCATCGCGAGTAATCGTCGGGAACCGTTTAGGAAGCCCTGCCCTAGTAAATTGACATACTGTTTATGAGCTATCAAAATGTGATTGTATAGATTTAAGCAGCAGCAGCAAGCAGCTATCTGTACATTAATTTGTGTATCTCCTTCATTGCGTATCTATGTTTTTCCTGCTTGTATTTCTTTCAAATAAAAAAAAAAAATATTTGGTTTACTGGTTTCAAAGCTGCTAAAAATCTAATTTTACAGCTGAAAACTAACTTTGTTTTTCTGAGGAAGATTGAACTTTATGGAAGTTGTGTCTTGGTGTCAACAACTACTCACTTGTACAACATAAGTTGGTTACTTGTTTACTTCTTTAGGTCCCGGGAGTAGTGCGTGGCGCCCTTCGCGTGATTCGCGGGCGCAGCGTGCGCGCTCGAGGCTGCGCGCTAGCCTTGCTGCGTGAACTACTCACTGCCGCGCCTGGATGTCTTGCCGACCACGCCGCTCGCGTCGTTCGCGCTTTGACACCTGCTCTTACGTACGTACTGCATCAAACTAGTGTAAGGCGTTCCTTTTAGTGTGACGTTACGTCAGCCGAGCGTTATGAAAAGAATCTAATGCATTGCGAAGCCATCGTCAGCCACCGGTGCGATTCTTGCCGTTGATTCGTAGCGTAAGCGCAAGAGGAAATCAAACCAAGCTTTGTGCGGCGGCGCTTACGAGTTTGGAATGTATTTATCTTTGGAATTCATCATTATCATTATCGGCCGTAAGATTTTTTTTAACCACGACGAGGAAGCTCTTGGCCTGTATCTCACCTGATGGTAAGTGATGATCAGTGGCCCAATTCACGTATTTTGACACAGTCAAAATCTCGTTGACGTTTCGAAGTCTTTCTATTGAAAAATAATTCTAAATCGTATTCACAAGGGTCATATCGTTATAACGATTACTCGATAGGATCGCAACTCAGCTATTTGTTGTCGTTGAAGTTTTGTTACGCGAATAAGGCTGCAGGCCGAAGGTAGAAACGAATTTCACTCGGAATCCTCAACCACAGGGGAATTGGCTATATTACCTCTTTACTGCCGGTATACAACAATTCTGTTAACATTGTTGTTATGGCGGCAGACTTAGGTAAGATGGTGGTAGCTAGCCAGGATGATAGATGTTCACTGCTCCAGATTGATCATCGTCGATAATTTTCTTGACAGGCTGGGCTTGGCGGTAAAATTGTGGCTCCCAATATAAAGAGTGATCTTTAAATGTCTATTACAGCGACAAAAGCACAGCATCGTCCATGAAGATCGAGACTCTAGTGTTCGTGGTGTGCCTGCTCCGCGGGCACGCGGCGGGCGCCATGCGGGCGCACGTGGCGGCGCTGACGCCGGCGGTGCTGGCGTGCGTGCACGACCCCTTCTACAAGGTCACGGCCGAGGCGCTGCGCGTGCTGCAGACACTCGTCAAGGTCATCCGGCCGCTGGGTGAGTGAAGATAATGCAGCTTACCTAGCGCGCTGCTGGTGTGTCAAATATATTCCCGCCTATCACTTATGTTTTTAAAGTCAGATTATTCACACCCGAAATCATGATAAAATACTAACTAAACCCAGGAAAACCAAGAGGAAAATGGGAGATTACACTTCAGGGAAACTAAATCGTCTAGTACGAAGTCCAGAGGTGGAATTGTGTAAAGCAATCGTAATCATTTGACAGTTCATAACGTACGATTATTCTGTCAAACGCTTTGTTTAACTGACTTTATTATACGTTATGAACTGTCAAATGATTACGATTGCTTTACACAATTCCACCTCTGGTTAAGGATCGTGCTGCAGATGAGCATCGAGAAGGAGGAGGACTTAGATTATGTCGCTCGACATAGTGGGTAGATATCTCCACCAAAGGAAAAGGGAATAGAGTATCTCCACCAAAGGAAAAGGGAATAGAGTATCTCCACCAAAGCAAAAAGGAATAGAGATGTGAGAGATTTCTTCGTTCCCGCTCCGCTCCGTCCCTCTCAGTACAAATCTCTGCTCAAATGATTCCACTGAAGCTAGTCTTAGATATGGATCTTCACAAGTCTCTGTATTCCACAGATAACATCGAAATGATCGAGGGCTCCGACGAGGTCCACGTGGAGCCGCCGCCCGAAGAGCTGCAGCAGTTCATCCCGGCGATGTACGAGTGTACGCTAGTGCGACTGCGCGCCACCGACATGGACCAAGAGGTCAAGGAACGCGCCATCGCCACGTGTGGACAGCTCATCTGCCACTTCGGGGACTATTTGCAGGTTAGTGCGGGTAGAAGTCCCATTAACTTTCCATTTCCAGTGAAGCTAAAATATACATGTGCTTGTGTGAGTGGAGTAACTCCATCGCCGTCGTGTTTAATAGTCCAGCGGCGATGGAGTGCGAACTATTCAAAAAATCGAATCGGCCGCTCGGCCAATACGCGACCCCAAGCCTCAACTCATTTGACCAACTATATTAATGACTTGCAACTAAAAACAAATTTTACAGGTAATTGAAAAGGGTTTTTTTAGGACTGCATTATTTCGTGACTTGCATTAATTGATTTATTTTGTTAGTTGACCCAATTCAGCATTTAAATAACCTTGAGATTATGAAATACAATCGTGATATCACCCGTGAAGTGTTGGTGTTATGATTCAAAATTAGACCTTATTTAGCACTTCGTGAATTTATAGGACACTTATGTTTAAATTATTAAAATATCTTTCTTTGTTTACAGAACGAACTTCCAGTGTGCCTTCCAATATTCTTAGAGCGACTGCGCAACGAAATCACACGCCTGACTACTGTTAAGGCTCTTACTAAAATAGCTTCATCACCTTTACGCATCGATTTACGACCTATTTTGGTACGTATTATGATATCACGTCTTTTACTTAACATATCTATGTATGTCTTGTATAGGTATTAATTTTAATAATAACTTGTTTGTTTTAGTCTGATGTGGTGCCAATCCTTGGGTCTTTCCTGAGAAAGAACCAACGAGCTCTGAAATTATCTACCTTGGTGTTGTTGGACACGCTAGTCCAAAATTACAGTAATGATATCAGTATAGAATTACTTAGTAAGGTATGTCGAACATTGTATACTATTACTATTTTCTCATAATAATGATGTTTAACTGTGTGCACTTAGCACTGAAGATAACCATAGAACAAAGAGTGGCAGGAATTATGCATAATGTAGCTCATTTAGGCGCCCTGCTGTCTTGGATCAACATAGAGCTTTCTAAACGAATTATGAGGTTAGCAAATATATTACTTATGATTAAGGCTATAAGCATGTCTAAAATGTAATTGTATTTGTATACAGGTGCTAATGGAGGTCCCGCCGCTTGTGTGCGAGTCGGATCTACACTGCGCGCAAACAGCGCTCGCTTTAGTTCGAGGCGCATGTGTCCGCTGTCCTGCCGCGCTTACGGCTGATGCCCGCCAGGCGCTCACGCCTAATATCCTCGCGCTAGCCAAGTCACCGCTGCTGCAAGGTATGTTTTATTCACTTACGGGTCCCACTGTAAATCTTCGAAGCGCGAGTTTGATGTCGCAGCCAGTCCTTCTCTAGTCTAGTCTTAGGCAATGATAGCTCTTGCTAATTTATGGTATTTTATAACTTATTGTTTTAAAGCTGATTTCAAACCGTTTCCAGAAAGCTATTCTAAACAAAATGCTCACAAAGAGCTTGACACGCTTTTATAATGTCATCAAGATATACATAATCGTTTTGTTGAGATATAAACAGATATTTTATGTGTCTTTTGCTAAGGGGCACTAACAAATCCTAAAAGCATAGTCTTGGTTTGCAGACAATTTTATCTTGGTTCTAATTCATATTGGTTCGTCGATTTCTGAAATTCATTTCTATCTGAAAAGAACCATTTTCAAGATCCTTTATAAATGATGAAAGTAAGTTTTACAACGAAGGTTCTGAAGTTACGCAAGTTTTGAGGGTTTTTGAAAACCGACAATTTCGTTCCGTATCTGACAAATCGGTTAGTATTGTCATGTCATTTGATATTGAGATTAGCCATTTTGTTAATTTATTCAGGCGGCGCCTTNTGCTGGCGTGCGTGCACGACCCCTTCTACAAGGTCACGGCCGAGGCGCTGCGCGTGCTGCAGACACTCGTCAAGGTCATCCGGCCGCTGGGTGAGTGAGCGACAAACGCACAGCATCCTCCATGAAGATACTCTGGTGTTCGTGGTGTGCCTGCTGCGGGCGCACGTGGCGGCGCTGACGCCGGCGGTGCTGGCACGGTAATAATATCATACAGTATTGTGNTCGATGATCAATTGTATTCATTGTCCATCCATGAACAACTTTACACAATCGCACCTCTGGTTAAGGATCGTGCTGCAGATGAGCATCGAGAAGGAGGAGGACTTAGATTATGTCGCTCGACATAGTGGGTAGATATCTCCACCAAAGCAAAAAGGAATAGAGATGTGAGAGATTTCTTCGTTCCCGCTCCGCTCAGTCCCTCTCAGTATTAATCTCTGAAGCTAGTCTGAGATATGGATCTTCACAACTCTGTATTCCACAGATAACATCGAAATGATCGAGGGCTCCGACGAGGTCCACGTGGAGCCGCCGCCCGAAGAGCTGCAGCAGTTCATCCCGGCGATGTACGAGTGTACTTTAGTGCGGCTGCGCGCCACCGACATGGACCAAGAGGTCAAGGAACGCGCCATCGCTACTTGCGGACAGCTCATCTGCCACTTCGGCGACTATTTGCAGGTCTGCGCGGCTAGAAGTCCCATTAACTCTCCAGCGAAGCGAAAATATACATGTGCTTGTGTTAGGAGTGAAGTAACTCCATCGTTTAATAGTCCAGCGGCGATGGAGTTCGAACTATTAAAAAAATCGTTTGACCACTCATTTGACTCATTGACCAACTATTAATGATTTGCAACTAAAAAACAAATACAGGTAATTGAATAGGGTTTTTAGGACTGCATTATTTCGTGACTTGCATTAACTGATTTATTTTGTTAGTTGACCCAATTCAGCATTTAAATAACCTTGAGATTATGAAATACAATCGTGATATCACCCGTGAAGTGTTGGTGTTATGATTCAAAATTAGACCTTATTTAGCACTTCGTCAATTTATAGGACACTTATGTTTAAATTATTAAAATATCTTTCTTTGTTTACAGAACGAACTTCCAGTGTGCCTTCCAATATTCTTAGAGCGACTGCGAAACGAAATCACACGCCTAACTACTGTTAAGGCTCTTACTAAAATAGCTTCATCACCTTTACGCATCGATTTACGACCTATTTTGGTACGTATTATGATATCACATCTTTTACTTAACATATCTATGTATGTCTTGTATAGGTATTAATTTTAATAATAACTTGTTTGTTTTAGTCTGATGTGGTGCCAATCCTTGGCTCTTTCCTGAGAAAGAACCAACGAGCTCTGAAATTATCTACCTTGGTGTTGTTGGACACACTAGTCCAAAATTACAGTAATGATATCAGTATAGAATTACTAAGTAAGGTATGTCTAACATTGTTTACTTTTTCATTTTTCTCATATTATGATGTTTAACTATATGTGCACCTAGCACTGATTAGAACCATAGAACAATGAGCGTCATGGAACATGCATAATGTAGCTCATTTAGGCGCCCTGCTGCCTTGGATCAACATAGAGCGATCTAAACGAATTATGAGGACCATTATTATTATAATCCGGTGGCTACTCGAGAGGTTAGCAAAAATATTCCATATTACTATGGCTATAAACATCTCTAAAATGTAATTGTATTTGTATACAGGTGCTAATGGAGGTCCCGCCGCTTGTGTGCGAGTCGGATCTACACTGCGCGCAGACAGCGCTCGCTTTAGTTCGAGGCGCATGCGTGCGTTGTCCTGCCGCGCTTACGGCTGACGCCCGCCAGGCGCTCACGCCTAATATCCTCGCGCTAGCCAAGTCACCGCTGCTGCAAGGTATGTTTTATTCACTTACAGGTCCCACTGTAAATCTTCGAAGCGCGAGTTTTATATCGCAGCCAGTCCTTCTCTAGTCTAGTCTTAGGCAATGATAGCTCTTGCTAATTTATGGTATTTTATAATACGTCAAGTAAAAAATTTAATAAATAAGTTATTATTTTAAAGCTGATTTCAAACCGTTTCCAGAAAGCTATGCTAAACAAAATGCTCACCAAGAGCTTGACACACAGTTATGATGTCATCAAGATATACACAAATTTTTGTTCAGATATGAACAGATATTTTATGTGTCTTTTGCTAAGGGGCACTAACAAACCTTAAAAACATAGTTTTGATTTGCAGACAACTTTATCCATGACAAATGTATATTGGTTCGTTGATTTCTGAAGTTCATTTCTATCTGAAAATAACCATTTTCAAGGTCCATTTATAAATAATGATGAAAGTAAGTTTTACAACGAAGGTTATGAAGTTACGCAAGTTTTGAGGGTTTTTGAAAACCGTCAATTTCGTTCCTCCGTCGTTCGTCATTTGATATTGAGATTAGCCATTTTGTTAATTTATTCAGGCGGCGCCCTCCACATCAAGCAGGAGACGCACAGTAGCGCAGGCGATGCTGAGCGTGCTGGTGGAGGAACTGCAGTGGTTGGGTTTTATTGTAGGCCAAGATGTAGATCCTGGCTACATAGGAGTTACAGCGGTGGAAGTGTGGTGGGATATATTGTCTCTCAGGTGACGTAGAGTTTTAGAAGCTCTACTTCACCACCGGCGATAAAAGCATGCAGGTAGATAAAGTAGCATGTGACAGATTCAATGAGGGTTTTCGCGAATGAAAAATCCGCCAGATGGCAATACGTAGACGCGAGGTCCAAATGCTGCGTGATTGGTTATTTTTGACATGACATTGACAGATATGTCAAAATCCACCAATCACGCAGCAGTCAGACCCCACATCCACGTCCCGCCATCTAGCGGATCTCTCATTCGCGAAAACCCTCATTGAAGCGATCATAAGTTTACAGTCACGCATCTTGATTCGCTTACTTGAATTCCTTACAGTATTTAAAAACGTGTGTTTATTCCAGGCGTTCCACTCGCTGGCCAAGTGCGTGGCGGCCGTGGTGGTGGCGGGCGGGCAGGCGGAGGCGCTGGAGGTGGTGCGCGGCTTCCTGCGCGACGCCGCGCACCCGCCCAGCGACCCCACGCATATGTTCGCGCTGCTCGCACTCGCTGAGATAGGGCGCCACTTGTGAGTACCTACACTCGCTGGCAAGTGCGTGGCGGCCGTGGTGGTGGCGGGCGGGCAGGCGGAGGCGCTGGAGGTGGTGCGCGGCTTCCTGCGCGACGCCGCGCACCCGCCCAGCGACCCCACGCATATGTTCGCGCTGCTGGCGCTGGCTGAGATAGGGCGCCATCTGTGAGTACCTTCCACAGATATCCAACGAGTTAGAGTATTCCTGCCTCATGTTCCCACTCCTATATCTTCGCGCTGCTCGCACTCGCTGAGACAGGGCGCCATCTGTGAGTATTTCCCATAGATAATAATAATTAACAAGTTAGAATATCTCTGCATCATGATCCCATTCTTGTATCTTCTATTTTCTATGACAGTTACGGAGGTATAAGACAGGTGAAATAATCTTGCTCACGTGCTTATAAAGGCTAGCTAAGCTCTTATGAGCTGTATTTCTTCAAGTTAACTCGACAAGTAAGAACTTGTTCTCAAAATGCAGCAAGGCTTTGTCCCAAAAACGTTATCTAAAATTTCTAATCCATCCCTCTCACTCAAACCCAGATGCCAGCATGAGCGACAGTGACAGATAGAATAGAAACTATGTAAGCGGCGTTACGTACAGAAAATTTCAAAACAACCGGTGCATATATTAATTTGCTGTCTCGTAAACTACGCATGACCTGTGCACGTTACGTAGCAACGTTAACATACCCTAACACGTTGCTTTCCCTCCCCCAGAGATCTAAGCTCGATCCCGAACCTGAAGGAGGTGCTGCTGAACTCGTTCACTCCCTCCTCCGAGGAGGTGAAGTCCGCCGCGAGCTACGCGCTGGGCTCGGTGGCGGTGGGCAACCTGCCCGAGTTCCTGCCCTTCATCCTGCGCGAGATCGAGGCGCAGCCCAAGCGGCAGTACCTCCTGCTGCACTCGCTGAGAGAGGTAACGTGGAAGAGAAGTAGGTTGTAATAATACAGGGTGTGGTTTTATAAAACCGCGCCCATCTAGGTGGTAGTACACATGAAAGTCATTACAAGAAAATTATTAGTAAAACATCTTGTTTGAACGTCTCCTAAAACTTTCGAGACGGCGCTTGTTACCGCCCGCTCCACCCCCGCGAAAATTTATTAATTAATTTCCATATTGACCGGTTGGTAGCGACCTGCATCCAGCACCTTCCTGCCACCTTTATTAGGTGTCGTTCCAACTTGTGGGCAACATATTTTGAACTTTACTGCTTTTTCTTAGTCTAAATATTCTTGATAATCTACGTGACATACTTTGTCGTGAGCTTGGGCCGTATGGCTTATAAAATGAAGCATGCATATTACTTAGCAATATTATAATGTAACATATGAGAAAAAAGTACTATGATTAAAATTGTATCTTGCTAAGCTTGCCTGTTTATTGTTACAGATTATTTCATGTGAATCTTGCACACCTGAAGGCGTAGAAGCGCTTAGGCCATTTATCCCTGAAATCTGGGTGCAACTATCTAAACATTGTCAATGTGCCGAAGAAGGATCCCGTAATGTTGTAAGTATTATTTCAATTTAGTAAAATAAAATGAATACTGTGGGTCATAAAATAACTAAATGTATTTCTTTTCAAGGTTGCCGAATGCTTAGGAAAATTATGCTTGTTAGAACCCCAAGACTTATTGCCGCATTTGAAAGAGTTCCTGAAATCGCCCGAGCCACTGACTAGAACAACTGCTGTAACTGCCGTCAAATTCACCATCTCGGATCAGGTAAGGGAACTGTGACTGGGTTGTATTATTTGTGGTTTAAACTACATAGAAATACTTAAAACTGATAAATTTTATTTAAATATTTTGCACCACCAATAACCACCATACGTTTATTGTGCCTATCACACTGTACCAATGTTTACTAAAGCCTTCTGCTATGATTTAATTCACTTAGCGTTTGTCAAGTTTACAAAAAGCTTTAGTTAAAGTTAAAACGCTATATCTATTTATATTTGCCAAATCATTATCATTGTGTATTTCAATTACATTTTTTACACACACATAACTGCATCTACCCAGTAAGTGCAAATGTGATTTTCCTTTGGGAGCAAGGCGAGTAAGCCCCCGTCACGTCATGATTAATGATAATAAAAAAAACATCGCAAATACGGCAACTCTCATTCATTTTTGATCATCGATTTCTAGTGCGTGCCTTAACGTTATCAAATACCCTTATATAAATATGAGTAGAGTAAACGTTCAATGACGTTATACGTCCGTTCTCGTGTCACGCAGCCGCAAGCCATCGACCCGCTTCTCCGCGCGTGCATGGCCGAGCTGTTAGTCCCGCTGCGCGACCCGGCGCTGGGCGTGCGGCGCGTGGCGCTGGTGGCCTTCAACTCGGCCGCGCACAACAAGCCCTCGCTCATCCGCGACCTGCTGCCCAGCGTGCTGCCCACCATCTACAGCGAGACCAAAGTCAAGGTACGGGAACTCTTCCACAACTAACACGTCATTCTAGAAAAAGTCGAAAGTTAATTTTAATGTGTGCCTTATATTCAGCATGGAATCTCGCTTGTCCGGGTCCTGCTGCCCACCTCCTGGGTACAGCGAGACCTAAGTCAAGGTATGGTATCTTATCGATTGCTGACAAGGCATTTGCAAAGTTGGTGACATGAAGAAGCTTATGGCGTTCAACTCCGCTACGCACAACATCCGCTCATCTACGACCAGCTGCCCACCATCTACAGCAAGACCAAAGTCAAGGTATGCTATCTCATTTAGAAAACGTCAGAAAGAGTCCAAAGTGGTACCTACTGAAGCATTCGTTCAATCTGACGTGTTCCCTCCACCTCACCTTGAAGTCTTTGCTCATCTGCAACCTGCTGCTGCCATGAAGCTTTATGCTTGCTCTAGAAAAAGCCAACGTTTAGTCTGACGTCTTCAGATGACGTGGGCCCTGTAAAGATTAGTGTAAACACGTCACCGTTGTTTCCACATCGACATAAGAAAAACAGTTGTGCTAAGTTACTATACCTAAAGATTGCCCGCGATTAGTCTAATAATCCCATTCTCTATTCATAACAGAAAGAGCTCATCCGCGAAGTAGAAATGGGTCCATTCAAGCACTCGGTCGACGACGGCCTGGACCTACGCAAGGCGGCCTTCGAGTGCATGTACACACTGCTCGGCAGCTGCCTGGACCGCCTCGACGTGTTCGAGTTCCTGCGCCACGTGGAGGACGGCCTGCGCGACCACTACGACATCAAGATGCTCACCTACCTCATGTGCGCGCGGCTGGCTCAGCTGTGCCCCGCTGTAGTGCTGCAGAGTGAGTAGAATACACTTGGGTACTTAGAATACACTATCGGGTACTTGGAATACAGTCTCGGGTACTTAGAATACACTCTCCGGTACTTAGAAATACACTCTCGCGTACCTAAAATACACTCTAGTTCTTAGAATACACTCTCAGGTACTCTAGTAGATGACACGCTTGAAGATCGAGACTAGGAGATTAGTGGAAACTCATTTTGCACGACTAGGTGACTCATGACACTTATTTTATGCCCTGGGACATACTAGGCGTCTCATTTTACCCCTTTGGGAACACTGTTTAATTTTACACCCTCGCGTAGATTAAAACTCATTTTACCCCCCCAGATACACTAAGCGATTAATTTTTAAACCCTTGTGCACTAGGAGACGTATTTTATCAATTCGAGAAGCTATCTTCAAGCACATAAACATGCCACGTGCCTTTTTATTCTTTCTACTTATAATAATATCTTTTCTCAGGGCTAGAAAGCTTAGTGGAGCCTCTTAGAGCGACGTGCACGATGAAGGTGAAGGCCAACTCAGTGAAGCAGGAGTACGAGAAGCAGGACGAGCTCAAGCGCTCCGCGCTGCGGGCGGCCGCGGCGCTGCTGCAGATACCCGAAGCCGGTAAGGAAGATATTTTTCATTGGTTTCGAACGTTATGTTATCAAACTAAAGTTCCAATTATGGTGGCATCAATTCCTGTCACCACCAGAAAAAGGTTTAAGCCTATGAGTATATCGAAGGAAGGAGAAGAAGAGAGTATAATAATATCTTTACTGTCATGCAAGAGAAACAGCTTAAAAAAAATCTGATTGTAAAGGCATCGGCTCTTTTCAGTTCGATTAAAGTATAATAATTTTAAGGTTTATTTCACAACTCATCCTTATTCTATCGGATCTAAAAAACCAGGGTGCCTAAAGTCCGGTCGCCGAGCAGACAGAATTTCGTCCAATGACCCCAAGCTACCCATCCTTAATAATAATAAATAAATAATAAATCTTATTTATTTATTTAAACTTTTAGCATACATACAAATAATGCACTGTGGCGGGCGTAATTATATTGCTGTCACGCTCGCACAGTCGCTTTTTAGATCCGATAGAATAAGGATGAGTTTGAATAACGCGATAAGGATGGGTAGCTTGGGGTCATTGGACGAAATTCTAGGTGCTCGGCGACCGGTCTTTAGACAGTTACAAGCTTGAGTACAGTTGTAATAAATCGCTTCGCTCCGCGTTTTTAGTATCTCTTATGGACTCGGGAATGATACTTTGACTAGAGGGCAGATTTTATGTAACGATCTTTTAATTCACAGAAAAGAACCCTCACCTGATGGACTTCGTGACGCAGATCAAGTCGTTCCCGGACCTGCAGCCCATCTTCGAGGCGATCCTGAAGGACGCCAGCGGCGGCGGCGTGGACGCCAACCTCATGGACCAGAGCTAGCGCTAGCCGCGCGCGCACCTCCTACGCCTCCTCACATTTACTTTAGTTTATTTCGTTGTTTGGTTTCTATACGAACCGGTACTCACTCATCTGGCTTATATTGTAAAAACATTCGAAATAGACAGATGATACAACATTTATTTTCATTTTATTTAGTTGGGCGATCGAGTCGTGGCAGGTTTTGGTGTTTTTTTCTAGATATTACAAACGCTATCTTACGGAGGCACTTTGTAATTAAATTAGAGAAAAACGACATTTAAATACGAGTTACTTAATGTGTTCCTATTTAATTGAAATGGAACGCGAAAGTTTAAAATCTTACTTTGTAAATGACAAGTCAAAATTTCGATCAACAATTTTATTAAAAAATTACAATTACATAACTACAAACGTTGCTACTGAACTTCCCGACGTACAGACACGTCGGAATCCTTGCGATGTTCACTAAGGAGAGAANCCTGGTCAGGCTATAATTGATATCACACGCCTGCTCTGTAGATGCACCCACTCGCGAGAAATGCCTCTGAACCCAAGGTTTCACTTCGATCACCGTAGGGCGGACAGGTGTGTGGTATCTCTTGCACATCGCCAACCAACATGCACGGTTGGGTTGTTGAAATTATGTAGGTACCACAGTAAATATATGAGCTAAAGCAGTACGGAAACTAAGCCCTTTCGTCGAGTTAAATACCTACACTTCAACTGAGTGTTAGGGTTGTCACTCTTAATCTTTATATATTAGATAAGGTTTTTACTTACTTATTTATTAAAACGTTTATTTAGGTTATTTAATTATCAAATACGTAATTTAATAAATTATTTGACTAAGTAGTTAAAAAAATATTAAATTAGGTACAATTCATCACTTAGTACAAAAGCGCGCTGAGCAAATTACTTTATCAAATAGAACACACAAATTGTTAAGAAGCGTAATTACGTAATTTAAAAATAACTATTACCATATCAGATGTAAGCATTTTATTTAAAAAGTAATATTTAATCATTATTACCATTCAGAATTATTAGGAAGTTTAAAAAATGTAAGTTCTGGTCTTGAAGATGCCGAGTTAAAGTAGCCGTATACTACGCAATACATTCGTGGCATGTTTTTAACAATACAGCGGACAGTGGATGCCTAAAAATTATTATTAAAAACGCAACGCGCGCGACACCCGCGACGGATGGACTGCGAGGTTCGCTTAGAGCTCGTGTAAAGCGTGCGTCTGTGTGCGTGAGTCTGATTTCGAGCATTTGTATGAAGCTTCCGTACTGTTTTGATTTATCTACTGTGTAGGTACAAAATATTGCTTTGTATAAGTTATTTTACATGCATACTTAGTTAAAATTATGTAAAAGACGAACTCCACCTTAACACTAGTTGATAAGTAAACTGAGACCAGCGCTGTTGGATTCATAATAATAATGTACATTATTTTATACTATCTTCTTTATATAAATTCTGATTGTGAATCTGTTTGTGGTCCTATGAAAATAAATGAAAAAAAAAAAAAAACCACACCATGTATAAGCTTAACTCAAAGGCTGATCCATATTACATACATACATACATACATCATCATCATAATATTTCAGCTACAGGACGTCCACTGCTGAGTATAGGTCTCCCCCAATATATGATTTCATATTGACTGGTCGGTAGCGGCCTGCATCCAGCACCTTTGTGCTACCTTTGTGAGGTGTTGTTCCACCTTATGGGCAACATATTGTCAACATATTTTGAACTTTACTGCTTTGTCTTAAAGTCTAAATATTATTGATAATCCACGTAACATGCTTTGTCGTGAGTTTGGGCCGTATGGCTCATAAAATGAAGCACGCATATTACTTAGCAATGAATTTTAACATACGAGAAAGAAGTAAGTACCTTGCTAACCTCACCTGTTTATTGTTACAGATTATTTCATGTGAATCTTGCACACCTGAAGGTGTAGAAGCACTTAGGCCATTTATCCCTGAAATCTGGGTGCAACTATCTAAACATTGTCAATGTGCCGAAGAAGGATCCCGTAATGTTGTAAGTATTATTTGAATTTAATAAAATAATGAACATTGTGGGTTGTATTCGTTAGAAAATAACAAAATGTATTTCTTTTCAAGGTTGCCGAATGCTTAGGAAAATTATGCTTGTTAGAACCCCAAGACTTATTGCCGCATTTGAAAGAGTTCCTGAAATCGCCCGAGCCACTGACTAGAACAACCGCTGTAACTGCCGTCAAATTCACCATCTCGGATCAGGTAATTTATTTTATTTGTATTTTGTATCACCATACGTTTATTATTCCTATCACACTGTACGAATGTTTACTAAAGCCTTCTGCTATAATTTAATTCACTTAGCGTTTGTCAAGTTTACAAAAAGCTATAGTTATAACGCTATTTACTTTAGCCACGGCTTTGGCCAAATCATTATAATTGTATATTTTAAAAAGTCATACACATTGCAAATAGTATACAACTGCATCAACCCAGTGAGTGCAACAAATGTGATTGTCTTCCTACCGCTTCGGGGAGCAAAGCGAGTAAGCTCCTGTCGCTTGTTACTGGCAAGACAGTGCAAGTGGCACCATGAGTAATAATCGCAATTACGGTAGCCCTCATTCATCATCGTTTTTAGTGCGTGTTTTAACGTTGTCAAATATTGTGTAAATACATAATATGTGTAGTGAGCGACTGCGCACACTGGGTGACAATCGCGACGACTAGACGCCTACTCTTGTCAATTCTACTAATGTTATAAATGCGAAAGTTTGGATGCCTGGATGTTTGTTACTCTTTCACGCAAAAACTGAACGGATTTTGTTGAAACTTTACAGTATTATTGTTTGTAACCCTAAGATTAACATATAGGCTATAATTTATGCCGATCTGTGACACTAGACATCACGCGGGTGAAGCCACGGGCAAAAGCTAGTTTCATATATTAGCTGACAGACTCGCTGTTGTCGAGTCCACTGTTATTATAAGTCCATTCTCGTGTTACGCAGCCACAAGCCATCGACCCTTTGCTCCGCGCGTGCATGGCCGAGCTGTTGGTCCCGCTGCGCGACCCGGCGCTGGGCGTGCGGCGCGTGGCGCTGGTGGCCTTCAACTCCGCCGCGCACAACAAGCCCTCGCTCATCCGCGACCTGCTGCCCAGCGTGCTGCCCACCATCTACAGCGAGACCAAAGTCAAGGTACGGGAACTCTTCCACAACTAACACGTCATTCTAGAAAAAGTCGAAAGTTAATTTTAATGTGTGCCTTATATTCAGCATGGAATCTCGCTTGTCCGGGTCCTGCTGCCCACCTGGGTACAGCGAGACCTAAGTCAAGGTATGGTATCTTATCGATTATTGACAAGGCATTTGCAAAGTTGGTGACATGAAGAAGCTTATATGGCGTTCAACTCCGCTACGCACAACATCCGCTCATCTACGACCAGCTGCCCACCATCTACAGCAAGACCAATGTCAAGGTATGCTATGCATTAGTTCAATCTGACGTGTTCCCTCCACCTCACCTTGAAGTCTTTGCTCATCTCCAACCTGCTGCTGCCATGAAACTATATGCTTGCTCCAGAAAAAGCCAACGTTTAGTCTGACGTCTTCAGATGACGTGGGCCCTGTAAAGATTAGTGTGAACACGTCACCGTTGCTTCCACATCGACATAAGAAAAACAGTTGTGCTAAGTTACTATACCTAAAGATTGCCCGCGATTAGTCTAATAATCCCATTCTCTTTTCAAAACAGAAAGAGCTCATCCGCGAAGTAGAAATGGGTCCATTCAAGCACTCGGTCGACGACGGCCTGGACTTACGCAAGGCGGCCTTCGAGTGCATGTACACACTGCTCGGCAGCTGCCTGGACCGCCTCGACGTGTTCGAGTTCCTGCGCCACGTGGAGGACGGCCTGCGCGACCACTACGACATCAAGATGCTCACCTACCTCATGTGCGCGCGGCTGGCTCAGCTGTGCCCCGCTGTCGTGCTGCAGAGTGAGTAGAATACACTCTCGGGTACTTGGAATACAATCTCGGGTATTTAGAATACAGTATCGGGTACTTAGAATACAGTCTCGGGTATTTAGAACACACTCTCGGGTACTTAGAATACACTGTCCCGTACTTAGAATACACTCTCAGGTACTCTAGTAGACGCCACGCTTGAAGATCAAGACTAGGAGATTAGTGGGAACTCATTTCGCACGACTAGGCGACTTATATTTTACGCCTTGGGACATACTGGGCGTCTCATTTTGCCCCCTCGTGTAAATTAGGACTCCTTTTACATTTTTGAACCCTTGTGCACTAGGAGACGTATTTTATCAATTCGAGAACCTATTTTTCAAGCACATAAACATGCCACGTGTCTTTTTATTCGTTCTATTCATATTAATATTTATTTACAGGGCTAGAAAGCTTAGTGGAGCCTCTTAGGGCGACGTGCACGATGAAGGTGAAGGCCAACTCGGTGAAGCAGGAGTACGAGAAGCAGGACGAGCTCAAGCGCTCCGCGCTGCGGGCGGCCGCCGCGCTGCTGCAGATACCTGAAGCCGGTAAGCCCAGCCCTACCAAACTAACGCCCGTATTCACAAACGATGCTTGCTTAAGTGAAGCAGCAAATCGAACGCACAGCGTTGAATAGAGCTCTGTGATTGGTGCATCCATGCGCACTGTGAGACCTCATAGTAATGTTTGTGAATACAGGCGTAAGTCTGTAGATTGCGGGGAGCCTTAAACTCATGGGTATATCGAGGAGCAAGGGAATCTATCTTATCTATCATGCAGGGAAACCAGCCATTCGAATTGATAGAATGAAATCTGATTGGTTATTCAAAACATTTCTCTGCTTTGCTCCAGCTTGTGGATCTCCAAATGTGGATCTTAGGGGATTGTAAGGCACAGTCTCTTTTCAGTTCGATTTTAAGTACAATAGAAGAACGTGTTTATGGTTTATTCAAGTGATCCTTGTTATGTTCCTAGGTATACCAGAACCTAGAACCAGGGTGCCTAGACAAAGTCACAAACTTGACACTTGTAATTCTGAAATTACCTTCAAAGCCTACTTTGACTAGAGGGCATATTTTACGTCACGATAATTTAATTTACAGAAAAGAACCCTCACCTGATGGACTTCGTGACGCAGATCAAGTCGTTCCCGGACCTGCAGCCCATCTTCGAGGCCATCCTGAAGGACGCGAGCGGCGGCGGCGTGGACGCCAACCTCATGGACCAGAGCTAGCGCTAGCCGCGCGCGCACCTCCTACGCCTCCTCACATTTACTTTAGTTTATTTCGTTGTTTGGTTTCTATACGAACCGGTACTCACTCATCTGGCTTATATTGTAAAAACATTCGAAATAGACAGATGATACAACATTTATTTTCATTTTATTTAGTTGGGCGATCGAGTCGTGGCGGGTTTTGGTGTTTTTTTCTAGATATTACAAACGCTATCTTACGGAGGCACTTTGTAATTAAATTAGAGAAAAACGACATTTAAATACGAGTTACTTAATGTGTTCCTATTTAATTGAAATGGAACGCGAAAGTTTAAAATCTTACTTTGTAAATGACAAGACAAAATTTCGATCAACAATTTTATTAAAAAATTACAATTACATAACTACAAACGTTGCTACTGAACTTCCCGACGTACAGACACGTCGGAATCCTTGCGATATTCACTAAGGAGAGGACGTAGGAATAAGGAATATTTAGGCTGTCACTGTAGAAATATATTGTGACTAATGTAAGACTAGCCTTGCATAACTATCGACCTGTTCTGGCTACGTTTATTAAAAGTGTTCGTCTTTTAACGACTGTACTTAATGTAAAATTGGAGTTCAATTAAAATTTTATCACCAGTGCATTTAGAAGATAGTAGAATAATCGTTTAAATACTGCAGATTCTAGTAAAAAAAATACGACTGATATTTTACAAGCTTTTATTTGATGTAGGTCGGACGAGAACCTCATTCTACTCGCCGATTATTATCGTTCTGTTTTAGGAATAAGTAAAATTAATTTTACTGTACCGCATTATATGTCAAGAGAGTTATAATTTGCGTTGCTAAAAATATTTAGAAAAATTCTACGGCACCGTGTTGTCGATAGTTATACAGATTGATATGTATTGTGATATTACATGCTATGTGGAAGTCATAGGAGAATGGATAAATACACAATAATGAAGCGAAACACGAATAGTATTAGTTATTTCCCTTTTCTCTTCGCGGCGGGAGTCGCACTGGATGCCCTTGAGCTCGGCACTTCGTTCTGCGGAGCACACAAAATACAACAAACTTTCAATCTGGAGAAGAAAACTACGTAAGTAATTATATGATCACGTTACAGTTTAACATGATTAAGACTATGTCATCATAAAAGTAAGAATGTTAATATTTCACGCAAAAACTACTGAACGGATTTTGATGATATACAGTATTATTGTTTAAACATCAGAAAAAGATAGCAGTTATAACGATCTGCGACAAACTGAATTTACGCGGGCGTGGGCAAAAATTAGTGAAAATAAATAGAATGTGAACTTTTTGTTCACTATTCCCCGTTAACGTTAAATTGGAACTTATTGGAACGTTCAAAATAAAATCCTAATATAACGGGGACTAATGAACTTTTTAGTTCATTATTCCCCATTATAAGCTCCAATTGGCGTTAACGGGGATTGTCAACGGGGAATAGTGGAATAAGCCACTACTAGCAGGTGTGATCGATACATACGGCTTTAGCGGGCGAGGCGCGCGGCAACAGCGAATTGCTGGAGTTACGTAGCATGGGCCGGGAGCCCACGCTCGCCATCGCACTGGCCGGCCGCTCTGGGCTCTTCTCTTTGCTGAGAAACAAAGCATTAAAATCTTATACATTTTTAGCTTGACATAAACCAGACATATTCACGAAAATATTTAAACTTTATAGTACATCCAAGAAATGATTATGTTGACAATACCACGAAAATATTTCGATTAGTAAGTACATACATCAGCGAAGAAGAAACGTCATTCACTACTATATTACCTGTTGCCTCGAGACGCTTGCCCTTTCCTACTGAACATGTCTGACAGTCGACCACGTAAATCTCGTTTGCTGCCTGCTGCACTCATGTCCGAATCCGAACCCTGGTACAAAAACATTGTTACAGTTTCATTTACTTAACAATTTTACACCCGAACGAGATCTGTTATATGTATATTACCTGTGATACTGTGCCGATAGGCCTGAAATCAACAGTATCGGAGTCCACTTGGTCATCTATAGATCGCGATTTGGTCAGCTTTTTCAGTTTGTTGAAAATGCTTTTCTTTTTCTTCTTATCTGTTGGGAGTACGTCACTCTGGGCCGATCCACCAGAAAGTCGACTGAAACAAGATAAATATCATAGACCTATTTCGTACTGGACTTAAAAACAAAATAGATTTTTTTGTATGTACATATTTAGTAAATACCTGTCCATACTAGTGTCGCGTTGCATCGTGAACAAGCGAACGTCGTTGTCTCCATCCAAGGATTGCATTGAAGATACGCTGCTGTCATCCACCGTCTTCCAAATTACGCTCTGTGTGTACAATAAATGATTTTTTAGTTTCGCTTAATTCAGATAACCTGTAGCAATCATTATTAATAAGTATAAGTAATATGCAGTACATACCTGGTCCTTAGTAGTCTGTTCCAAGGAAACGGATCGTTTCTTGAGAGAAGGAGCGCGCGATGGTGTTCGGCTAGCTGGTGCCACTGAGAGTGTGTCGCGCGGCTCCGTCGACATTGCGCTGGAATATGTATTTTAAGTAGAATTTAAAAAGTTTTCATGCTATTTTTAGAATAACATCAAGATGGGTTTTCCGATAGATGCAAATGTAATCTTTACAACCTAAAGCTATTTGCTATAAGACCATAGCCGAAGTTTTTGAGGGAAGAGCTCATTGGACTCGTAACGTTTCGAACCCGTTTAGATGATCGAGCGAGTCCCGTAACACGCTTCATCTTTAGTGTTTGAAATCGGGAAAATGAATATTGTGAGACCGACAATATCTCCAGCTTTGAATTAACGTATGGGTCTGCGTGAAAAATGTGCTGATGGCGCGATGGACCGATGTGTACCTCAATAAGAAAGCTGGTAGCCCCCTTCCTTGGGAGGCTTTTGTCCCATAGTAGACTTCTAGTAGCTTAAAGTGATGCTGTCTCAGTGACACCGTCGAGCAGTAGCGTTAGGCCTGCGCGCGCGCTCCGCAATACGCGAGGCGCGCAGCTCGTCGGTGAGGCGGCGTAGGCGCGCGGCGGTGGTTTCTGCGCTCTCGGGAGTGTCGGGAGTCGCTGATCGGGAGCGGGACTTAGACGACTGGAGCTATAGACCTTTACACACTAAAAAGATTTCTCAGTATTGTCACTTGCCGACGAGCAGTTGCTTTATGTCTGCGCTCGCGTTCGGCAATTCACGAGGCCTCGTGCCGCTGTTCTCCGGTGTGACGCGGATTGGTGATGACAGGGAGCAATAGACTTCTACAGGCTGTAAAGATGACTTAGTAAAGCCACTTACCGTCGAGCAGTAGCGTTATGCCTGCGCGCGCGCTCCGCAATACGCGAGGCGCGCAGCTCGTCGGTGAGGCGGCGCAGGCGCGTGGTCTCTGCGCTCTCGTGAGTCGCGGATCGGGAGCGGGACTTAGACGACTGGAGCTATAGACTTTTACACACTAAAAAGATTTCTCAATATTGTCACTTGCCGACGAGCAGTTGCTTTATGTCTGCGCTCGCGTTCGACAATTCACGAAGCCTCGTGCCGCTGCTCTCGGTGTGGCCGAGCAGGATCGGGACTTCGATGGTTGAAGGCAAATAGACTTCTATAAGCTGAAAAGATGATTCGGCGATATCTCTTACCGTCGAGCGGTAGCGTTATGCCTGCGAGCGCGCTCCGCAGTACGCGAGGCGCGCAGCTTGTCGGTGAGGCGGCGTAGGCGCGCGCCGCTATTCTGCACTCTCAGACGTCGCGGATCGGGAGTGGGACTTCGATGACTGGGAGCAATAGACTTCTACAGGCTGTAAAGATGACTCAATGAAGCCACTTACCGTCGAGCAGTAGCGTTATGCCTGCGCGCGCGCTCCGCGATACGCGAGGCGCGCAGCTCATCGGTGTGGCGGCGCAGGCGCGTGGTCTCTGCGCTCTCGGGAGTCGCGGATCGGGAGCGGGATTTCGATGAGTGGGTGCTATATAACACTACTATGGGCTGTAAAGACGACTCAGTGAAGCCACTCACCTGCGCGCGCGCTCCGCAATACGAGATGCAAGCAGCTCGTCGGTGAGGCGGCGCAGGCGCGCGCCGCTTGTATCTGCGGTCTCAAGCGTCGCGGATCGGTATCGGGAATTTGACGACTGGGAGCAATATAACACTTCTATGGGTTGTAAAGATGACTCAATGAAGCCACTTACCGTCGAGCGGTAGCGTTATGTCTGCGCGCGCGCTCCGCAATACGACGAGGCGCGCAGCTCGTCGGTGAGTATCCATCCATTATCTGCGCTCTCGGGCGTAGCCGAGCGGGATCGGGACTTTGACGACTGGAGCTATAGACTAAAAAGATTTCTCAGTATTATCACTTGCCGACGAGCAGTTGCTTTATGTCTGCGCTCGCGTTCGGCAATTCACGAGGCCTCGTGCCGCTGTTCTCCGGTGTGACGCGGATTGGTGCTGACAGGGAGCAATAGACTTCTACAGGCTGTAAAGATGACTCAGTGAAGCCACTTACCGTCGAGCAGTAGCGTTATGCCTGCGCGCGCGCTCCGCGATACGCGAGGCGCGCAGCTCGTCGGTGAGGCGGCGCAGGCGCGTGGTCTTTGCGCTCTCGGGTGTGGCCGATCGGGAGCGGGACTTAGACGACTGGAGCTATAGACCTTTACACACTAAAAAGATTTCTCAGTATTGTCACCAGCCAACGAGCAGTTGCTTAATGTCTGCGCTCGCGTTCGACAATTCACGAAGCCTCGTGCCGCTGCTCTCGGTGTGGCCGAGCAGGATCGGGACTTCGATGGTTGAAGGAAAATAGACTTCTATAAGCTGAAATGATGCCTCGAGCCACTTACCGTCGAGCAGTAGCGTTATGGGGTCGGCGAGGCGGCGCAGGCGCGCGGCGGTGGCGGCGGCGTCCGCGCCGCTTGTCTCTGCGGTCTCAAGCGTCGCGGATCGGGATCTCGGGAATTTGACGACTGGGAGCAATATAACACTTCTATGGGTTGTAAAGATGACTCAATGAAGCCACTTACCGTCGAGCGGTAGCGTTATGTCTGCGCGCGCGCTCCGCGATACGCGAGGCGCGCAGCTCGTCGGTGAGGCGGCGCAGGCGCGCGCCGCTAGTCTGCACTCTCAGACGTCAAGGATCGGGACCGGGACTTCGATGACTGGGAGCTATATAACACTTCCATGGGCTGTAAAGATGACTCAGTGAAGCCACTTACCGTCGAGCAGTAGCGTTATGCCTGCGCGCGCGCTCCGCGATACGCGAGGCGCGCAGCTCATCGGTGAGGCAGCGTAGGCGCGTGGTCTTTGCGCTCTCGGGTGTGGCCGATCGGGAGCGGGACTTAGACGACTGGAGCTATAGACCTTTACACACTAAAAAGATTTCTCAGTATTGTCACTTGCCGACGAGCAGTTGCTTTATGTCTGCGCTCGCGTTCGGCAATTCACGAGGCCTCGTGCCGCTACTCTCGGTGTGGCCGAGCAGGATCGGGACTTCGATGGTTGAAGGCAAATAGACTTCTATAATATGAAATGATGCCTCGAGCCACTTACCGTCGAGCAGTAGCGTTATGGGGTCGGCGAGGCGGCGCAGGGGCGCGGCGGTGGTTGCGGCATCTGCGCCGCTGGTTTCTGCGCTCTCGGGAGTCGCGGATCCACACTCTNTACGTGTAGAGTATTTTTTGATAAGTTAACTGACGGACTAATTAAAACTCTTGCTTTTCGACCCAGGAAACATCCCAATTGCCAAACTAAAAGTGGAAATGGGCGGAGCCCATAATATAGGTTGTAGAACTGATGGCCGTGGCCATTAGGGTAGAAAAGTTCTCAAGCGGCGACCATGAGTCAGAAGACGTAGTTTGGCAGGTCTCCCACTGCTAAGGCTCACACCATACTAGCATTTGTCTAGGGTTAGCGTCCTTATGGGGCGGGGTCTGACGGTTGACTTAAGATCCAAAACTATGCAAAATTGTTGACGCTGAAAAAATAATTAAATTGGGAGACTTAAAATAGAATCCCAAGTGATAAAAATTTACCCTGTTTCGCCTGGGCGGAGTGGGTGTGAGCAGGCTCTTCTCAGGCTTGACGGCGGGCTCGCTGCGGAACAGTTCCGGGCTCTGCTTCATCAGGTCTTCTATTGTCTCCAGCAGCTGCGCTATGATCCTGTCGTCTTCCTGTTGTGGCAATTAATATGCATGTCATTAAATATTTTTACCCAAGATTTAGCGATCTCTGGAAATACCAGTTAAAATTGTAAAGAGTATATGAGAACTGTGTCCGTCAGCAAAGAGTATTTTATAGGAATATAGAAATCAGGTTCAAGTGTTTTTGCATGCTGTTTCCGTGCCCTATTCGGGAAATCGATCGCAGAAGAGACACAAGAAGACATAATATTATGCCATTATTGGAGTGCCATGCTCGTATGCGACATGCGCAACTAAGTATACGCTAGGTACTGCATTTAGTTAGGAATAAAGTATTTCTCTGAAGTTTCATCTTTATAAGCACTGTAAAGATGCAATTAGCTTGTTACCTGCTGCGCGCGCTTTAGCGAAGTCACGAGTAGCTTGTTTTAGTCGCGGTTGTTGCGCTCCTTGTCGCGGAGTTATAACATCTAACAACCGGAATACAGGATCCCAGCTCTATGAGCATTGTCTTAAAGGTGTAAATAGCTTGTTACCTGCTGCGCACGCTTCAGCGAGGCCACTAACAGCTTGTTCTGGTCGCGGTCGCGGTCGTTGCGCTCCTTGTCGCGCCGCAGCTTCTCGTAGGCCGAGCAAAGTTTAGATTCCGCGTCACGGAGTGATAGGCGAACAACGGGAATAAAGGATCTAGGGCATTGACTTAAAGGTATAAATAGCTTGTTACCTGCTGCGCGCGCTTCAGCGAGGCAACCAGCAACTTGTTCTGGTCGCGGTCGCGGTCGTTGCGTTCTTTGTCGCGCCGCAGCTTTTCGTTGGCCGTACGAAGTTAAGCATGTGCGTCACAGACTTATAGGCAAACAACGGGAATAAAGGATCTAGGGCATTGACTTAAAGGTGTAAATAGCTTGTTACCTGCTGCGCGCGCTTCAGCGAGGCAACCAGCAACTTGTTCTGGTCGCGGTCGCGGTCGTTGCGTTCTTTGTCGCGCCGCAGCTTTTCGTTGGCGGTACGCAGTTTAGCGTGCGCGTCGTAGTTGTAGGTGGAATAAAGGATCTATGGGCATTGACTTAAAGGTGTAAATAGCTTGTTACCTGTTGCGCGCGCTTCAGCGAGGCCACAAGTAACTTGTTCTGGTCGCGGTCGCGGTCGTTGCGTTCCTTGTCGCGCCGCAGCTTTTCGTTAGCCGTACGAAGTTTAGCGTGCGCGTCACGAAGTTCTAACAAGTCGCACTGTAGCTCGGATACCTGCCACGGGATAATAGTCATAAAATGTAATAGGATAAGGCTGTAGAAGTTTAAAATCGAAATTGAAATCTTACATACCCGCTAAATATAAGCTAGATAACATTAGTGTCCATGAAGATAATTACATACCTTCTTTTTAGCTTCTTCAGTTTCCTCTTCGGTTGTTCTCTTTAGTTGTTCTATTCTTCTCTTCATGTCTAACCTTTCCTTATCTCTCTCGCGTTCCACCTGTGAAAACAAAAAAATCTTATTTTACGATAGTTGCTAAAAGTAACCAAACGGTGCCAACGGAAATCCATTTGCGAGCCCTTTAAGGATCCTTTCATGTGCTTGCCTGATTCCCACTTGATCCGTCTTTATACTTAGTGAACATAAAATCAATGTCGCCTCGAAGAGCGTCTATTGCAAGGCGTTGTTGCTTGTCGCTCTATTCGTAGCACGACAAGAGCATGTATCGCGATCCCATTCGTAAACATGTCCTATTTTTTTTTTGGGTTTTTATCTAGCCAGTCTCACCTCAAATAGCGTCTGTCGCAAGTCACGCGCGAGCGTGGAGGTTTCTTGCAACAGTCGTTGCTGTTCGTCGCGCTCTTTATGCCACGCCAGCTCCATCCGAGTGGCGAGTCCTGCCACTCGCGCCCTCCCAGAAGACAGAAGCCGCTCCTCTTCGTACTGGGTAGAACAAAGATTTTTAAATCAGTAAAGAACATTTAGGATTTTTAAAGCCACTATTAAGACACATAGAAAATAATCACTAATTTTATTTGCAAATTTACACTGGTGACTGGTTATATTAATAAACAACACCAACTGTTAAATTGTTTTTTTTTTACGTGTGAACGGTACGGGCGCACGAAGCAAAGTGAGCTCGCTATGTGATAGTTTTCCCCCACTTTTCGCCATCCCTTCTTTAACCGCTCGAGTCATAGAGCGGCATTTTTTTAACGAAATTAAAATTCTTGTTTAAAAATATCTAGTCATTAGGATTTTCGGGTGCAACCAGATTATGATATTCGATTTTGGACAATGAGGGTTTTCGCGAATGAAAAATCCGCCAGATGGCAATACGTAGACGCGAGGTCCAAATGCTGCATGATTGGTTATTTTTGACATGACATTGACAGATATGTCAAAATCCACCAATCACGCAGCAATCAGACCCCACATCCACGTCCCGCCATCTAGCGGATCTTTCATTCGCGAAAACCCTCATTAATTGATGAAACTGTCAAGGCCATAAAAATGGCAATTAATACTGACTCGTTCTTTTTTTAACAGACTAACAAAAGGAGGAGGTTCTCAATTCGATTGGTGTTTTTTTCTATGTATTTACACCCATTAGATACGAGATTTCTGATCCGATTTACGTGATCCTATTTGTGTTTGATGCGGAATAGTTGCCATTTGCTAGCCTTACCTCGTTGAGCCGGGACTGCATCTCAGCGATGCGCACTTCGGCGGCGGACTTCTCGCTGACGAGCTCGGTCTTGAGCTTGGAGGCCAGCAGCCGCGCCTCGCACAACTCGTCTTCAAGGCACGCCGTCTGCTGCTCTAATGTCGCCACTTTGTTGCGGTATTCCTCCTGGGAAGAGGTAAAGGTTTTGCTAAACTAATCTATTTTTGTTTGATTTAAACAGTTGAATATGAAATGGTAGTGCTTCGTAAAAGCTGATTTACACGTATTAAGTAGATAAGTAGGTAACTGAATTTTCACTTAATTTTTATGTCAATTTGGTGGGCGGAGCTTGTCACTTGACACGTTTTGACAAGCAGTTTCATAGTAAACAGGAGCTTGACGTTTGAACATAAACTTAAAATTACAATGCAACTTGATCACTTAAAATTAAGTTAAATACGTGTAAATCAACCTTAACAGATCCGGTATTATCAACCTGCTTTATTAGCAGTGGTTCTGCCACAAAACGCCACATACCGTAACGCCAGTGGCGGCGTTTTGTGGCTGAGGCGTGAAGCCCATGTGCGGCGACCCTAACACCCGGAGCGCAGAATATTAATAATAAAAAAATAACATTAATAATAAATAATGAAGCCACGATAGCCGAACGATGAAGGGGTCGGACTGGCCGACTCGTGATCCGGGGAAAGCGGGTTCGAATACCGCCGCCGCTCGACTATTGTGGTGAGCCCACTACACAAGCATTATTAGCTTAGTACTAGGGGCTAACTGGACAAATTCTTTAAAAAAAAATGAAAATCAAATGAAGAAATCATGTAATCTAACCTCATCAGTGCTCGATATGGAAGTCCTCGGCGTTCTGGTGTTTTTGTCGCCGTTCTTTATTTCCGCCATTGTCTTTTGGGCGGCGTCTAGCATTTGTTTGTAGTTATCTCTCTCTCGTCTGAATCTGGACACCTAAAACAATCATGTCAAGCGTTATTATTCCATTCTTTTTTGCCAAAGAGGGGAAAAAAAAAGTGCTATGAACAAATTTGTGGAAGAAAATAAAGCTTAATTTTAAGAAACAATAACCCTGGGTTGCACCATCTTACTTTAACTATAACAAACGTCAAAAGTCCGCCAAACTCCATACAGAAACACCGGTAAAATTTATAGTTACGGTTAAAGTTAAGGTGATGCAATATCTGTTGTGNAACTGGGTGTTGGAGCAAGTTGTGCTGGTTATCAGAAAAATATAAAAAAAAATCTATGTGGCATATTTTCAAAATAATAGGCATTTAAAAAAAATCTAAAAATTCTACTCCAGGTGACGGTTCTTTTACTCGTGTTGCCACAAATCTTCACTTTTTCCAAGTTTTTTTTTTGTTATGTAACCCTGAATAATGCTTCTCTAAATTGTTATCAAAATTACAAAACCAGCTGCTCCAGCTTGGATGAAAAAAATACATTATTCCCAAAAAAAATTTCAAAATACAAATTTTGCCTAGTTTAAACTGACTGTACTGAAAAAAAATTGTACTACGCGAGTGTGGCAAGTGACGTCATAATTTGGCGCATTTAGTAAGGATTCCAAAATGGTATAACACTTGGTAAATTCTTGCTGTAATTGTCGACAATTTTTGTTTTTTTGGAAATAATCCCGTTTTTAACTTTATCTACCTTGGTTAATTATTATTCTAATGTGCCCAAAATTCAAGTTTCTGTGACTGACAACCGTACAGTCAGCAGAATAATATTATACCGGTTCCGGTTACGGTCACGGATATGAAATCATTTCAGATTATCCGAAAGTTTCGGATAATTTCGGTTACGGAGTTATTAGAAATAGGAATAGCAATATGCTGCGTGACCCACATAGCTACTTTATGTACCAACTAAGACGACACCTATGTATGATAAAGGTCAAACAGGCTGGCATATTAGATGGTGCCAGGGAATGCCAGACAAGTTGGTAACAAATATTAAGATTTAAGGTACAATTCCAAGACGTGCCGCAGACCGCAAACTGCAAAACTATGAAATCGGCAGCGCGGCATTGCAGCTGCGGCGTGTATACTGCAGATTTCATAGAGTTTTGAAGTTTGGAATTGTACCCTTAAGACTCCGCCATTATCCGAAACTATCCGTAACTTTTGAATCAGTTTCGGTTACGGTTATGGATATTATTTTATTTCGGATATCCGATAGTTTCGGTTACGGTTACGGATATCCATAACATCCCTGCTTGGTAAGATGGCCCTCTCCGTCCCGCTCATACCTTTTAAAATGGCTTCTCCACCTCACTTAAGCCAGAAACTTGAATTTTGGGCACATTAGAATAATATTTTTAACCAAGGTAGATAAAGTTAAAAACGGGATTATTTCCAAAAAACCAAAAATTGTCGACAATTACAGCATGGATTTACCAAGTGTTATACCATTTTGGGATCCTTACTAAATGCGCCAAATTATGATGTCACTTGCCACACTCGCGTAGTACAATTTTTTTTCAGTACAGTCAGTTTAAACTAGGCAAAATTTTTATTTTGAAATTTTTTTTGGGAATAATGTATTTTTTTCATCCAAGCTGGAGCAGCTGGTTTTGTAATTTTGATAACGATTTAGAGAAGCATTATTCAGGGTTACATAACAAAAAAAAAATTGGAAAAAGTGAAGATTTGTGGCAACACGAGTAAAAGAACCGTCACCTGGAGTAGAATTTTTAGATTTTTTTTAAATGCCTATTATTTTGAAAATATGCCATATAGATTTTTTTTTATATTTTTCTGATAACCAGCACAACTTGCCCCAACACCCAGTTCCGGCTTGACGTTACATTACGGGACACCCTGTATATCTCGGGGCTATGGCACCCCAGAATGGTCAGGTCTGGTACCCCCCAGGAGTTTTGGGTTACCGACTTGAAGAAAAAAGATACGAATCAGCTATAATGATACCAATCGCACCCAAGTATCATGATCTTTGTCATGCAGATGCGCCAGTGAGTACTAATCTGCGCGACTTTTGTCACCCCCTGATGCTTGGCACCCGGGGCGGACCGCCCCCACCGCCCCCCCTTACGCCGTTACTGGTTGACGCTCTAAAATCTTTGAATTGGGAGACTCTTAAAATAGAATCCCAAGTGATAAAATAACATACCCTGTTTCGCCTGGGCGGAGTAGGCGTGAGCAAGCTCTTCTCGGGCTTGACGGCGGGCTCGCTGCGGAACAGTTCCGGGCTCTGCTTCATCAGGTCTTCTATTGTCTCCAGCAGCTGCGCTATGATCCTGTCGTCTTCCTGTAGTGGGAAATATGCATTTCATTATTACCTATGTGAATATTTTTACATATGAATACCATTACCATACCATCCATGATGTAGTTATTTCGGTAAAAAAACAGTATGTATGCAAACTATGTCCGTTAACTTAACGATTCCTTTTTTTTCTAGGAATAATATTAACAGGGATATTAGTATTTTGTAAGACAGATTTTTGCACTCTGTTTGCCCTTGGTAAAGAAAGGATACCTGTTGCGCGCGCTTTAGCGAGGTCACGAGTGTTTTGGTCGCGGTCGCGATCGTTGCGCTCCTTGCATTGGCGGATTTAGAGTAGGTGCACACCGTTGATTTTTAGTTGCCCGATAGTTGTGCCCGATTTCAAATTGTATGAAGAATCGGCCAAATCGAATCGGCGTAGTGTGCGCACTCCCATACATGCCCATACTGATCAACAGCCCGACTAAACTATCGGCCGACGAAAAATCAACGGTGTGCGCCTATTCTTACAGTTTTGCCGCCCGTAGACTAGGGTGGGTTGGATCTTTATTTAACTTTTATCTTCTGAAATCGAGTAAGCGTCATCTGAAATCTGCTGCCCCTACGCGGTCGTTGCGCTCCTTGTCGCCCGCAGCTTTTCGTTAGCCGAGCAAAGTTTAGCATTCGCGTCACGTAGTAATAAGCGAACAACGGGAATAAAGGATCTAGGGCATTGACTTAAAGGTGTAAATAGCTTGTTACCTGCTGCGCGCGCTTCAGCGAGGCAACCAGCAACTTGTTCTGGTCACGGTCGTTGCGTTCCTTATCGCGCCGCAGCTTTTCGTTGGCCGTACGAAATTGCGCGTGCGCGTCGTAGTTATAGGCGAACAACGGGAATAAAGGATCTAGGGCATTGACTTAAAGGTGTAAATAGCTTGTTACCTGCTGCGCGCGCTTCAGCGAGGCAACCAGCAACTTGTTCTGGTCGCGGTCGGGGTCGTTGCGCTCCTTGTCGCGCCGCAGCTTTTCGTTGGCCGTACGAAGTTTAGCATCCGCGTCACGGAGTTTATAGGCATACAACGGGAATAAAGGATCTATGGGCATTGACTTAAAGGTGTAAATAGCTTGTTACCTGCTGCGCGCGCTTCAGCGAGGCAACCAGCAACTTGTTCTGGTCACGATCGCGGTCGTTGCGCTCCTTGTCGCGCCGCAGCTTCTCGTTGGCCGAGCAAAGTTTAGTATGCGCGTCACAGAGTTTATAGGCATACAACGGGAATAAAGGATCTAGGGCATTGACTTAAAGGTGTAAATAGCTTGTTACCTGTTGCGCGCGCTTCAGCGAGGCAACCAGCAACTTATTCTGGTCGCGGTCGTTGCGTTCCTTGTCGCGCCGCAGCTTTTCGTTAGCTGTGCGCAGTTTAGCGTGCGCGTCACGAAGTTATAGGCATACAACGGGAATAAAGGATCTATGGGCATTGACTTAGAGGTGTAAATAGCTTGTTACCTGTTGCGCGCGCTTCAGCGAGGCAACCAGCAACTTGTTCTGGTCGCGGTCGTTGCGTTCCTTGTCGCGCCGCAGCTTTTCGTTATCCGTACGAAGTTGCCCGTGCGCGTCGTAGTTATAGGCGAACAACGGGAATAAAGGATCTAGGGCATTGACTTAAAGGTGTAAATAGCTTGTTACCTGTTGCGCGCGCTTCAGCGAGGCAACCAGCAACCTGGTCACGATCGCGGTCGTTGCGTTCTTTGTCGCGCCGCAGCTTCTCGTTGGCCGTGCGCAGTTTAGCATCCGCGTCACGGAGTTATAGGCATACAACGGGAATAAAGGATCTATGGGCATTGACTTAAAGGTGTAAATAGCTTGTTACCCGCGCGCGCGCTTCAGCGAGGCAACCAGCAACTTGTTCTGGTCGCGGTCGCGGTCGTTGCGTTCCTTGTCGCGCGCAGCTTCTCGTTGGCCGTACGAAGTTTAGCGTCCGCGTCACGGAGTTATAGGCACACAACGGGAATAAAGGATCTATGGGCATTGACTTAGAGGTGTAAATAGCTTGTTAACTGTTGCGCGCGCTTCAGCGAGGCAACCAGCAACTTGTTCTGGTCGCGGTCGTTGCGTTCCTTGTCGCGCCGCAGCTTTTCGTTAGCCGTACGAAGTTGCCCGTGCGCGTCGTAGTTATAGGCGAACAACGGGAATAAAGGATCTAGGGCATTGACTTAAAGGTGTAAATAGCTTGTTACCTGCTGCGCGCGCTTCAGCGAGGCAACCAGCAACTTGTTCTGGTCGCGATCGCGGTCGTTGCGTTCTTTGTCGCGCCGCAGCTTTTCGTTGGCCGTGCGCAGTTTAGCGTGCGCGTCACGAAGTTCTAGCAGGTCGCACTGTAGCTCGGATACCTGGCACGGGATAATAGTCATAAAATGTAATAGGATAAGGCTGTAGATTGCAGAAGTTTAAAATCGAAATTGAAATCTTACAGACCCGCCAAATATGCGCTTTAAAACAGTGTGCATGAACATGATAACATACCTTCTTCTTAGCTTCTTCAGTCTCCTCTTCGGTCGTTCTCTTTAGTTGTTCTATTCTTCTCTTCATGTCTAACCTTTCCTTATCTCTCTCGCGTTCCACCTGTAAAAAAACAAGTTATAGTTGTGTACTTTTAGTGATCCAACCCAAAAGGTGCCAAAAGGGAATTAAATAAATAAATTGGACACTAAACTTAATCTATGTACTTAAGTACTCTAAACAGTACCATTACAAAATATTTAATTAGATTGGAAAAGAAGATGAGAATAGTGACTGATTTTCTCAACACTGACTTACATTATTGTCCCGAGACACGGTGTCTTTCTAATTCTGATTCTTTATTTGCTTTTAACATGTTTTTTTACAAGATATGATTACAATTGTCATGTCCACATGTTGACTTAATTAGTCATGCAAATATTGAAAAAGTGAAAAACAAAATCAATTTTATTTAAAAAAAACTCACCTCAAAGAGCGTCTGTCGCAAGTCACGCGCGAGCGTGGAGGTTTCTTGCAACAGTCGTTGCTGTTCGTCGCGCTCCTTGTGCCACGCCAGCTCCATCCGAGTGGCGAGTCCTGCCACTCGCGCCCTCCCAGAAGACAGAAGCCGCTCCTCTTCGTACTGGGTGGAACAAAGATTTTTAAATCAGTAAAGAACATTTAGGATTTTTAAAGCCACTATTAAAACACATAGAAAATAATCACTCATTTTATTTGCAAAATTTACACTATATTAATTAACTACACAGATATTCCATTTGTTGTTTTTTTTTGTCAGAGTAATAATTAAACGTGTGAACGGTCCGGGCGCACGAAGCAAACTGAGCTCGCTACGTGCTAGTTTGCCTCATAGGAGGAATATTAATTTTATGGTTTGCCCTCCCACCCTGCACCATCCCTTCCCTCACCGCTCGAGTCATAGAGCGGTTGTTACGTCGTCGTCGAGTTTAAACGAAATTAAAATATTGATTTAAAAATATCTGGTCATGTGGATTTTCGGGTGCAACCAGATTATGATATTCGATTTAAATAATGCCATTAAAAATGAGATTTAATACTGACTCGTTCTTTTTTAACCGACTAACAAAAGGAGGAGGTTCTCAATTCGATTGGTGTTTTTTTTAATGTATTTACACCCATTACGGCCGGTTCACACATGTCTCCGTTTTATCGTGTACGTTTTTTTTCGTCGATGGCGTATGTAGTTGTATGAGCGACTTCACACATGACACAGTATTCTATATACAGTAATACATACATCGACGAAAAAAAAACGTAGACGATAAAACGGAACAGTAAAACGGAGACGTGTGTGAACCGGCCGTTAGATACGAGATCCGATTTACGTGATCCTATTTTTGTTCGATGTGGAATATACAGGGTGTTAGGTAAATGGGTATATGAGGCGACACTAGCCCATGTTAACATGGGCATATAAATGGTATGGCGAAGTCAGAAATTTGATAACATCATTTTATTTTTTTTAATTTTCATACTTACAAAATAATTTTTATAAAACCCGATTTGTGTGAAAATTTAAATAATTAAAATGAACATATCAATTTTCTGACTTCACTATACCATTTATATGCCCATTTTAACATGGGCTAGCTAGTGTCGGCGCATATACCCATTTGCCTAACACCCTGTATAATATGTAGTTGCCACTTGCTAGCCTTACCTCATTGAGCCGGGACTGCATCTCAGCGATGCGCACTTCGGCGGCGGACTTCTCGCTGACGAGCTCGGTCTTGAGCTTGGAGGCCAGCAGCCGCGCCTCACATAACTCGTCTTCAAGGCACGCCGTCTGCTGCTCTAATGTCGCCACTTTGTTGCGGTATTCCTCCTGGGAAGAGGTAAAGTTTTTGCTAAACTAATCTATTTTTGTTTGATTTAAACAGTTGAATGAAATGGTTAATGGCTACGTAAGGGAGCCGGTATCCTCAACCTGCTTTATGGAGCAGTCGTTCTGCCCCAAAACGCAACATACCGTAATGCGACTTCGTACGCGTGGACCCCGTTTGACCCTCTTAGGGTTAAAATTTTAGAAAATCCCGTCTTAGTGAACACCTACGTTCTAAAAGGAACCCCCATGCAAAATTTGAGACCCCTAGCACTTGTAGTTTCCGAGATTTTGTGATGAGTGTGTGAGTCAGTCACATTAATAATAACGAAGCCACGATAGCCGACCGTTCAATGCGTTGGACTGGCTGACTCGTGATCCAGGGAACGCGGGTTTTTTATCCCGCCGCCGCTCGACTATTGTGGTGAACCCACTACACAAGCATATTTAGCTTAGTACTAGGGGCTAACGGGACAAATTAAAAAAAAAAAGAAAATCAAATAAAGAAATCATGTAATCTAACCTCATCAGTGCTCGATATGGAAGTCCTCGGCGTTCTGGTGTTTTTGTCGCCGTTCTTTATTTCCGCCATTGTCTTTTGGGCGGCGTCTAGCATTTGTTTGTAGTTATCTCTCTCTCGTCTGAACCTGGACACCTAAAACAATCATGTCAAGCGTTATTATTCCATTCTTTTTTGTCAAAGAGGAAAATAATTACAAAGCGCTATGCTATGTACTATCGGCAACAGTGTTAACTGCCCATTGCCAGTCATGTCATCTCGTTCTATCGCAAAGAATCCCCATTTGATTAGAGCGAGAGCAAAAACGAACGAACGAAATGGATAGTTAACAGTGTGGCCGTGTGTACAATATATTTTATGTGGAAGAAAATACTGGTAAAGCGTCATCATCATCATTTCAGCCATAGGACGTCCACTGCTCAACATAGCCTTCCCCCAATGATTCCCATAATGACCTCTTGGTAGCGGCCCGCATCAAGCACCTTCCTGCTACCTTTATGGGGTCGTCGGTCTACCTTGTGACTGGACGTCCTACTCTGCGCTGTTTTATAAAACAATTACTGTTGCAGNCTGTTGTGAACGTTTCGTGCCAGTTACCTGGTTGTGCAAAGACTTCAGCTCATCCCGCATGCTGTTCATCTGTCCCTCGTATCTCATCTTAGTGTCGGTGAGCTCGAGTTTTCTCGCTTTCTCTGCTTGGTCGAGGCGCGCGTTCACAGCGGCCACCTCTCGCTCCAACTCGGCGTTCTCAGAAGTCAAGTTCCTTTGGATCTTGGACACTCGTTCGTAGTCTTCCAGTTTCTGCCTTATTTCTTCCAGCTAAAGAATATTAAATAATACAGTCAAATAATGTATGACAGACACGAATTAGATTCGCTCAATTTGAGTTACAAAACCTGACACTTCGGACCTGGAAGTATGGTAAGATTGGTTTAGGATTTCTTCAGACACTATTAAAGAACGCAACGGGGACCGAATCAGTCCCCTTATACAAGTGGCAAAAGTGACAGTTGTAATTTTGAAATCCCTTCGCTACGGCGTTTTTTGTGTGTTGTTAGGTACTTCGCTTTGTGAAGTGGTTTCAAAATTACAACTGTCATATTTTGCTACTTATCTGATGGGGCTGCACTGGTAGTAGCACGTTCATTGACACTATCTAGAATAGAGATGAAGGCATAGATCGTTTCATCCTCTAGGAGCGTCCCACCACTTTTTGGTCGGGGGAAGCGCGGGGTGCGGGAGTTTGATCCGACCAATCCGAGCGTCATTGTTGGCATTGGCAGCGTTGCAATGACGGCTATCGTTTTAGCGCTCACCAGTTAGCGCCACTGTAGAAGTGTAGAGTAAGGTCCTGTCACTTGCTAGTAGCGAAGACAGTGGCACCAACTGGTGAGCGCTAAAGTGGTAGGAGGACTATCGTATTTGCACTAATCGAGATGGCGCCACTGTAGAGTAAGGTCCTGTCAATCGCCAGGGGTGCCAACTGTTAAGTATAAAAACGATAGCCCTCATTGGATAGTTGTCCGTGAGTGCAGGCGCTCACTACAATGATGACGCTCGGATTGGTCGGATCAGGCTCCCCGCACCCCGCGCTTCCCTCGACCGCGGAGTGGTGGGGCGCGTCTTCGTGGATGAAACGATCTATAAAAAAAGAAGCATTTAGTAGTACCTCTTTCTTGGCCTGTTCGTGGTGATGCGTCACCACATTGAACTGGTCGGTGGCGGACCGGAGCTCCTTCTCGCGCTGATCCAGACGGGCCGTCAGCCGCGCCTTCTCCACCTCCCAGCCGCCGCCGCACAGCCGCTCTTGAAGGGACGATATTTCGGTCTGTAATCAATAAATAAACAGATGTTAAAAAAGTTATAAAAGTATTTTTCATTGCATAACAGCAGGTATTCGACCGCAATCGCACCTGGTGTTGATTGAGATGCAGTCTAGGATGGTACATATCTGCCCTGTAAATGCCTTTCACTCTCGCCTTGAAAAGGCCCGGATTATAATGATCGGGAAAGACAGCAGTAGGCAGCGAATTCACTGCAAAAAGGCTTTAAAACACTATTACTTTGACAAATATAGTATTCTATAAGTCTAGACGATACTTATTCACCCCATTGTGCACAACTCATTTTTAACTAACGTGATTTTATAGGAGGAGGTTCAGGTGATTTAATCCCTGAGAATCGGGATTCTAAAGTAAAAGTGTAGTAGTAAGGAGGTCAATTTCGTACCTGGAGTTCCATTTTTTCTTTGTGCCACGCTGAAGACTGTGATTCGTAGGAGTCTTGGTGACTCTTTATTTCGGCTAACGCTGCAGTCAATTCTTTTTGCACGTGTATTAGTTCCCTGAAAAATCAAACGTTCATCATAGTGTTGCTTTATTTTAAAAGGTGGCTTAAGAAACTAAAAAGAATAAAAATATTTGCATTACGAACCCTTGAGCTTGCTCCTTCTCAACAGTCAGTCGAGCTTTAGTGACTACATGTTCCTCTTCCAATATCTCATATTTGCCTGTCAATTCTTCGTACTCTGCCTTTTCTACTGCTAGCGAGTGTTCTAACTCTGAAATTAAATAATCCCAATTAAAACACTAATCTTAAAACTTTACAATAAATAACACCTTCCTTCTGCCGTAGTCGGATAAAATGAATATAACTTACTTTTAACAGTTTCTTCGTATTCCTGTTTAAGGTCAGCAATCCTCTTGACCCCTGCGCCAGTGCTCTGTTCCAGGACCTTCAGTTTGCCCTTCAAAGTGGCTAGTTCAGCCTCCTTGTTCTTTACATCCTTGTCGTGTGCAATGCGCATACGCTCCAGTTTCTTTCTCTCTGCCTGTTTAGGTAAGGGATAAGTCACAGGTTTTAAAATTGGTTCACAATTACTTATGAAATTTAGTTGAAAAGTAGTACAATTTTTACCGGAAAATCGCACAGTGGAAATGAGTATTTGTGATATGAGGAGTGCAACAGAAGAATACAAAATATTATCATTGTCATCACACAATTTCTATTCAATTTCATATACATGTTATAATGGAACAATCCTATTATTACTACTTACCTGTAGATCAGTCTCAAGTTCTGACGCCTTACTTTCCCAGTAACCTGACTCTTTCTTCTCAGTCTGTAATTTGTTTTCCAGCTCCTTCTTTTCATTTTCTAGCTTACTAAGATCAGACTTTATTCTTGACGTTTCCGTTTGCAATGAAGACAATTCTTTTTCTGTTTTACTCAGTTCTTGTTTAGCAGTAGATAATTCTTCTTCTTTTTCTTGAAGATCTCTTATTGTTTTTTCCAATTTATCTTGCATTTGTGCCATTTCCACTGACGATATGGCTTCATCGTATTTTTGATTTGACGTCTCTCTTAAAGCATCCTCCTAAAATATAATGAATCTATTATGTCCGCAAAATGGGTTCCAAAGTTTATAATACAAGTAGTGCTAACTCTGAAAAATTTGGTGTACATTTACTAGTTGCAATGGGAATATGTGACATGCATATTGTGTGGATTTCTAACAAGTTCACACACTGCCTACGCTAAGGGTGACTATTTCAAAGGTGCATAAAAGTCAAAGGGTAAAATGAAGGGGGCATGCAGTGGTCTGTAATTCCACGCCATAACCGTAACTTATTTGTACCAGTTGTTTAATATGAATGTCTTTAGCTGCTATAGTCGATTCCAAATTAGTTAATTTACTTTCGTAATCAGTCTTCAGTTCTCTCATTTCTGTCTCTAATGTTATGAGTTTGCTTTCAGATTTAATGAGTTTTGTATGAATTTCGTCCTTCTCTGAAGTAAATTCAACAGAAAGCCGCCTATGAGAGTTAGCCAGCGCTTCAGCTTGCTCCTTTTCCTCTGAGAGCTAATATGAATAAATGTTTAGTATTGTTTATGACACTTAAATGCATGATAAATAAAAATAAGTGAAACTTACTTCTTTTTCTAATTTAGCTACCCGATCCTTTCGTGTTGACAGTTGCTTTTCAATGCGCTTACACTTTTCCTCTGATTCCTTGAATTTCTTTTCTAACTCTCCTATTTTCTTAGTTTTATCTCCAACCTGGAAAAAAATAATTGTACTAAGCTTTTGATCACCCATATAAAAGCTGCGTCATCCATGAAGTAAAAGTTATATCCTTGTTTTACATACCTCTTTGAGCAATTTGTTTTTGTCTTGTTCCAATTTATTTATATTTTCTATTTGCTTCTTCAACTTATCAACTTCTTTGTCCTTTGCATCCATTTCCTTTTTAAGATCTTCTATCTTCTTCATACAATCAGCCATCGCTGTCTGTTGAGAGCTAGAATTTTCTGAAAATTAAGTTAGATATTTTTAGTCTGTTGATTCTGAATTAATCACTAATTACACTAACATTAATGGAATATTATAATAAATTCTTACTGAGATCTGCATTCAGTTTCGTGATTTGAGCTTCAAGGATTTTCTTTTCATCTTTCAATGCCTTCAATTCATTGAGTGATTTATCCTTTTCTGTTTCTAAACTTTTGCATTTATCAGTGACTTTACTTTTATCACCTTCTAATTTACTATTGAGATCTTTTAACTTTGCGATTTCCGTTTGTAATTTATTCTTTTCATTGGTGAATTCAGATTCATTTTTGGACAGCTTTGCTCTAATCTCCTCAATGTCTTTTTCTAGTTGAGCTTTAGCGTTGATTTCGTTGGAAGATAATCCAGCATTTTTCATTACCACGTATAATTCCCCTGTTCAACAGATACGACCATTATAAGATTAGCATAGACACGGAAGTAAATACTTTGTAGTTTTAAAGAAACAGTTTAAAATTTCAAATAAAACGTAATAAATACCAATTTCACTTTCTAAGTCTTCTACCATCCTTTTCATTTGTAATTTAGTTGTGAGATCAGTCAGTTTTTTAGGTGTACGTGGTTTAAATGATTTCATTGCATCTTCCTTTAATGCTTTCAATGTTGCTTGTAGTTTTGCATTTTCTTTTTCCAGCTAGAATATAAATATTTGAATTAGGTACAACATTTTCTGAATAATCTTAAATTTGAAAAACAATTTGCTTACCTTAGTGAAGTTTAGTTTTAGTCTATCTAATTCATCTTGTTTTGCTTTAAGAGTGTCAGCATCTTTCTTGGTAAGTTCTCCTCCAAATCTTACTTTCTTTTCTATTTTTTCATCTTTGTCTTTATTACTTTCATATTCTTTGATTTTGGCCAGTGCTTCCTTCAATTCATTTTCTAGTTGAGTCACTTTAACAGCATTTTGTTCAACAGCTTTGTCGGATCGTAATGTTTTGGTATTCTTCAACAACTAAAATTTAGGCAAAAGATTTTAAAGATTAGCATAATATCGTAAAATTTGTAATGTGATTACAATGATATTATATTAACTTACCAGTAATTTCTTATTTTCAGCTTGAAGTTTTTCGTTATCTGATTCAAGACTTTGCGTTTTAGCTCTTAGTACGCTAGCTTCTTGCTCAATTACTTGCAGTTGCCGTTTAAGGTCGACATTCTGTTGTTCGCTATTACTATCCAGAGATCTAATGAAAGAGGAATATTTGGTTAGATAAAGTCAATGAATCCAAAGATGATTTGCTTTAATATTACTACGACTATAATATTGTTTTTTTTTTACTAACTTGCTTTTGCTAAGGGATGCCTTCGGTTTCTTCTGTGCTAAACTTAATTCAGCATGTAATCTTTCACAGTCTCTTTCCTTTTCTATGAGTTTCTTTCTCAACTCGTCTATTTCATCTTCTAATACCTGAAAGCAAACAAAATTATAAGTTTGGGGAACATTAGGTACTTTTAACTTTAGTTTTTTTTATTAAATAAGGAATAAACGCACCTTAACTTTTTCTTCCGCTAAATTATTACTTTTTGTTGTGTTACGCCTAACAGTAGTAGTGGAATTTGTGAGAGTTTTGGAATTTGTGTTAGCTATTTTATCGGTAAGTTCTTTGACTTGTTTCTTCAGTGAATCTCTGTCTTGTTCTAGTTCTTCTACTTTTCGTCGTAAAACTGCAGCCTCCTGTTGCAAATAATATGAAATATATTAATTAGTTACGACAATAAACTTAGCCTTTATAAAAATGATTATGTGTTTAATACCTGTTCATTAAGTTCTAGAAGCAACCGCAATTCCGCTGGATCCTCTTCATCAGATATTCCTTCATCTTTTTCGTTGGGTGCTTCAATTGACAGTCTATTAGTTGGAGGCGTTGGTGAGAGTTTACGACCTGAACAAAATCACCACATTCTTACACATGATGTGGGCTTATTAATTTATTACAAGAACAAATCCAATCACAAAACAATCGTTCGGGTAAAATTAGAATACGATGTAATTAGTGGTTATATCATTTAGGAAATATTAGTAGGATTATATGCCGCATATCATCGCGGGTTTTAATTTAGCCCAATCAAGCATCGTGATGGTAAAAATACATTTCTTTTGTTTATGTACAACATATATTTTAACATAACCGGAGAAAATGGCTACCATTGATACGCCTCCTGCGACTGAACTTAAAAAGCGGGTTAGTAATTTTGAAAGGTGGCAGGTAATAAAACATCAGCAAAGATAGTAGGATGTTAAAGGATGTGGAATGTTATGATCTTAATTAATAATGTTTACATACGGATATGCATCATGGTTTGAATAAAATAACTAAAAAGAATTTTAAAAACATTTATGTTGACGTACTTCTGGCTTTGGTAGCCATTTTCTTCAGCTGTAGAAGCAACGATTCATTGTCATCTTCGACCCGTGACGCAGTTTTACGTAAATTATTTGCCTGAAAATATTCGTTAGTTATTATTATTGGACACTTTAAACTAATTACAGTATTATTTAAGATTTTGTTACGGACACGTTATTTTTTATGGGATAAACATGTAAAATATTTGTGAAAATTGATATTATGTACCTATGTTCGGCAATCTTACTGCCAGTGGGTTGAACAATGATACGAAAGGGAACATGAGCGGGGATGAGGGACCCGCTACTTCTCTGTCGCGGCTGAGTGGTGGACTCTCAGACTTTTCTTTTCGTACTACCGATTCTAAACTAAGGTTATCAACAAACTGCCCATTTTCTCCATTTAATTCGATTTCCATACAAGTTCCTTGATTATACATATCCGATTTTACATCTGTTTGTGTGCTGCTTTCAATATATTCAATACTAGATCTTAAAATTTGTTGGCATTTGTCGCTGTAAAGTTTATTAGGTGTTTGAACACTAGCACTTCTCTGTTTAGGTTTCTCTGTTTGCGTGAAACCGTTGGTTCTCATGAAACCAGTCTGCACGTTTTTGTTCTTCATGAAAGCTATTTCCGTCTGAGTATACATTTCTAGGGAGTTATTATCGCTCTGTATTGAGGAATCTAATGTAATCTTTTTAGTCTCTGTAGCAACGTCGTGGACCATTATAAGGTCAGTCTGACAACCTTGGGCATAACGGAGTATTAGATCTTGAGGCGACTGAGCTATTTGATTGACTCCGATTGATATATGATTGACTTCTAGAGACGATAACCCTTTTTCTAATGCTAATTGCATCTCCATAATTCTTCGAGTAGTACTTTCTTCGAGTTCTTTATCTTTGTCGTAACTTTCGTTAGCGGACTGAGGTGGTATGAGGTCAGGATGGAAAGGTGAAGGAAGTTTCGGCGGCGGAGGAATTCTGCGGCCTCCGAAGCGTTGCCGATATCGGTTCGCCTGTTCGAAAATAATATTGTATAAACTTGTTGCATTCGGCAGTGGGTTGGCGGGACGGCAAATAAAGTGTTCTTTAAATATAATAATATCTTGTTGGGTATCATTCATTATTTATGGGTTGTATATTTGTGTCGCGCGATGAGTCAGCGGGCGCTGGCAGAGTGCCATCTGGCGGCCGCCGAGAGCTAATGCCCTATTAAATGCAATTGTTCTCTAGTAAAACTAAGTAATTGGAGAAATAATTGTAATAGTCGTGAAGCTATTAACCAGTGCTGATTTACTACTTCTATTTGTAGCGTTGTAAATTGCGTCCACTTAAAAGTCTGCCTTCATATTTATTTACGTCATAGGCGCTCGTCGTGTAAGGTGCAGGGTCAGATTCAGTTGAACTTTCTGACAAGATGCCAACCATGCTTACTAGAGCTATTTTAGAATAAGGATAAAGAAATCGAAAATAAACGCATGCAACGAAAAATATATTTGTTTGTTTTATTTAATTATTGTATTTGCCAATGATTGGAAATTATTTTTATTCTTTTATTTATGCTTTGGAGAAATATATTTTTTTTACGAAAATAATATGCAAATACTAATGAATGAATCCTGAATTAACTCTGCATGTATGCATATTTTTTATCCACAAAGTCATGCGCATTTTCACAGTCGATGGCAAAGTTTAATTGTCAATGCATCTACGATGTGCTTGTAAAGTAAAGGACTCAAACGGGCGTGAGTTACATACAATAACGGGCTTCCTCGCGTTGCATAGCTGCTCGCGTCTCATCTCTACATATCTACAAAGTTCAACTTTAGTGAGTAGTGAAGTGTATTTACCTACTCCTCGGCCTAGCAAAACTGCTCAGCTCAGCAGTAATATTGACCTTTAAAGCTTTTAAATCCTATCCGCTTGTAACAAAGTTCAACTATAGGGAGGAGTGAAGTGTGAAGGCGTTTACATTAAAATGGATTTTGAAGCCTATCCGCTTGTAATAAAGTAGAAGTGTTATTTATCTCCTCCTCTGCGTTGCGCAGCTGCTCACGCAGCATCTCTACATAAATTAATATTAGCCATAGCACGATAGCACTATAGTCTGGTCGCCGAGCACGTAGAATTGTGTCCAATGACCCCAAGCTACCCCATCATTATCGCTCGCGCATAATTATGTTGCTGTTGCGCTCGCACACTCACTGCGGGCGCCCGTCGCATAGTCGCGACAGCAATATTACGCGCGAGCGATAAGGATGGGGTAGCTTGGGGTCATTGGACACAATTCTACGTGCTCGGCGACNAAGCTGAAAAGATGACTCGGCGATGCGATATCTCTTACCGTCGAGCAGTAGCGTTATGTCTGCGCGCGCGCTCCGCGATACGCGAGGCGCGCAGCTCGTCGGTGAGGCGGCGCAGGCGCGCGGCGGTGGCGGCCGCGTCCGCACCGCTGGTCTCTGCGCTTTCGGGAGTCGCGGATCGGGAGCGGGACTTCGATGACTGGGAGCAAACGAAGCCGTTGATTAACAGTATTTTGTTTTGTAATTAGCTTTTTAAAAAGAGTTTCCCGAGTACTTTCACGAGTTTTTATTATGGTAATGCTTTGTTAGGAATTGTCAAACTTTAATGGCAGTAGCCGGGACACGTAGCTCGTAGATCTGATGGCCATTGGGGTATAAAAGTTCTCGAGTAGCGACTAGCAATCACAGGCCGGAAAACGTAGTGTGTCAGGCCTCCCACTGCAGCACTGCTAAGGCTCACCCCTAAAATAGCGTTAGGGCGGAGTCTGATGGATTTTTTAAGATCCAAAAATATGAAAAAATGTTGACGCCAGTGGCGGCGTAGCATGGCTTGGCACCCCGGGCGGTCACCCCCCCCCCCCACATATACAGGGTGTCCCGTATTGTAACGTCAAGCCGGAACTGGGTGTTGGAGCAAGTTGTGCTGGTTATCAGAAAAATATAAAAAAAAATCTATGTGGCATATTTTCAAAATAATAGGCATTTAAAAAAAANTAGAGATGCTGCGCGAGCAGCTGCTCAGAGACCGGGCTTTAATAACAAAGTTCAACTTGAATGAGGAGTAAAGTAAAACATAGATTTTGAACTCTATCCGCTTGTAACAAGGTTGAAGTTGTTTTACCTCCTCCTCGGCGTTTCGCAGTTGCTCGCGCAGGTCGGCCTCGCGCTCCAGCGAGTCCTGCAGGTCCCGCAGCAACTGCGCCGGGTCCTCCTGGCTGCCACCGCGCGTTAGAGACGACCGGGACACCTTTTGCTGTGCAACATAACTATCAGATTAATATCATTGGACTTCGGACACAGCGCCATCTAGCCCTAAACTAAGCCAAGCCTGTAGTGTCAGAGTAAATACAAATGAGTAGGCCATCTTCATAGAAACGCACCGAGCGCGGCTTGTATGTGAGCGCGCCAATGCGTATGCGGCGCGCACGCACACACTGACAAAATTTAGCGTGTATTAGCGGGGTGTTGCGCCGAATTTTGTCAGTGTGTGCGTGCGCGCCGCATACGTATATTGGAGCGCTCACATACAAACCGCGCTCGGTGCGTTTCTATGAAGATGACCTACTCATTTGTATTTACTTTGGTAAAACACAACAAGATTAATATCATATTATACCTACAGCGCCATCTAGTTCTAAAGTAAGCAAAGCTTGTTCAAGTGGCTGTGCACAGCTGCACTCCTCTGATGTGTATTTATTAGAAGGGGTACTTTCTCCCTCGACTTGAATTTAGGAGTTATACATACAGGTTTTACCATATCAACAAACAGAACATGTTTTACGTTTTTTTTAACATTTGTTAAAGAGTGGGTACTAACAATAACAATTCAATGAGCGTTTCTTTTATTTTATTGCACTCATCAGTTGGTGCCACAGTCCTTTTACATGCTCGTGGCTGAGACAAGGGGGCGTTGAAACGTTAGGAGGATTATCGCATTCTCAACCACCAGGTTGGCGCCACTGTTGGGTAAGGTGAGAAGAAGAAGTTGCCAGTGGCGCCAATTGGTGAATGCAATTAGCACGTAGAATTTTGTCCAATGACCCCAAGCTACCCATCCTTATCGCTCGCGCGTAATTATGTTGCTGTCGCGACTGTGTGACGGGCGCCCGCAGTGAGTGTGCGAGCGCGACAGCAACATTACTACGCGCGAGCGACAAGGATGGGTAGCTTGGGGTCATTGGACAAAATTCTACGTTCTCGCTGACCAGACTATAGGTAAAGTGGAGAAAAAACTCAATGCAACAAGCCGAAGACGGGATAAACTGTCTCGTATTAGGGGAGGCATTTGTTAAGCAATGAACTCTATACGCTCAGGATGATTACCATGGAAAATGGAACAGTTAGTTACGTACCCCATCGGCAGGCGGCGCTTGTTTCTTCAAGTTGGCAGGTGGCGCCCCCAACTTGGCTACGGCGTCAGCTAGTTCTCTCTGCAACCGCAGCGCCACCTCGTTGGAGCGCGACAACTCTTGTTCCAACTCCTTGATGCGGTTCTCTCGCTGAAGACCATCTTTGCCGCCGACTATCTGCAAGACACATTAAATTAAGTCAGAGATTTTTAAACTTTTGTCATAATCTTTAATGCAAGCATAAATTATCTATAATTAAGCCACAATCTAGCATTTTCTTATTTAACACGCTGGTCCCTGGAGTAATCTATAGGTAAGTACTATTTGTCATTAAAATTGGTGTATAACATAAAACATTAGATACATTTAGTTATGGTGTTTGTCGGAGAGAAAGCGCACCTCAGTCCGAGGCGTATGAGGCTTGTATTTAATTTCTACGCATCTTTCATGTTCTTTACAAGTATGCATGAATGTTGATATGGGTTTAAAACCAGAAATAAAAAGAAACATTTGTAAAGCCTATGTATTTACCTCTAGAAGTTTCTTTTCTTGGTCCGCTTTCTCCTGCTCGAGCTGGTCCGCTTTCCTTTCAGTCTTTTTTAACTTAAACGATAAAACTCGACAGTTCTTGATTGTTTGTTCCAACTCTCTTCGAAGTGACGAGTATTCGTCTGCTTGATCCTCTCTAAAACATAAAGGTTTTAAGGTTCAAAATGCTTTATTAAAGTCTACTTGCACTTACATATGACTTTTAAGTTTAAGTATGAGATTTTTTTTGCTGAGAATTAGTTACAAAAATGACCTGAAATTGTCCTGCATCTCCTCAATTTCTTCCTCGAGGTCCCGAAGTTCTTTCTTCATGTCCTCATTCTCGTCCATCAGCTCCTCGCAAAGAGTCTCGGCTGCCAGTAACTTCGCTCGTAACTGCTCAATCTGTCGCGTTTGCGATTCTACTGACGGTCGTGCCTGAAATGTAAACAAACAAAAATACAGTTAATGCAAGTGGTTTGTTATGAAAAATGGTAGTCAATTATGCTACTAAGACTACATCAAAACAAGAGGTGGAATTGTGTATGCAATCGTAATCATTTGACAGTTCATAACGTACGATAAAGTCAGTTAAACAAAGCGTTTGACAGAATAATCGTACGTTATGAACTGTCAAATGATAACGATTGCTTTACACAATTCCACCTGTGGTTACTAAGAAAATATACGACCATTAATTGTTATTATTATTAGTGCATCTAAAGTTATCATTTGCTATGGAAATATTTTATTTAAGAGAGTGAAAGAGATTAGTACACAGATATAATGTTGCCTTGTGTGATATTACATGCTGAATTACTTCATTATTATATCTTTCTTATGTTTTGAACTAGTTTGGGACTAGAAGCGCAGTGTAAAATGTCCAAGGATATTTATTTATTTATGTATCTGGGTACGATATTTCGTTTTCATAAAGTTATCGGATTCTCATAATATGAATACTATCTATCTACCTATCATTGTAACCCCTGGGCCACACACTACGAGATAACCTGAAGATTCGCACTAACGCGAGGTGTGCGGCCATGTATTCGCGTATACTTAGGTATTTTCTTGTATAGTCGCAAGACTTCGCTCCACTGTGGCCCGAATGTTATCGCGATGTGTGTAGCCCAGGGGTAAGTATAATACTCACCTCCAATTCACACTCGATCTCTTTCACCCTCAACGAAAGGTGTTTCTTCTCATCCCTAAGGTCTTCGTTCTGGGAGGTCAGTTCGTTGACCTTCTGCTGCAGTTTGAGGACCTCCGACGAGCGGCCTGAGGTGTACTTATTGGCAGTGTCGATGTTCGCCAGCCGTCTTAGCAGTATGTCACTCTTTTCCTTTTCGACCCGCTCGCAACGCTTTCTAAGTGTGTCTACCTCTTGCTTCAGACTTTCGACTTGCTCCTGGAAATAAAACAGTTTTTCTATGTTAGAATGTTGTATTTTGGGTTCTACCAAAATGTGTTCATAATTGCAAATCAGAACGTCGGGCATCGATAAATTGAACCATTGTAGTATCTGTCGATCTAAGCCTTAGATCCTGACGTTCTACAACAATCTTAGATTCTTAGGTAACAATGTAGAAAACGTCAGGCTCCGTTACTGACATGAAACAGTAAACATTTATTGAGATTGTGGTTCATTCTTTACAGTAGTAAAACTAGCGAATTCGCGATAATAAATTATAGCTATATGAAATGTTTTAGTTGTTGCAATTCACGAAGGCGAGTGAGCTTTACATGTGTGGTGGCTCGCTACTGTTCGTTTTTTCAAAAGTTTTGATAGACATTACACTGTCGTTTTGTGCATGTACACACACAAGTAAAGCTCACTCGCCTTCGTGAGTTGCAAGAACTATAACTACTCGTACCTAGCTGATTGTATATCGATCGTTACTAGCAGCAATGTATGACAAAGTGTTTTCTCGATACTTCCAACGAACTTATGGTTTCGAACGCGCCAGATAATTTTTATGAAGATTTTTTTTTAATTCTTGGGTGGTTTATCTTTAGCTCTCGTTGCAGTAGCAAGATGTATTTACCTGGTAATCCTTTATATTAGCGTCCACCAGCGTAGTCTCCGTAGTAACTGTGCCGGCGGTACTCGTGTCGTCGTCTGATTCCTCCTTGTCCCGAGAGGGGCCGCCCCTCATCGGTGGCTTGGAATTTGTTGACGTCCCTCTCGAACTTTTCACCTGGAACAGAAATTTTAAATTTAGGCATTTAAATGTACTTCATATACAATTTATTGAACATCTCATGTCATTAACTTATATGAGACTACTACTATGCATAGGTGGTGGTAAAATGTTGCCTTTTGAGGGATCCCAATAGGCACCACTTTACCCTATGTTCGGATTCTAACAACAACTAGCTTTTGCTAGTGAGGTTCCGCAACACATCACTTTACCTACATATCTGGAAAATATTATAATTTACACAAGGCTTGCCTCAGCATGGTCTCAACCCGATCTTGCGATCAAAAAATGTTCATCGACATATTTTTACTTTGCAAAGGTACTGACTTTGCTGATTTGTGTAGATGAGTTAACCAAAGAAAAGGACATATTTTCGGTTTAATATGTCTTTATGTATTCTATCCAAGTTTCTCACTCATAGCGAGATTGACACTTTCACACATTCATACATGAATAATTTTAATAAAATAATCGCCTTACCTGCATCATAAAGTTAACGTCATCCTTGGATGGTCTGTCTTCTTTTGGTCTCGGCGGTTTTTCTTCTTCTCTGCTCTTTTCTTCTCTACTTCTAGATACACTTCGCTTTTCTCTTTCTTTCTCTATACTGGATTCTTTTTCAAAACTGTTTTGACTTTTTATTAGGTTCATCTGAAACGTTTAAATTATTACGATTAATCAACAAGATTTGCTTAATTTCACAATGAAGAAGGGTAATAGATTAGCATACAGTTAAATAATGTATGTGGATTACTAATGCTAATAACAACTTGATCTAGATAAGTTAGACGTTTTTTCCGACAATTCTATGTATGGTTTTCCAGTCTTTATTTCCAGCAACATTAAATAAATTACCTACAATGAATGTATACGTAAGTATGGTCTAAATATAACCATGTAAGCGTAACAATATCCTGGCCATGTGCTTTCAGTTACACACAGCCATTTATAGCACAAATCAGCAACCGCCCTAAATGATTTCTGTGAAGGAAATCCCAAATTGGCCTGTAGCGAAACACGTTTCGCAAAGCGTACGATTGATTACAAAATATTTGTCAAAACATTGCACCTAAGTGGCCAAACAACTTTCAGTTTATGCAGTTGTCTTCATAAATGATCATAAGTATGATTAGCGTAATATATTACGTCTGCGTAACTGCAAGTAAAGCGGAATAGTAGCAGGTCATTTCCTCAATTAATTATAACGTCTCGCGCACTGCCAGCTAAGTTGATGGCGACCTTTTATGTTTATTTCGGGCCACGCACCACAAACGCGAGAGCAATCCGCGGACAGTTCTATCGGCGTGACCCACTTAAATTATTTCTTGATGTTTTTCTAAACATTCAAGGTGAGAAGTGTAAATATTTCTATCCTGTTGCGTTAAACCTTTCCTTGTAAACGTATTAATAGTGCCGCGTGTGGGCATGTAATTAATGCGTAGTTCTATTGTGTATGCTATTATTAGGCTATCATACGTTGGTACTTTAGATATAATATAATGATTTTATGTATCGGGACATATAAAAGAAATTAAATATTTGTTATTAGGTAATCTTTTACTCTGATGTGTAACCTGATGTGAAAGTGAGTAGGTACGAGTATACCTAACGTGACTTACTAAACAAACACAAATCAAACATGAACATGACCGAAGAAACTCTGTGCAGATTCTGCCATACAGAAGAAGAAACGGCCATGCATGTTCTCTGCTCATGCGGCCCGCTTATGAGCAAAAGAAGTATCCATCTCGGGCGACACATCATGCATCCGGATGAGATAGCAGACATCACGCTCCAAAGAATCTGGAAATTTATAGATTCAACGGGACTAAGCAGTGAACTCTAAACACAAGGGCTGCCACAATAGATCAAATCTGGTCGAGATGGCGCAAATAAAGGCCCAAAAACCAATAATAATAATAAAGTGACTTAAGTACATAAAGTACCTTAGTATCTGTTCCTACTATAAGCACGTATTTTAAAACCAGTGACTACCTACTTTGCTTCTACGCGCAACTTCTAAAAATGCAGGATAGAAAACAAACAAGTCAGTGTTCCTATAAAGTAAAGATGCTTTCAGAATTTGTTTTGGTGTTGCGCAACACAATTAATCGATGTTATGCCGTTCTGTTCCGTGCGTAAAATAAATAGGGCGTGTTTACGTGCGCCCGGATTGTTTACCTTGCGCACGCGCTCCGCCAGCGAGTCGTTCTTCGAGATGGTGATCTGCGCCGACACCGGTGGCGGCGAAGGCGACGGCCGCCTCAGCGTCACAGTGTCTGCACATTATAAATACAACTTTATCGCTCAAATAATAAGCTTATTTTTAGCAAATCAAAAAAATTGACGTTATTAATGTTTATTATGAAGTTTACTACTCCCTGAAGTGAATCAACTGTTACTAACAGCGACTATGAATTACACGAACGTCCATTATAGACGTCGGTTTCGTTGAAAAGACAAGATTTATGGACTTGGCACATGGGTGGTATGGGATGTCGGGGCTTTCAATGCAGTAGACATTCCCATTAGGTACGCTTGACGATAGGAACAAGGGACTACTGTAACATAATGAGAAAACTCTTAAGAACAAAGTATTTTAAACCCCAACGTGAAATTTCACGTGAAATAAGTCAGCTAGTTCTTCATAAGGGGATTCAATGTTACTATTACGTAGGAAAAAGCAGTGAAATGTCTCATTTGTTCTTAGCAGAGGTCGTGTATTTCAAAACGATGCAACTCAATTCAATGGTAGGTACTTAGATAGGGAGGAGACCCCGAGGCCTATGATCGGCAGTGACTGTGGACGTCCTATGGCTGAGAATGATGATGATGAAACATAGATACCAGACTATGTTTCAATCAATTTAAATAAAATAGCCCATGCTCAAAATAAAATATGCTTGATCTTGAACTGAATTTTATGTGGCTAGGAAAAACATCTCATCAAACCTATAGTACGGGCCTATTTCCACCTCCCGTTCCCACCAACCCCTGTGTAGCAGGAGTTGCAGCAGAAGTGAGAACGAGAATCTGCAGCTTGACCAACAATAAAAACCCAACCAGTGAAGGTCAAGTTTGTCCCGAGGGAAAGTTATTATAACTGTCATTGGACCCGCAACGAAATTAATCAGAAGAACATAGGAGGGAGTTCGAGGGGCTCTTTGATGCAGAGAATGTGCACTTCGCAAAATGCGCACTTTTCTATACAAAAGCTGAAAAGATTGATAATATTAGTATGAGAAAAGTGTGCATTTTGCGAAGTTGCATTCTGCATCAGACCCGTTCGAGGTTTTCTACCTGTAGTAGTGGTGGTGGTGGTGGTATCTTTCTGCCCCGTGTCCAAGGTCGGCAGCGGGCCGGTGAGCCTGCGCTTGGGCAGCTTGAGGCTGACGGTGACGGCGTGCGTGGCGTCGGCGTCGTTGGCCCCCAAGTCCGGCGTCGACGTCCACGAGGCACTGGTTCTGCTGAACCCTGCTGGAAGATTATGGTTTGAGGGCATACTGCAGTTCGGAGTTTTATAAGCAATTGTCTTCCAGGCAGATCTTTTTTTCGTCTATGCTTTGAATTGCATAGTCATACCCAATACTCCAAGGGCAAGGAACAGAGGGTAATGTAAGGCTCATTCTACCAGACGAGTAGTAGCCTACCTAAAAAAACCTCACGATGTTTCCGTCGTGTCGTTGTCCCTATCCTTTCGATTCGTGGCCTATTTTTTACTTACGAAGGAAAAATATGAGAAAATTAAAAAGCAGGGATAGATAACCATTTGGAAAGTCTTAATGTCAGTTTAATTGTACATGATTACAATACAACTAAGAAAACTCGGAAGAAATCACAAATTGGAAAAGTTTTCACATGAACAATGTTTTCATGAGTCACTCATGATGAGTAGGTTTGTGAAAAGTTAGTTAACGAAAATTCATAATTATAGAAATAGAACTTGGTCGATTTTATAGATTTGAATTCACCAATGATTATATTTTTATGCCCATTTGGAATCAACTGATCGTATCGTTTGCGCCCACGTTTATAAATTGCATGTTCCACAAATGCAAGTAAGAAACACATGACCGCTTTTTAACACAAGGGCGTGATGATTTGGCAAGAGGTTCAAGGTTTAATTGAGGTCCCTTTTCTTCAGTCAGAATGTTTAAAATGTGTGCTAATGATGACTGATGATGATGATGATGAATAGTTTATGGACGTCCGTCTTTTAGGCGGACAGATCATCTTATAAAGAAAGGCACTTAATGCAGACTACTATTATTCGAATGACCTGGAAATCATTTGGACACCTACTTATGTTTAGAGTGGATGGTGTGACTGAAATGGTGATGATGATGAATGACTCATGATGTGGTGCAGCAGTACCTGTGGAGAAGGCGTCTTTCTTGGAAGGGTCGATGGAACTGAGGTTGGTGCTGGACGCCCAACCGCGGCCTGTCTTCTCCACTTCTGCACCATTATCTTCATCACGACTTCTGTAACAATCATATAACTGTCATCGTATCCAAAGTGATCAAGTTCGGCTATTCATAGTGCATAGAATCGAACACAAAGTACCTAAGCACTTGAACCTCAGGGACCAGGAATGGTTGTACGATAGTCAAGTGGTTAATGCCTGTTTTCAGTTTCAACACACCAACCCGAATGGGAACTCTAGTTTCCACCCCCCTGTAACTACTGTGTATTTGGTGTAGCCTCTAGATATCTTGACAGGCCGCCAATAAAAATACAATCAGTCAAGGCCAAGTTTGATAATTTTGGAGGAAACTGGAGGAGACACCAACATTCCCAGTTTTAATACAATGTGAGAGCAAAAAAAAAACTGACAAAATTATAGCTCACCCGTAGCAATTATTAAAAAGGTAGCTGATAAGCTGAGTTAGCAATGCTGATTACGATGCCGAAGTAGCGAAGTATTTTTCAAATGTTATCCAATCACTGTCAAATCATCTTAATTAATTCAATAATCATCCCGTCCTAAATGTTTGTTTTTTCACCTACAAGATTTACAGCAGCAAATCTGTTGCGTGAGTTTTGTTGACATTGTAACATAGCGCATTCCTGAATTCCATTGTATTTCTGTATCAGAGACTCGCTCTTAATCTCTCTGCAGGCCAGTTGTTTGAAGCTATACCTACTGAATCAGTGCCGGCAACATGGCCGGGCGTGTATCGCTGTAACGAAGGCGGTTGCGTCAATCCATCAGTGCTGCATCACGAAGTACAAACAATTCGCTAAATCGCTTGGGATTTTTGGAATTGTGCCACGATTCTTTACAGATTCCTGTTTTACACTTTTGTGTGAGTTTTGGAAATGATTGAATATTATGGACTTGACTTTTCACTCAGACTCGTTTGAGTTAGTTATAGAATCCACGACCTTTCGCCTGCCATGACTGCTCTTTACTACCGAGCTATGGACATTCGTAGTCTGGAATTGATATGACGTATTACATATTTGGTATAAAAGGATTTCTAACAATGCTATAGAAACCACATAAGTAATGAATGTATCAGCAACAAAAACGGAAACCAAATAAATATACCTACAATGTGTCCATGGACCTATCAATGCAATGTGTCTCTACAAGTTTAACATATTCTAACAACTTATTTGGTTCAATAAAGACCCAGCTTCATCCATGGAAATCAGGCCAAAATTAATACGGTTCATCAGAGGAATTCAATTTATTTTTGAAATTCAATTATTGTTTCACTAATTCCAGAATAATAAAGTCATCTTATCATAACGAAGGTAGATATAGGTTAATTGAACAAATCGAAACCGTATCATCCTTAGGATTAGGAACTCGGCCAAATCTTCGAAGAATGTCGTCAAATGATGTTGATTGTTATTGTTGATGCCTACTAGACGCATACATTGATATTTACTAATAGGTTCTCAAAATCAATTATTGTTGCTTTATTGTAAACAATTTGAATTTGAACGTTTAGATATCAGGCTATATTTGTATCATCATAAAATTATACTTTTCCCTTGTTTCAAACTAGAAAGGACTGACTATTCCTTTGATCTATTTTGTGTCAATTTTATGCAGAAATTTTGAACAATTTTGTGTTTTGCATCAAGTGAAAGGAGCTTAACAGGTTATCGAGGATACGTAGGTAGGTGTCCCGTTAGGCAATGAAGAATATCTGATGTTAGCAAAGTTCCGGTAATCGGTTGGTGTTATTTAGTTATTCCATCAGTTTTGTCCTCCAAAATCTTAAGTCCTGGTCGGTCTTAAGCTTCCAACTCCTACTTTCTTTTTGTAAATTTTGGTCTGTTTACTCAAGTTATAATAGTCCCGATCAAGTAAGAACCTAGTAAATGTTACACAGGAAAGGAAACGCAAATCTAATGATTGGAATGAGTTTTAGCTTATATGCTCGTACAGGCGCAACGCAAAACAATTAGGGCACTTTCGTAAAACTGGTTTGAAAAAGCCATAATTTGATAACTGTTTTAAATATTAACCCTGCACGCTACGGCTTGTCAGAGTCAAGTGAGAGAGAGAGAATCAAGTCAGAGTGACTAACCGTGACGCCGGTGAGTTCCAAGAAGAGAGGCTGGGTGTGGAGGCGGTGAAGTCGTCCTCCTTCTTGCGGCCGCCGCCGTGCTCCTTGTAGTCGCGGAAGCAGCGCTTGCAGCGCGTCGGCCAGCGCACCTGCGGGTGGAAGCCCAGCGGGCACAGCGGGTCGCCCTTCGCCAGCGGGTACAGGTGGTGCATCCTTCACGGGCTCACACACTAACACAACGAAATGCACTTCACAAATGTCAACGATTACACCTAAATGCCACCGACTCCGACTCCTTCACTCAACGCATTCCACGGCCTTCACTCCTACTCCTACCGTGCACGCGCGTCTTGGCACCGCATTCCGCCCGACGAGAAAACTAGGATCGAATGCACAAATGTTAACGTTTATGGAATGAGCTTTACGATTCTACTCTATAAATAATAATTTATTTAACCGGCGGCGCGCCCGTGGCGTCGGACGTCTGCACCCAACGGTGGCAATAAAAATATCCCGCTGCTAGCACCGAACCGGGCGACCTAAATCGGAAGCTCAGACCGAGTTACGGAGTGTTGTCGGACTTTCTAGCCGCGTAAACGCGAACACTAGTTCTCGGCGAAAGCGGGTACCGGCGCAGGCGGCGACGGGTGCTCCTCACTCGACAGAGCGCGGGCGGGCGGCTCTGGGCGGCGGCAGGCGGGCGGCTGCGGGCCGGCGCTCCGGGGACTGACGCGGGCAGCCCGCCAACACTGCCCGCTGGCACGAGTGCTCTATTACACCACCGCCCGCGACCACGCACACAATCCTGATCCACAATAAAAATAAAACCTAGTCTAATAAGCCACGTCGGGGTGGCTCGGCGTCGGCCGCGCAGCCTGCCGCCCCGACGTTGGACAATATGCCGCTGCGCAGCTCTCCTGTGACGCTCGACGGATGAGAAATACCTCTACAAATAATTCGGCACGCGTCATCACATCTTTATGAATGGGCGTTGACGTCGAAGTGCGTAACGTGGCAAATTCTTCTGTAAATATGAATATCTGCGACGATATTAACGTTGCTGGGACGATCTCTGGACATTCTTAGGTTCTGCTCTGTGAATTTTAAAATTCACAGTGGATTCAGAGGTGGAATTGTGTAAAGCAATCGTAATCATTTGACAGTTCATAACGTACGATTATTCTGTCAAACACTTTGTTTAACTGACTTTATCGTACGTTATGAACTGTCGAATGATTACGATTGCTTTACACAATTCCACCTCAGATCGTGAAAGGGATTGAAATAAGTACAACAATATTATGCTTGATACATTTGTGTGTATTGTACATTTTAAAACATCTTAAGTAACGGAGTATTTTCTTACAAACAACCATTTGAACAATATACCTTATTTATACAATAATTCTTAATACCTATCGTCATTGAGCTCAACAAAATGTTATTATGCATTAATTATGTAATACGAGTAAAAATCTTATAAAGAAAATTATTAAAAAGGGCAGATAATCTGGATGTAGGTATGATGGCCCAGATCATACCTTTAAAATGACAAGAGGAGTAGTAGGTAACTAATATTTATGCGTAGCTCAGTATGTGAAACGATGTTAAGGTTTATTAAATCTCAAGTCTCAAGACCTAAGTATGACTAAGAATCGACCTTTTGTAAATAAAATCTACATCACACTCCAAAAAACCACCCTGTATAACTGCTCGTGTTCGTGTCTACATAAGAAAGTACCTACTTTAAAATAAATGTTATTGTAAAGTGACATTATTAGGTATCTGTTTATGTTCACACAATTTACTGATACAGTTGTTTATTTTGGCTAGCACTCAATATTACATACAAACTTGTATCAGAAATCTATTTTATTATACTGAGCTGTTTGTGACAATATTTCATATTCTGTAACATTTACGATACATATAAAATACATACATTTTAGTTCGACTTCTTGTGTTGGAGCCAATTTACTCATTATTCGCAGATTCTTCTTATTAATTCATTGTGTAATGGCCGCAAAACAATCTTAGTGATAGTCTTTATAAAAAAGTCTTAGTGATCTTCATGGCATTATGGTGTGAAGTTTTTCCTGATTGTACAGACAATAGCGCATCAAACAATACACTATGGCATTCTAAAAAGTTGTAATAAAAGCTATTTGGCAACTACCATATTTAGTCTGATGCGCCATTGACTGTACCTCACCTAAATTAAAGGAGGTTTTAGCAGAAGTCGCCCTCATTAAGAGGTTCATCTTCTTTCTTATCGTAGATGAGGGTTTTGTAGATGACTTCTTCGAAGTGCAGTGCGTTGAGACCTTTCGGCTCTGCGACCTTAATTTTGACGTCTCCAGGGTAGAGGATCTCACCCTTGTTTTTAGTGCTGCCCATCACTAGCGACTTCTGTAGCTTGTCGATGCAAGGGATTTCTGTAAACAGGAGTAGAAAAAGTTATGAAGTTAATTTTCAATGTCGATATTGTAAAAACACACACAGCTTATGACCGCAGTCTGTGGAGGAACACTATCTGTGGTCGCGATCCTCATCAGTGAGGGAACGAGGAAGAAGAATTGTAAAAACACTTCAATTCTGAAAATATTTATGAAAAGATAACGGCTTCAGAACTTTTCTAGGAATGTCTGTGCCTTCTGTATGGTCTTAAAGTACTTGAAATATTGTTGTACGTTGCAATAACCATGATTTCAACACTTATGAAGTAGCCTAAACGACATTTTGTAAAGAGCATTAGAATTTCAATTTGCATACGAATTGCACAAATCGTACCTATAGGATATCGAAAACTATTTGTGTTCTTCCGCACACGAATTGATATTCTCATGCTTTGAAAATAAGTTTCATTGTTTACTACAAACCTGACGTGACGACTTTCTTGACGGGCGTTCCTAGCGCGGTCTCTATGATCCTCACATCTCGTACTAGCTGCTGGAATTCGGACGGGGTCAGTGAGCACACGTGGTCGGTGCCTTTGAGGCTCCTATCAAGCGTTATGTGCTTCTCTAGAACCTGAAATAATAAGGATAAATTAATATAGTACTTGTACGAAATACACAAAGATGCAAAGACGATGCGCAAAAGTAATTCCGTGGCAGTTCATAACGATGCGCTCAGTAGGTACAGTGGTCAAAGTCAAGTGTAAATACATTATTTATTATCTTTTACTGTTTCTCGGAATAATATTTATTATCCTCATTGATAGTGATCCATTATGTGACTGTAGAGACAGTTAGTTGAAGATATAACAATACAAATTATTGACTGATAAATTGATTGGACACTTAGCAATGGTATGGCCATGACACCAAGATAAATATAAATTTATTATCAAGACAAAAGGCCATAAAACACTTAAGTGTTTGAAGATAACCGGATCAGACAGAAAAATTGTATAAAATTAATAATACATTCTTAACTTTGATTTCTTTAAACTTACATTATAGGCGCACGCGCATAGTGGCATATAAAGTATGGTTCAACAGATGGAGGTATTTTACTAATCTTAAATGAATTTTGATGTAGTCCTTAATCAATACCTAACAGTCATAATCGGCACCGCATAAACACCTACCTACGATTAGGTACCCATTTCTTAATATGTAAAAAAACAAGCCATACCTTAGCCCCCAAAGCAACAGCAGCCAATGCAACTGCCGTCCCGACTTCGTGACCCGAATATCCAATGGGCACATCAAACGTCTTCTCGTAGTCTTGCAAAACCGCCAAGTTGCAGTCCTCGTAAGGAACAGGGTACGCTGAGATACAGTGCAGCAAACAGAACTGCTTGTGGTAAGGCGATATGATGTCGTAAATGGCTTTTACGGCCTTTTTGTCCACCATCCCCGTTGATACGATGAGAGGAACGTTCTTTGATGCTGCGTACTTCAGGAATAAGGGGTTGTTGGAGTCCCCAGAACTTATTTTTATAAATGGCGCTTTGTTGTTGACCAGGAAATCGAATGACACCTGAAATAAATAATTAATATCGTCATAAATTAACGGTTAGCTGGATGTAAGTTTTTCAAGCTTAACTAATTTATTTATAAGTAACTTGGAATTTTAAGAATTGACAGAAGTTAATTTCTACCTTCATTACACTTTTAACCCAAAAAGTCATTTAGTCATAATTCGCCAAGTAGAAGGCGAGAGTGGACTGGTTTGGAATGAGTATATTTTGATGTATTTAGTATTTTACTTTTATATGTATTTTCTTAAATTATTACGTAGTTCTTGCATAAGGGTAAAAAAAAGTTCTTGCATAAAAAGTAACAAAAACATCCATCCATACTAACTTTCGCGTTTTTAATAGAAAGTAATAATGTTTTATGAATTGGTTTAGTAACATGTTAGATAATCTTTAATAAATTTATAGTTTGTTAAGTAGGTATATCTAGAAGAGTAGATATTATAATGATAATCATCACACAAGTGACTGATCATTGGGGTAACCTGTAATGTTAGAGCTAAGATCTTACCATGTCCATTGCAGAGGCCGCAAGCGGAATCCCAACCTCATTCGCATATTTCAACAGCTCTCTAAATTGACTTTCATTAAATTCTAAGTGGTCTTTATGTTCCCCGTACGTTTTCCCCCATGAATTCGGGTTTTCATACGGTCTCTCTAAGTATTTCTTCGTAAATCTATCTTTGAGGCAAGTCTTTTGGAATTTGACACAGTTAGCACCCGCATCCTGAAACCAGAAATACAATATCCAACATTTACACACATTTTAGAAAGATACCAATGAAAATTCTTTATGCAGTTTAGAATAAACTAACGACGTTGAGTATATTCTGAAGATAAGATTATCCTTCAAATCTCTTTTATTGCGCTCTGATACAAGTGATTCATGTGTTACATTCAATACTTCAACATACCAAACTAACAGAGACTAATCAGCAATGTTTGTTTAAAGTAGGTACCTACATTGATTTGGTATGTTAATAAGTAGGTACCTATCGGTATTATTATTTAAGCATTCCACGACGCTATGCAATGATTTACAAGTCTGTGCATAATTCTCTCATTACATCGAGTCGTGAGGCAATTCGCAAATGCAGTTTCATTGTTTTGCTTCCTACTACAACGTCGTTCCTGTGTAACAAAGAAAAGTATTGTAAGTCAGTACTCACCTTCGCTGCTTTTATCAACTTTTTCGCGATTTCAATGTCACCTTGGTGGTTTTGTCCAACTTCCGCAATTATAAAACAGGGATTGTTGCCGCCAACTTTAATGTTGCCTCTAATCGTAACTTCGACCATCTTCACAGCTGATGCACGTATTCCATAGACACAAACAAACGAAACTGATCGTGGACACGCAGCGAGCTTAATAAAGGGACTGTCACTCGCAATACGAGGGTTTATCGACCTCGCTCAAGATCAGATTGAGTAAATAAGGTCAATTCAATATAAAGCGAGCTGTTGGGAGCGCGCCCGCAGCACTAGTGCGCTGGCCGAGGCGCGGTACCCGCTCGCATGATAATTGATAAAAAACCAGTATGCCGGCCGACGCTGTGACCACGCACACACCCGCGACTCGTAAACACAAATAAGCGGACCATTCGCGTCGTATAAAACTTTATTTAAGTAGACACAACAACAGATGTTTCATATTTACATGTATTTACATCAATTGCGTAGGTACGTATTTATCGCGGTAATGTTTCATATTTCATTACGCGTTTAAAGTTCAAACGGCGCAGGAGGCCATCCGGGCGACGTCTTTGTGGTTTTTGAACTTGTCGCTGAGTGCTCGGTTCACTTTGGACTCGGTGGGTTTGCCTAGGAAGTTGGATATGTAGCGGCCCGCCTCGACGAGTTTCATTAGGTCCAGGTGGGTGTTGACGCCCAGTCCGTAGAGGAAATAAACCAAGTCCTCTGTAGCCAGATTGCCGCTGGCTCCCCTCGCGTACGGGCATCCTCCTAAGCCGGAGATAGACGAGTCCACAGTCGTAATATCGAACTGCAAAAATAAGTTTTGTTGTACAAAAAAGCGATGACGTCATGAAAACAACATGGGCGTGTGATATATCGTATCGCAGGCAATTTTCGTGCATTGTTTTTGGCATTCATTATATTCACAATGAAGAATTTACTTTATTCGAAAGATAAGGGACCGTATCAACCGATAGTAATATCTGTATTTGCTGAGAGCCATGTTTGGATTACCAACACGCGATTTCAGCAATGACAACAAACAGTATTTTGATAAAAATATGAGATAAGTGGGTGAACCATTATTACATAATTTTAAACCATTTAGTTTTCTTAACATTCATAAGTAGATAAATGAATTAACAACTAAATTCGTGGTTTTAAAAAAGTTATGTGAGCTTAGTGGCGGTTGGGTACGGTTATGGTTTGAATCTTGTAGGGTTTTAAAATGACAAGTGTGACGATTATGATGATTCTCGTAGTCATAATGTTTAAGGTAACGGTGATAGTTATTTATCGCATCTACAAGATCTGCTTAATTTATATAGCTAAATTGGTATGGTGCTCGGAAGTATCGGTCGTTGACACCACCAGGAAATAGGGTTGTTGACACCAGTAGTTAATTGACGTAAGTTAGAACGTGACCCTCTCATAGATTTAGTATGGCTGGTATGGCTGAGGAACCTATGACTATTTATTTATTTCAAAGTTACTAAAATAAAATTTTACGGCACTGAAAATTAAATCGGTTTTCACGGCTAACATAAGTGCTTTTAAAGTAATTGTATCTTAGAACTCTTGGTCAATGGTGTCAAATTGACAAAAAATCGCGCGAATTTTAGCGGAGACTCTAAATGGAACTAAAAATCTAATAAGACTATTAGACAGCCAGACAATTGGAAACTAATTGGATTGTCAGAACTAAAACGACTGTATTATTTATGAGCCTTGGAATTCGTTTAATTATGTCATCATGTAATGAGAAAGGCACAAAGATGAATGATTTTAGAAAGAGATTCGCGTTACATATTAATTCTATCTAGATATTATGTTTTTTGTGTTAGAAGTGGATTCACCACAATAATCCATCGGATAGCCGGGATTGAACTACCGACCCTCCAATCGGTAACCCAACCATTGACACCGTTAAAATAGTCACCGACTCAAGCGGTGATTTCATTTACTAAAGCGCGGCAGATTTAGACACAGGAGGATACCTTGCAACCCATAATAGGTTTCCATAGTGATGATGGTGGTTGGATGATGAGCGTCGTAACGCTCGAGTAAATCCCCATTCAGCAACGTGGGCTCCCCTACTACGAGGGACGTTTGTCGCTTTAAGATTAATAAATGTAATGGTGGAATCTTCCTAAGCCTAGGCGCAGACCACCGACTTTTAGTCGGCCGACAGTTGGGCCCGATTTTAATTTATATGAAAATCAAGTCGGTGTAATGTGCGCACTTCCATACATGTCCATACTGATTAACAGCCAGAGTCAACTTTCGGCCGACAAAAAATCGGTGGTCTGCGCCTATGCTAAGTCGTATTTACCTCCAATCCAGCGAGCAAATTCGACAAGCCCTGGCCATATGTGTCGTGGAAGTGTAAAGCTAACTGCTGGGGCTTCGCCACCGTCAGCACCTCTCGCAGCAGCCGCCGCACGGAGCCCGCGGTGCCGACGCCGATGGTGTCGCCCAGGGACACCTCATAGCACCCCATGGATAACAGCTCCTCGGTTATCTAAACAAAACAAAACTCATCAGCATATCATAAGGGCGTTGTGTTCAGCCGGTTTATATTCAGTCCGGTGACGAACCCGCTCGGAATAAAGAGAGTTGAACTCTTTAGAGCATAATGTTTTTTTTTTCTAAAATGTGCAATGAAAATCTAAATATGCAGGCCAGGGTCATCAGTGATGTTTGCCTTGTCTTATGTTAATAAATTAATTAGGTAATACATATTTGTTTTATTTTACTTAATTATAAAAATATTAATATTGTAACTAGGTATGTATTTAAAAGTCTATTAAAATAATAATGAGTTGTAAATATTCATTAATAATCATTTTTAAACCTCTGTAGTAAATAAGCTTTCTTACAGGTAATTTTTGAATGTCTCACCTGTCTCAATTAAGTAAGAAACAAAAAGAAAATTAATACTATTACATATTTTTACTACCCCATTACCTTAACCAGTAAAGGACTAACTAGGGTGATTGCTATAGTAATTAGCCTATACATAGTTATTGGTATATTGGATTGGTAATAAGTAAGAGACAAAAATATTTACTACATTGGACTGCATATTGCTCAAAAAAATATTTGTCTCTTTTCCTCTCTTAATAACTTCTATTAGGCTTGTTTCTTTTTATTTTAGGCAAGTTGGTCAATAACTATGTATTGGCTAATTACTATAGCGATCACCCTACAGTAAGTAAACTTTTAAAAATTATGTTATTTGTATGTGTATGTAAAACTTTTCATTTATGTTAGCAACATCATTATGATCTATTTTACAGTCCCACAGGCTCTTTTAGGGCATTCTAGCTAATTACTTAATTTATGGTGTTGATGTATTAAAAATATATTTACCTTGGCAATAGCTTTTGGACTAACTGGACCATCATAAGGGCAGCCAACCACGCAGGAAACNAATTTTCGCGCGATTGTTTTTGGCATTCATTATATTCACAATGAAGAATTTACTTTATTCGAAAGATAAGGGACCGTATCAACCGATAGTAATATCTGTATTTGCTGAGAGCCATGTTTGGATTACCAACACGAGATTTCAGCAATGTCAACAAACAGTAGGTACCTACTATTTTGATAAAAATATGAGATAATGGTTCACCCACGAACCATTATTACATAATTTTAAACCATTTATTTTTCTTAACATTCGTAAGTAGATAAATGAATTAAAAACTAAATTCGTGGTTTTACAAAAGTTATGTGAGCTGAGTGGCGGTTGGGTACGGTTATGGCCGTGGTTATGGTTTGAATCTCGTAGGGTTTTAAATGATAAGTGTGACTTATGATGTTTCTCGCAGTCATAATGTTTAGGGTAACGGTGATAGTTATTTATCACATCTACAAGATTTGCTTACTTTATATTGCTATATTGGTATGGTGGTAGGAAGCATCGGTTGTTGACACCACCAGGAAATAAGGTTGTTGACACCAATAGTTAATTGACGTAAGTTAAAACGTGTTACTCTCATAGATTTAGTATTAATTTCAAAGCTACTAAAATCAAGTTTTACAGCACATAAAGGCTAACATAAAGTGCTTTTAAGGAAATTGTATCTTAGAACTCTTGATCAATAGTGTCAAATTGACAAAAACTCGCGCGTGCAGTCGCGCGAATTTTAGCGGAGACTCTAAGACTAGGCGCACACCGTTGATTTTTCGTCGGCGGATAGTTTAGTCGGGCAGTTGATCAGTATGGGCAATGGGCATGTATGGGAATGCGCACACTACGCCGATTCGATTTTGCCGATTCTTCATACAATTTGAAATCGGGCACAACTATCGGCCAACTAAAAATCAACGGTGTGCGCCTACTCTAAATGGAACTAAAAATCTAAAAATACAGATAATAATTGGAAACTAATTGGATTGACAAAACTAAAACGAAAGTATCATTTATGAGCCTTGGAATTCATTTAACTTGTGTTATCATGTAATGAGACAGGCACATCTTTTGCTGAATGAGTTTAGAAAGAGTACTATTCTCGTTAAATAATACTCTTTCTAGATATTATGTTTGTGTTAGGAGTCGATTCACAACAATAGTCCAGCAGATGGCGGAAATTGTTGAACTACCGACCCTCCAATCGGTAGCCCGACCATTGACTTTGACACCGATATAAAATAGTCACCGACTCAAGCGGTGATTTTTAGATTTACTAAAGCGCGGCAGATAAAGACACAGGGGGGGATACCTCGCAGCCCATAGGTGTCTACGACGCTCGAGTGAATCCTCATTCAGCATCGTGGACTACTACGATGAGCTATTGTCGTCTTAAGATTAAGGGCTCTCGCCCACGGCGACTTTTTCACTTTGTCAGTAGTGCGTTGGCATCACTTCTGTAGTGCGTTGCAAATGCGACTAACGCGCGTTAGCAGCGATGCTGTCGCAAAAGTCGCCGTGGGCAAGGGCCCTAAATGGAATAGTGGAATCTTTCTAAGTCGTCCTTACCTCCAATCCAGCGAGCAAATTGGACAAGCCCTGGCCATATGTGTCGTGGAAGTGCAAAGCTAACTGCTGGGGCTTCGCCACCGTCAGCACCTCTCGCAGCAGCCGCCGCACGGAGCCCGCGGTGCCGACGCCGATGGTGTCGCCCAGGGACACCTCATAGCACCCCATGGATAACAGCTCCTCGGTTATCTAAACAAAACAAAGCTCATCAGCATATCACAAGGGCGTGTGTTCAGCCGGTTTATATTCGGTCCGGTGACGAACACGCTCGGAATAAAGAGAATTGAACTCTTTAGAGCACAATGATTTTTTTTTCTAAAACGTGTTTATGAACATCTAAGTATGCAGGCCAGGGTCATTAGTGACGTTTGCCTTGTCTTATTTTATGTTAATAAATTAATGAAGACGTATTTGTTACATTTTTTATTACATATTTTTACTACCCCATTACCCTAACCAGGTAACCAGTATAGGACTAACTACAGTAAGTTTTTAAAAATGATGTTATTTGTATGTGTAAAACTTTTGATTTATGTTAGCAACATCATTATGATCTATTTTACAGTCCCACAGGCTCTTTTAGGGCATTCTAGCTAATTACTTAATTTATGGTGTTGATGTATTTACCTTGGCAATAGCTTTTGGACTAACTGGACCATCATAAGGGCAGCCAACCACGCAGGAAATGTATCCCCTGACACGCAGTCCATCTTTTACTGCCTGCACAGCAACTTCTTTGAACCGTTTAAGACCTTCTTCCACAGAACAGTTCAGGTTCTTTTGTGAAAATCCCTCAGATCCTGCTGGAAATATCGCCACTTCTTCTACATTGCATTCTCTCTAAGGGAAATGAATAAAGAAATAAAATAAATGGATATTGAGGTAACAATACTAAGTTTTTTAGATTCTACGTCCAGTAAGTTGGCATTAATGTAAAATAAAAATTATATTAAATTAGTTCCAAATTATTTACATGTATATTTACAGATTTACATCACTTAATTTGAATTCCACTGAATAGGGTTCAAAATAGGACTTCATTTTCACCTTGTCTTGGTTAAAAAGAGTGAGTATTGATATGATGAACTGATTATTAACAAAAGTACATAACATTATTTAATTATGAAAAATTTTATTCCTTTTTACTTACAGCTATACTGTAGCCTTTAAGGTTTGGCACAAGAACAGGGTAATTGACTCCAGGAACTCTTTTGATAGTGTTCATAACATCTTTTCCATCAGCCATTTGCTTAACCCATTTTGGGCTGACGAAACTGAAACAAAAACAATATGTGTGAATTGAAATAAGTAGGACTACTATTAGAAAGGCTGTATAATTGTCCATACAAGTGAATGAAGCAAGTCATGAAACTGCTTATCAAATATAATTAATATTATTAACAAAATACATAACAGTAATTAATTATTTACCAAATCAACAGCAGATCAGACTTTACATTTTTGTTGAGAAGTTGCACCATAAGCTTGAAATAGGTATTAAGCTTGTGATCTTGGTAAAGTACCTAATCATATGAAAAATAAAGATTATGCTTAGCTATAACAATTTATAACCAGCAATGCAGTTTAAAATTCCTCTATTTAAGTATTGGTTACACATAAAATAAGGCAAACTGTAAAAAAAGTATGTAAAGGATGTAGGAAAATAATAAAGTTGACCAAATCTTGAGGACATACAAAAGGCTCACCTAGCAGACTCAATATCCTTTAGGCCAGCTTCAGCCAACTTATGAATTAATTCCACTTTCACTTCTGTCGGCACAAGTTTAGATTCATTTTGTAGGCCGTCCCTTGGGCCTACTTCATAAATTCTTATTTGAGATGTAGAAGAACTCTGAAATAGGAAATAAATTTGATTTATCACAATACTATTTATTTTGTATGCCTTGTTGTGCCACTACTAAAAAATTTACAATTCTAATTAGACTAAAAAAATACTATTCAATAGACATTCAGAAATGCACATAAGACTCCGGTAGCTTTGTGGAATACTAATAATATTTTACTTTAACGATGAAGTCTTCGACACCGACTTCGGCGATGACTGACTAATAATTATAGCTTTAGTGTAAAACAGCACTGATCAGCTAATAAATAATAATCAGCTTTCTTTCTTTTAAATAACATTGCGTAATGAGTTTTTAACTTTTGAATAAATCTAATAAAGTCAATTTAGTTTACGTAAACATACAAAGTTTTGAAATATACTTACCAAGTTCCGGCTGAATAAAATATTCCGGGCCAATTTTGAATTCTTACTGATGAAATTCATTGTAACTTTATCTTAGAGACATCCAATTATGGTAAGATAATAATAAGTCTAATTCGCGCGGATGTTATCTCACTATTTCATGTTTTTCAAAGTTGTATTGTTACTGATAACGACGACGACGAGTTATCAGCCATCGAATCAAAGAAACGAACGTCAAAAACCCGTGCGTGCGTCAAACGTCCTCAGTCATATTTAGTGATGTTAAGTGTATTATACTCGATTTACTAATCGAGTTAACTCGCGTTGGCATTGGCTAGCCTTAGATTAAATTAAATAAACGTATTGAGTATTGAGATTAAGGTTAGCTAGCTCAAATTAATTCGAGTTGAGCATCGAAACGGTAGATATTTTGACAAAGAACAAATAGAAAGCGGACATTAATTTTTAATTGTTGATAAATAAATTTTCATTCAGTAAACTCGAATTCAGTTGGATTGTCATTGTCAGTAATGTTATCTTGAGTTAAAATCGCAGACCTGTCGAAAGATGTTCGAAAAGCCTTTTTTTGTAAGGAGTTTTGACGGATTCGATTTTCGATTCGCTCAAAATGTGCCGCTTGTCTAGGGGGGCTGCACAGATTATTCGTAATATCGATAGACGGTCGAAAGGCTTTAATTTATAATAAAGCACCGTCGTTTTTTTTAAATCGATCCGCAAACGGATTCGATTTTCGATTCCCGACTTTAACATAGTGGCAGTCAGTAAATTACTATGTACCATCCAGCCATCCTAGACTGCATGTCTGCATCCCACTGATTCCCACTTAACATCAGGTGCGATTGTGGTCAAATACCTGAGGCCCGATTACGGTAACTTTTAACGTGTACAATCCAGACGCGTTTCTGATTCTGCGATACGATTGGTCAAAACAGCTGACGTACGCTGTTGAACGACCAATCGTATCGCAGAATCGAGAAGCGTGTCTGGATTGTTGACGTTAAAAATTACCGTAATCGGGGCTCAGCCTTGTTATGCATAAAAAAAAAAAAAACTTTCATCATTAAAAAAAAAGGTCAGTCAGACTGTCAAAATTGTCACTTTGACATTTACAGTTGCCGGCTTACGTGTTGCTGTTTTACTGTGTTTTACTGTTTCTGTTCTCAAAAACCAAGATTAATCCTATATTCTGACACCTTTATCTTACAAACAAAACCTTAATTAAAACTACATAAAAATGGGTAAAACTTATTTATATTATGGCTAAGAGACTTGGCTGATCGATAACTTTCATTGTATTAAAAATAATAATTTATTAAACCAGCCTTACTTTCTGTTTCAGCGGTGAATAGTGCGACTTCCTTCATATTATCGTCTATTTTAGCTTTACTGATATTCTCTGGAATGCAAATGTACAAACCACTGATTGTAAAATCTCCAATAATGATTATATTTGGAGGTTACCTCGGATCGGTGATGTTTATGTTTTTCGTAACTGTATCCTTTTTTAAAAAGAAATCCTGGTTCTAAGAGTAGGCGCACACCGTTGATTTTTCGTCGGCCGATAGTTTAGTCGGGCAGTTGATCAGTATGGGCATGTATGGGAGTGCGCACATTACGCCGATTCGATTTGGCCGATTCTTTATACAAATTAAAATCGGGCACAACTATCGGCCAACTAAAAATCAACAGTGTGCGCCTACTCTTATGGTGCAGCTAACAGCTAATCAGTAATGAGATGGAATTAAATGCTGTACCAAGATTATATTGATCAAAGTATTCGTAGCAAAACAATTTGTAAAAAAAGGGGTTTGCTTGTTTGGAAGAGAATGTTACACTGTGTAACTTTCTGTAACTATACCTTATGATGTGCCCTAAGGAAACTTAAATTTTTGGCTTTTGAATTGTTTGAGTCCAATTAGATAAAATGGACCACCAAGTAAAATATGTTTCTGTGTATTTTTAAGGGTGTTTGGCTAGTAGTAATATAGCAGACTTGATTCATATTATGCTTACATAATCTTTTTAGTTAACAAAAAATAAAACACTTGAGCAATTACAATTTAAGTAATAATGCTATTAAATCTTACCAAACATTATGTTATGTAAACTTAATTAATTGTGTGTTTCACATAATTTCCTTAGCATGTCACAGGCCGTCGGTAATTTAGAAGCCACATTATTCGGCAAAAACTTCCAATTGAAGCTTCCAGAAATCGTACTGTCCATGGGAGTGTCATTAGTTGCAGCTGGTATGGTGCATAGAATTTGTTTCACAACATGGTACGTTCTGAAAACATAGTAATTTAACATTCCCATTGTCTGTAACTAAAATATTTGTTACTCAAAAAAGTAATTAAAAATATTATGTATGTTTATTTGGTTTTTAAATGTCAATTAGTTAAAATAATAGGTTGTAAAAACTAGCAATAAATATAATCTTTAGCAGTTGAATAAAAAATATGATTGATGTTTTTGCTAGTTCCACTTCTACTTCTACTGTTTCCAACAGTAGAAGATTTTTCTAACATTGTGTTTTTAAAATAATTGCTAATACACAATTAATNTAATCTATATATATAAAAATGAAACCCGTTTCGCGTTGTCACGGCATCACGTGTGAACGGCTGAACCGATTTCGATAATTCTTTTTTTTAAATGTTTGTGGAAGTCCAAGGATGGTTCTTACGGAAAAAAATATTAAGAAAATCTCTACGCTAAGGCGGTACGAAGTTCGCCGGGTCAGCTAGTTAATAATAAATTATTAGCACTATAATGGTGGGAATTCTATTGAGCAATAGTTTTTTACATCTATTTTGAGGCTCATTAAACATCTGCGCTTTGCTGATTACCTCACTAGTGCTGTAATGTGTAGGTATTGATTGAAAATTATTTTAACTTTTATGCAAAAACTTTTTACCTTTTAAATAATAAAACATAATTATTTTACCACCCAGAAAGTATTTTTTGTGTGTTCAAATAAGGTGGCAAGTGCATGTTTAGTATTATTATTTAGTCTTTACTTAAAATTCAAATGTTCAGATTCAGGCTGTTTGCGAGCCAATTTAGTTTAAGTCTACTGTAAAAACGTATAGTCGGCTGGTTAGGTACGTCGTTGCGCAAAAATAACTCGTGCGCCATTTTTTACAAATTAATTGTGAACATTAACACCAGTAGCACACTTCTACCACGAAACCTTGGCAGCGAAACTAATTAACACTAACTTTGTTCAGATTCCTAAATTGAATGCGATAGAATGAACACAGAGACTATCATTGGAGTGAATAAATCTATATCTATATATATGTTACAGGAAATGTATGAAATCCGTCATTGTATACAATTCCTAGGAATTGTGTATAAGTCCTAAAATCACCCGGAAATGTGTGATGTAAATTATATTAGACACATTTCCTAGGAAAATTACACATTTCCTAAACAGCAATCGGAAATGTAATTAAGATGTTTTTTTTTACACAAAATTATTTTTATTACGCCACTTTTTGTTCTCCGAAACTTAAATGGCGCTACCGCGTCGCGGCAGCTGTGTATGTGTAAGGTCGCAAGTCTAACCTAACCTAACCGAGACTTTGTTATCCAGCTACAGGAGTACTAAAACCTTCACGTCAATAATAGTTTAATAAAAGAGATTTTAAAATTAGGGATTTCCAATACTTCAGCGTAATATGCGTGATGCCGAAAGAAAGGTATAATATTGCGAAAACAACTGTCAGGCTAAACAATAATAATTGTGAGTTAAAAGTACCTATAGGCCAATGTGGTTTGGCTAAATGATATTTTAGGCGTACCGAGGGACACCCGATCACGCGACCGCGCTTGTGCCGCTTAGTTTTATACATTTCCTAATACAATATTGGAATTCTATAAAATTCCTAGGAAAAGTATACATTTCCTAGGATATGTGCGTATTAAAAAATCTCTGAAGCAATATTTTATACATTTCCTAAATAGCTTCGGAATTGTATACATTTCCTAGGAATAGTATACAATTCCTAGAATTCATACATTTCCTGTAACATATATAAAAGAAAGTCGTGTTAGTTACTTCGCTTATAACTCAAGAACGGCTAAACCGATTTAGCTGAAAATTGTCAGGGAGGTAGTTTAGAGCCAGGAGAAGGACATAGGATACTTTTTATCCCGTTCGAAATTTAAAAAAAAGTCAGCTTATTTATTGCCATTAAGGCTGAACAAAGTTCGCCGGGTCAGCTAGTAAATCATAAAACACGTGTCACTCATAATGTGAAGTCAAGATGCTCCTGATATTAATTTAAAATTAGCTATAAAAAACTTTTCTTTTGTTTCAGCTTGATATTTTCATTGATAACTATTTATTACATGAATAAGTTATCACAGAAAACTTACAGCACTACAGTGCCAGCGGCAGCACCCGTCAAGAGTCGTCGTCACAAATAATTTCATGTACTGAATAAAATGAAATTATCATTGTCACAATAAATTTCTTATACATTCTTTTATATTTTGTTTTAATTAATGGCAAACAGATTAACTTTTCAGTGGAATAATGCTTATTATATGTATCGGGCAGGTTTATATTAGGAAACAAGGTGTTTAAAAAATATATTTATTTAAATTCAATCACTTTAAAACAATAAATTATAAGGTTTATTTATTTATAATTTGTTTACATAATCATTCATCACAAGTATGATTAAATGATATAAATGTAAATAAACTTAACTTTCTCTTATGCCTTAGAATATTTTAAACTAAATTACAAAGAGGAAGTAGTTTATATTCATTGTGAGTAGTTACATAGTTTTCAGAATACATATAATTCAAACAATAAGGTTTTAAACATTTTTAAACAATTGACTTACTGCTCACACGCATGCATTAGGTACTTTTAATTGTTAAATTAAAATTGCAAGTATTAACTTATGTACCTGTTAACTTGAAATCTTCTAAATTAAGCTTATTGTAAATCAGTAAATAACATTAAACATACAACCTACTTTACTTTGTTCTTCTATTTACTGTTTGAACATTGCTTTGCTTTAGTCTAGGTTAAAGAATAAGTTTTTACTATAATGAAAATTAACAAAATACCTTTAATCTTGGCATACATTTATACTGTTTTTGTTAATCATTCATATGACACATAAATTACTAAATATCCAATCATTCAGATCATTCCCTGTTCAATAAATTCAAAGAAAATATCTTACTCAATTCACTTATAATATAACATTCTTATAATGTACCTACCTATATTCCTAATATCATCTAAGATTATTTTAATGGAAATTGGAATACAATAGACTTATCTACTATTATCATATTGCACAATGGCATTGTTAGGTAAAACAAATTTCTAAAATCAGGTAGGTAGTTAGCTTTTTTAACTTAATAATAACAAAATTTAAATAATGATGTTAATATCAATGTTGAGAATGTAATCATCATTAAAAATAAAGCACTCTCCAAGTGATATTAATTAGGGATCCATTAAATAATAAAATTAATTTTGAAATCATGCTATCTGAGTATTTCTCAAAAAAAATGTACATTTTGAAAAAAAAAAGTGTGTTTTGAAACAGTTCAAAAGTTTTATATTTATAAATCATCACACAAAAAAAACACACACACAATTTTGAAGTATGAATATTTATCTTTAAGACAACGAAGAATTATAGCAATAATCCTACTTATTACCAAATATTTAGATATTTTAAAAATAGTCCTTTTTTACCTTTCATACAAAAACCTGTTTGCCACCCTAGCTTTTTCATATATTTTTGTTTCATAAAATGCGATACNTTCTGTTATTATCTTTATTTTGTTAACCTAATTAATAATGCAGTTCTTTGTGTAATGCCCGAAATTAAGCACTTTTAAAATTAAAAGAAAAATTATCTAAAGCAGTGTGATAGTATATGTATTATAAAATTACGTACTCTACAAATCTTAATAAACCCCATACAAGTTTAATACAAATATAATAAACTGCTTAAAATATTAACTGGATAAAGGATAAAACTTTGGCACTTAATATTATTAGTGATTTCCAAACAACAATCTTTAGATGCTCTATAGATAAATATTTTGATAAGTGGCAGACTTTTTTGTATAAATGTTGATGAACAGTTCAGTGTATTTGATACTACAATCAATTATATTTGTCTTTTTACACACTTCAATTTTATCACAGACTACATTATTAAGGCACTAAGTTCAGATGTGACAAGATTAAATAATATTCTTAACTAGACCCGCAGTAATCCAGCCCCCGGCTAGTTTGGCACCCTTGTAATCCGACATCCCATATATAAATTTAGTAGCTACTAAGTAAAAATATATTTTGTTAGTGTATTCAGTTTCCTTAACTGCCAGTCATAATGTTAATAGAATGATTCTAAAATAAATGATGTGTCATTTCAGTGTGGTGATTATGGATGGAATAGGTATTGACATAATGATTCAATCTCACCATTTTAGTAATTTTTGTCGGATTAAAAAGGTACTTCATTCCCATAAGTTGCTGACTTTAAGGGGTAGCACTCGATAATCCGGAAAACTTGATAATCCGTCACCGACTTGCAAAGCATTTGTCAGATTACCATGGGTCTACTGTAATGAGAAAATAATATTGAAAATAGAACAAGTATAGATACATACACTTTTGATATAAGATAATGCAAGACAAAAATAACAATGATAACAAGTTTACAAGTAAAACATGCTAAAAGGATTTTTTGATGAATTTGTCAGGTAACAAAACCAGACCATTTTATTTGTTTCTAATATGCATGCTGTTGTTTCTTACATAAGGATTTTGTAGAATTCTTGGAGTAGTTTCCATTACTCTGAGTAACAACTCATCCAAATAGTTTTCCAAGTCTTTGTTTTTCTTTTTCTCTGATTCAGCATCTTTTTGCAAATTGTAAATCATAACAATCAGATCTTCTCTGGATTTCCCATCAAACTGTTCAACCACACTTTTAGGGATGTTACTGTAGGCAGGGTTTACAGAATCTTCTTCAACAATGTTTTCTTCACCAACAATTATGCGTTCTTCTAATAGTTTCTTCTGTTTATTGTTATTTCCAAACTTCTTGAAAAATTTTGGGCTGGGTTTTTCTTTGAATGAGCTAGGACTGTCGAGTTTGTTGTTTCTCTCAAGGCTTGAAGACTTTTCTCTGTCAATAGTTGTTTGACTGTTTGACTTTGGTTTTGAGTATAATTTTTGGGACCACTCGTCATCCTTGTTGACCACTTGAGAGGGTAATTGTGGTGGAGTGAACAAGTTGAGGCTCAGGCGCACAGGTTTATGTGGAGCGGCCTTGTCTAAATTAGCCAAGTTGCTGCTTGTGGATCTTCTCAAAATTTCACCACCCCCAAGGTTTTCTAGAGAAGCATTCATAGGAGATGGAGTGTATTTATGTCCACGAGGTAAAGTGTTTACATTCAAGGAACTACCTGAACTTTTATGGGACAAATCATCAAAAGCAAACTCATCTTCATCTTCACTGATTACTCCAGGGTCTGCATCACCAGATAGCCTCTTAGGGGTGGAATGTTCAGGGGTGGAAAGTGCTGAACTTTTTAGATTGCCTATGCTGCCACTGAGAGATGATGAGTCACTCTTCTTGTCCTTTTTGCTAAGGTTCATTTTAGAGCCAAGATTTTTGGCGAATTTTTTCAGACCTTTACGTTTCTCAATGCTTCCAATGCTCATGAGGCTGCCACCGACATTTTGAGCGATACTCGACAAAGATGATCGATGTTTATCTTTCTTACTGAGGTCAGTGAGACTGCCTTCCTTGACTGTAAAACCGATTTTGACTTCAAGTTCTCCTCTTTTCTTGTCGTTTTCTTTACCTGATTTTCCTTGCAGGACATACCAACGGTTTCTGGGGCGCTCGTAAACATCGAGGTCTTTTAACGGAATCGATACTTGACCTAGTAAATGGTCCTTTACAAAATCCTCATCATACACTTTCAATACAATCTCTGCAGTGTTTCCTTGCGTAGGTATGCGTAGCTCACATTCTTCCAACCATTCGACGTTCTCAGTTGCTTTGTGTTTGACGGAAGTTTGGAATTTTTCTTTACCCAGGGCGATGGTCACAAAGCAGTTATTGGTACCGTTTTTACCTTTTATTAGAAGTCCTCGAGCCCTTTGTATAGTCACTTGAACATGAGTTGGATCCCACATTGTGCTATAACTTTTTCTGTGATTTTAAGGCGAATTGGTATCAAAATGCACTTTAATGTAAACCATCAATCGAATCAAAAATAAAAGCGATGAGCTGTCGTCGTACCATCACAAAAGTCAATTTGACAGTTGACGATGACGGATACAGAGTATGTACACATTACAGATAAGAAATATTATGAAAGACGCCGCCGATTCTGTGAGTCTCAACAAGTCACTATACAGGATGGAATTTTGAAATGCCACCTGGAGGGAAAGTATTCATAATAATCTAGATAGAAAATTTTACTCAAAGAAAACATTCCTTTATTTTTGAAAAGAAATAGAACTGCATTCAAAGTTTTCCAAACATTTGCTTGCCACACCCGGGAATCGAACCAACTAAAATCTGTTAAAATTACAGTATTTTTATTGCATCGATCGTTAGTGATGATGGAAGGATGAAATCTCTCTAACAATCTTAACAAATTAAATGAAAGGAAAACCATGAAATCTTAAATTATTTTAATTATTTACAGATGTATGCTATTGGTGATGGTGAATTTTAGAAAAATTACCGGAAATCTTTGAATGCTGTTCTTTTCCTTTTAAAAAATGAAACAATGTTTCCTTTGAGTAAAATTTTCTATCTACAGTATTAAGAGTACTTTCCCTCTAGGTGGCATTACAAAATTCCACCCTGTATAGTCAGTCACTCAGTAAGTCAGTACCAAATACAATAGACCACAGATTGTGCAATAGACTTTCTTTATCATACCATGCATGTCAATCACTTACTTTATTGGAATATACAAAAGACAAATTTTAATTTCGTTTGAAAACAGTACAGTACTTTTTGTAATTTATGTGAATTTTTATGCTCTATCATTTAATATTCCTTTATTAAATGATAATATTTGTTCATCATTACTAAAATAATTGATTTACTTTGAAGAAATATTGAAAATATTATCTCGTGATTCTATATTCAGTTTCTAGTTCAAGGATAACATTCAGCTAGCCATCAAGAATCGACCCCCAAGAAATAGGTTGCGAAAAAAAATTCCCGGGTACTTACGAGTATTACTGTACTGCATTAATTTATGATTTTGCTAGATCCTATTAATCTAANATGATTTTGCTAGATCCTATTCCAAAGAAATAACCTTCCCAAGGTCCTAAGATTGAAAACATTACCGGTCCTGGTAGGCAAGTATCTAGGTCCCATTTCCATAGGTAGGTACAGGTAGGTATCCAATAACTATGTTCTTTTCTTTCCACGATCTGTGGGTAAATTACCAAAGTTCTCACCACACAAACAATGATGTAAGAACAGTACCTACTTATTTCTTTCTATGAAAGCCACACCCGACTAGGTAGACTGACAAAACAAACAAAAGAAGTTTTTTGTTAATTTGAACAATCAAGTAGGTAGCCTTTAGCGATTTAACTATTCATCATTTATTTCCGAACGATCGGAAAAGGAACAACAGACGTTAAATTAAGCCTACCTACTTGCCTACTTCCTGGTAGTACCTCTTACTTAGCGACACTTTGAGAAATTGTAGCGACTAAGTAAGTAACTAACTTACTGAAAATAGTACTAAGTCTAAGTTTGTACGGCTCGATGGCGCAGTGATGAATCGAATCGAACAGAAAAGTTTGAATATCAAATACAAATCTTGTCCGAAAATACGCATTATGTCTATGCAGCTTATTAACTGAATTTACAGTTTACTTACACGCGGCTTTCATGTTTTAAAAAAGGTTTAACATTTCCTGCTGACTACTTATTGATGATCTGTTTAATGATCTCAAACAAACCTTTGCCTCAATACACACTAGGTATTTCCTGAGTGTGCAGAATTTGAAATGAAAATCTAAAGTTCCAAAAGGTTTAAAAATATTTATTTTCTTTTAATTTTGCAATCATATCTACCTATAGGCATTTTAATTTGAATTGCACGTTTGAAGTTGTATTTTATAGGAACCATTCACTTATTCAAAATTAATAAGATGTTCAATGAAAAAGCATTGAATACTTAAAATATGGATTGAAGCTTATTGAAATATGGACATGGACCTTTTTAGATATTCCCCGGGCGCGTGAATAGGGTTTCACCGAAATATTATCGGTAGTTTTTATTACATAAGAGCATGTTGCTATGACAAGCGTTAAATATTTTACCTCGGTCATAAAATAATAGGATACCTTACTAGTAGGGAATTTAGTGCAAGAACCCCTCCACTTTGGTATAGAAGGCTCATTTTTGCAACAGTGGTTCTTTGGGTGCTCCTGAGTGGATTTCCGTCGGTAGACATTGGGAGCCCCCCCTGTGATAGCAGGGGGAGGGGGGGCAACTTTCCTTCCGCCGCGCTTCACTTTAAGGCCCATATCTTCAAAATTATGGGTATTAGGGCAAGTGTGGTATCATTTTCGGATAATTAAAGGATGGCGAATTCATTTCTAGAACAAACTTTTTGCCTTTTCATACAAAAAATTTGAAATATTGAGTAAAATTCACAAAAACCAAAAAGCNATGTATTAGTAGAAGTAGAAAACAGACACAAGTTTTGTACATTTTATGGGAGTAAGAATGGATTTAATTAGAAAAATACATGACTTTTTTCACTTCTTTTTTAGTTATTTTCCAACACAAGAAAAACCAGGTCGTTAAAGTATGTTTTATTTGCATTGTATTCTTAGTGTTTGAGCTATTCTACAAAACGAATGTAAATTTATTAGTCTACGTCTATTAGTTTCGACATAACTGTTGAACAAAGATACCCCTTTCCAGTGGTTTCCATAGTAATCGAAATCGGTTGTGTGATTCTTTCAGGCAGTGCATTTTCGCATGTCGCGTGCGCTATGGAAACCGCTGGGAAGGGGTATCTTTGTTCAACAATTACGTCGAAACTAATAGACGTAAACTAATAAACTTACATTCTTTTTGTAGAATAGCTCAAATACTAATAATACAATGCAAATAAAACATACCTTAACGACCTGGTTTTTCTTGTGTTGGAAAATAACTGAAAAAGAAGTGAAAAAAGTAATGTATTTTTCTAATTCAATCCATTTTTACTCCCATAAAATGTATGAAATTTGTGTCTGTTTTCTTCTTCTACTAATAGATAATTTTATTGGCTATCGCATGATATAAAAAATTTGCCTATTAATGTTAAGCTACCCACGCTTTCACTTTTTTTTTAAAGAAGAGGTGTAAACTAAAAATTAAAAACTTAAATCGATGTAATTTTTCGAGAAATGGGTCAAGCCCCAAATTTGAAGTATTTTCATCGATAAAATTGTTCATAGATTACGCCTTTAAAGTTTGATCACTACATGCCCGGACACACTGTATAATTTAAAATAATATTTACTCTCAATTGACAAATAAATACTTTAATACTTGTTATTATTGTTTATTGTTGTACAGTGTGAGTCACGTTAAAGTGTACATATGAACATAGATGAAACTAGACCTATTTTTATCGTCAAAAAAGAGGTCCAAAAATTTTTGAGATTTTTTTTTTAATTTTTTATAAAAAATTTTTTCTTCCAATTACTTATTGTAAAGAAAACGTAATAACTTTTAAACTAAGCGTTATATCCTGATAAAATAAAAACAGTAATAATGCTAAATAACAGGCGATACTAAAAAAATACATAAAATACACAAAAAAGGCCAACAAATAATAAAAAATTATACATTTTGAAAAAAAATGTGCTTAAAAATTCGTGTTTTTTTGGTTATTTGATAAATTTCTCCAAAAAATGCCCCTATGACCGGGAGTTTTTATTACTTTGTATTATTCTCTATCGTATTACCTTTGTAAAACCAAAAATCGCATGTCTCTATCCCTATCACAACGTTTGCAACGAAACTGAAAATGGCTCTAGATTTGTAATTTTGATAAAGACAAGTTAGATTTCAAATAAAAACAAAAGATTTCGAAGTAAAATAAGCATTTTAGTTACAATTAAAATTGTCTCTACCTGTAGCGGAGAATAATGTTGTGGCAGGCCTTTGTTCAAATGATCATAGCAAATGTTGTGATAGGGATAGAGACATGCGATTTTTGGTTTTACAAAGATAATACGATAGAAAATAATACAAAGTAATAAAAACCACCTGTTATAGGAGCATTTTTTTGAGAAATTTATCAAATAACCAAAAAAATACGAATTTATAAGCAGATTTTTTTCAAAAACTATCATTTTTTATTATTTGTTGGCATTTTCTGGGTATTTTATGTATTTTTTCAGTATCGTCTGTTATTTAGCATTATTACTGTTTTTATTTTATCAGGATATACCGCTCAGTTTAAAAGTTATAAGGTTTTTTTTACAATAAGTAATTGGAAGAAAAAAAATTCTATAAAAAATTCAAAAAAAGTCTCAAAAAATTTTTGACCTCTTTTTTGTCGATAAAAATAGGTCTATTTTAATCTATTTTCATATGTACACTTTAACGTGACTCACACTGTATACCTAGTGTTACATAATAAAGCTGAGCTATTTAAGAAAATCAAACTTCCTGTGGGTTTCAAGCCATTGCTTCTCTTCTCTTTAATGTATTTTCCTTCTGAAGCAGTGCGTGGTAGTTTATTTTGACTTTCAACAAATAAGGTGAATAGTGTACCTGAAGTCCATTCAATATAATATTTAAACTTTAAAATATTTATAATTAAAATAAAGGGCGGCGGATTTCCGGACGGCCCCGGGCGGCGAAAAGCCACGCTACGCCACTGGAAGAAGGCGTAACTAGGTAGTAGGATGATCTATCTAACTCTACGTCAATGCTACATTTAGAATTTATATTGTAAATAAATGGATTGTTATCATAATTAAATAAGACATATTTTATCTACATACCTAAATTAGGTTAGGTGGTTGGTAGGAGGACGTACCTATGTAACTTATTTATATCGATCAATCTATCAGGCGGACGCAGTAAGGTTTCAGATTACATGATTGAATTATAAGATAATAAGTAGGATATTTGATAAGTTAAGAACTTTTTTTATTACCTAACTAGCTGACCCGGCGAACTTCGTACCGCCTTAGCGTAGAGATTTTCTTTATATTTTTTTCCGTAAAAACCTTGTACAGAGTATTAGAAAACTACAAAAAAAAAATCAGCCAAATCGGTCAAGCCGTTTTCATGTTATGTCGTGACAACGGAAAACGGGTTTCATTTTTATATACATATATAGATGTTTTATCTAAGACTTATTTTGAAATAATACGTAGATACCTGTTTGTTATCATGATTGAAACAGTTAATTATCATTCATTCTATTATGTGTAATATCCAAGCTTAGCAAATGCTGAAACATACTTTGTAGCAAAATAATGCTTTTTCTCAAACATTTTCTTGAAAGCTCATCTAATTTTCTTTATGATCAAGTATAGTTTTTTTTTACATTGCTAACTAATGAATCTACGGATGGCGGATGCATTTATCAAGCAAGAATGTTCAGATAATTCGTAACCGAAAATAAGGTGACTAAGGTTTTTCGTAACATATGCGTCACGTTGTTGATAAGATAGAAGATGATATATGGATATTCATGCTCGTCACAGAATCGACCGAGGGCATGCCTATGAGTAACAAAGATTATAATATGATTATACGATGTCAGACTTGAGTAAGTATAAGTGGATTGGCAAGAATTTGCATTTATTTCGTCACTTGCGGAGCAGTCGTTAGGATCTAGGAACGTGAAATCTTGCAGATAACGTGTTTCTTGCCATACCTACTATTCATAATTAAAATATTTTTTTAATTACGTTCTAAAATTAGTTTGTTTTGATGACTACAATTGGCTAATATTTATCTAAATCGCCATCGTACCGATTACATATCTTTTGATTGAGAAAAATAATCAAAAAGATAGGTTATTAAATCATATCGAAATCAATAATCATATCGAAATAGCTGCCAGCGTTTTAATTCTACGGCAAAAAAATGCATTATGATAAGTAATTATTTAACTTTACTCATTATAAATAAATGTCAGTCAATTTTATCTTAACAAAATAATAGAAATCTTGTGCAGAATTTAATCTAACTGGAAGCTTTAATATTTCGCGAAGCAAGAAGGTTTAATTAAAACAATTCAAAAGTTTATTAGGCCGAGGCCAAACGAGAGGATTCGAACCAAACGGCAATATGCATGGAAGCTTTGATTGAAATATTATTTACGTTAACGATATTTCCCAGCAAGGTCGTTATGTAACAAGCTTCTAATATGAAGATGCTTAAAGTAATTAATAGTAATTATTGTGAATATTTTATGCTTTAACGTATCTTATACCTTTTTCGGTGATTGGGTAAAAATAGTAAAACCGTACCTTACCTACTTACCTATTCGATTTTTTACATTGACTACTTATTTATTCGACCCTCTCTGTAATACGTACAAGAATAATTTTCATTAAATTATACTATTTTTTCATCCACAAAATAACACAAAGTTATAGTAGATCACAACAACGGTAAGTTATTACCACGTTTATTAGTTAATCAATTACTCTCCGAACTGATACAATAATAAACTAAGTCCATTATCAGTTCTATAAGTAACTTGTTTGGGGGAATTTCATTAGCTTATCGGAGTATCGGTGTCCTGCTGAACTTCCGGATAATGTCAATATTTTACTTGAACCCGTAACTAACTTCCCAAGCAAACAGATTCATTCAATTTGGGGCCGCACGACAGGCTTTATCTCGGGCAGCCTGTATGGGGAGGGGTTTATACATCTACAGGGTGGGAAACGATACCTATTGAGATCTCATTCGATTATTTCTGAACTACTTATACAAAATATCGAAAAATTGGTTACTGATCCAGAAGTGCTTATCGAGCTCTATCAAACGGTATCAATTTACACACACAGAACATACACCGTAACAGAATAAATTGGATCTATTTCAGTTAGAAACATTAATTTTTTTTGATAGATGAGTATAGAAATTAATCGAATGAGATCATTTATCGTTTCCACCCGAAAAAGCTGAAGAGTTTGTTTGCTTGAACACACTAATCTCATAACTACGCCAATAGCCCATTTGACTTCATCCTACAGCCAATAGATGCGGAGCAGTAAATAAATTTGCAAAAACTGGAAATATTATTCTAACTATTTTCGATACGAAGTCGCGGGCACAGCTAACTAACCTTTACTTACTCTACCAGTATATTATTGCTTATTTTATTGGACTGTGATCACTCTTTCTGAATGGAATACGACAATTGTAAAGGTTCTCAGATTTTTGGCAAGTTTACNCCGCCCTAGGATTTTGTGTTACGGGATACGGAAAAATGAGTTCAGTGAACGTTTTTCTGTCCGGTCATAATATTTGTTTATTGAAGCGATAAGAGATGAATTCACAGATATAAAAATTATTAATACTTATAAACATTCAAAATATTATGTTATTTACGTTTAAAGAACTATTTAAAGACGTTTCTAAACAAATAATATGGATTTCCGTGGTATTTAAATAATTCATGAAATAAATTAAACAAAAACATGTAGCCTACCTACCTTTGCTCTCAAAATATTCAGCGAATATAGCAATCGACTGTACTTATTCTGGAAGGGCGCCACAATTTGGGATTGGTTTAAATACTTCTCTACGGCGATATTTTAGTGATGATGACTCATGAATTCGATAAAATGATCCTACCTAACTTATAATAAAATTGTTAGCTAATGGGTTTTAGCAATTTTGTATCGAAATATACCTACTTAACAATTTGTAACTTTTTAATGGTTAAATAAGTATTACTAGGTCAGAACAAAATAAATGCGTACTAGTACACTTATGTAGGATTACCTACACTAAAATCTGTTGGACCCAAACCATTTAAACATTTTTTCACGAAAAATCACCTCTCTTAATTACCCCGTGTGCAGCCAGGCCGGGTCGCCATAAATGTAGGACTCTAGATTCAGTTCCAAGAAGGTTTTTATAAGTAGGTACTTACTCACTCTTTTACTAAGAACGTATTCGGAGCGTTGAGCCAGATTCTTCTCTCCACAAGTTACCAAGTCGATTCAATGAAAAATCGACTCAGCATATCACTATGACCGGCGGGATAAGTATTTTAATTGCCGCCTCTGCCCGGCTTACGGCGGCTCCGGCGTAATGCCGCCTCTTTGTGGTTCAAATCCGTCTTTGTCAGTCGTCCCGGGTAATCTTAACATTTGCCTATACTTTTTTTTATTTTATCCTTTATTGTAGAGCCCCAACACTGACTTTCTCACTCAATTTTTTGTGGTATTTCTTGACTAAAACTAAACAAAAGGTATTGACATCTTTTCTTTCATCACAGTAGGTAAATTTATTGAAAGAATTATAGCAAATCTTTATTATAGACAATGTTATAGACGATTGCAGCATTGTATCAATTTTGTATTTTTTAACAACGACACTTAGACTAACTTGAAGGGAAAAATAAAGAAAACAACAAGATAGGAATACCTACTATGCAAGCAATGCTGCGCTCATACAAGTATTGTACGAGTAGGCTTTTAAAAATTGGGGGTTGAAATGAAAGAAATTAATGTACTGTACATACCTACCTTACTTCCATACAAAAAGGTGTTAAAATAAAAATTCATTCAAGTAGGTAAAATTTGTATATTTTTGGTTTATCTCAATTTTGTTCTTAAGTTTACATAATTGGTGCTGATTTTCTACCTCCTAAATTCTAGATGGTCAATTTGTTATTAATTACAACTATTGAAGAATGATACTATAGTTTTTTTTAAAAGTTAAAAGGTATTATTTTATCGATGTAAAGTCGGTTTTATATGACTGTAGGATGTTGCAATAATAGAATAGTTTTTCTAACTACGGCTTCAATATTTTTAAATATTTTTTTGGAAATATTTAGGAGAGCAGATTTGGCTGGAAGCCATTTAGGACTATCAAAAACCTATCGTTCTGGAGCCGATATTTCATCCTGGTAGTGGGAGTGATTACACTCATCGCAGAGTAACTTGAACTCCTGGAATTAAAGCGCTATGTTAACGATATCAGAATTTAACAAGAAACGAAATAAATTAAGTAAATACGTGTTGTTTACTGTAATTGTAAGGAAATAAAAACCTTAAATATTTACTAAAAACTCAAAGTGTCACTAATAAGTAAGTTATTTGAGAAAATTAGTTTGATCCTTGTAAAATTAAGTTGGACTAATCTCATTCGCCATACCCATACCTAACAACTATTTGTCCAAGACATACAAATTCAACAAAATTAAAAAAAGGTGCATCTATTTTCATTGGGTTAGGGCTGATTTTTTAATCGTCAGATATCTTTTAACCGAAGAATAAACTTGACATTTTTCCCATACTGAAACTGTCAATATGCTAAACTTATTCTTCAGATAAAACTTATCCGACTATTGAAAAAGCAGCCCTTAAATAAAATAAACACTTACTAAATTGAATTCATGTCGCAACCTATTCATTGCAGTCTGACGAAAGTTAGTTTCATGGGTAGTGTAGGGTGACAAGAGTAAGGCCACCATGTCCGCCAGGTATTCCAGCTCCAGCAGTCGCATCGGCCCGTATTGGAGGAACACCTGGTGGTGGTCGTACTGGAATAGCACCACCCTCGGGCGAGCCTCGCCGGACGCGGCCTCAGGCAACTGCACCATCTTCGAAATGACCGAGACACTCCGAAATTAACATCTACCTGCCTCAAATACCAGACTGGAAATACCTTTTTAAGGATTAGGCACTTGCAGTCATTTGTTTAATTGTTCAAGTAAGTACCTGAGTTTACACCACTCTTTTGTTTTCACCCGTGGTAATTTTCGAAACTTGTTTCTATTGTAAACACGTTGTTGAATCCCTTTTATTTGCACGTGGTAATTTTAGGGTTTCTTAAAATTTTTCAACAAAATATGCTTCTCAAATCATTCTATCGCGAATTACGGAAGGGGATAGTACTTACCTACATACTTTCCTCGTAGTTTATTTGAATTAGTAATCGATTAGTTTATGAGAGATCATTGTTAAGTGCATCGTTATTAAGTATTTAAGTAATTAGAAAAGCGTTTGTTTGAATTCGTATATATTTAAGAAACTTTTGGGTGCGGTGTTTTATTGTGTTCTCGTGATGGTGAACTTACCAGGCCCAAATGAACAGCCGGCACGGGAAATGGGTGAGAGGAGTCGGGAGCGCGCTCAGCGGGGCTTCCGCCAGTGGGGGCACCGGTTTGGGAGACGTCGCGAGGAGATGCGGATTGCCGAGCCCACAAGCTTGCACCAACTCGAGGAGCTAGCCTGGCGCTCCGTTGAGATAATGTTAAAACAAGAGTCCAATAAAGGGAGGACGGTAGCTGAAAGTTTCAAAACCGCTATGGAACTTTTGAGATTACAGTATAACATGGTAAGTAATTTCGTATATAATAATTATTAATTCGCGTTTTATCGTATATTATATTAATTAATAATACACCGTTGTCCATTTAGAATTAATCTATATCTATACTTATAATAAATCTGTAGAGAGGTCAATTCTGTACATGAAATATATTTTCAAAATAACTATCAGGGGGTGATTAGTGATCGATACTGATGCCAAAAATGCAATCAGTAAAATTTTTGTCTGTCTGTATGTTCCTTATAGAAACAAAAACTACTCGACGGATTTTAACGAAACTTGGTACAATTATTCTTCATACTCCTGAGCAGGTTATAGTATACTTAGGAATTCCCACGGGAACGGGAATTAAGGGGAAAATCCTTTTGTATGAAAAATCTAAACCGCTTAAGTTAGACGCTTGAAATTTGTCATGCAGGTACCTACCTTAGTAAACTTAAAGTTTAGTTACAACAGGATATTGCAAAATTCCTACGGGAACGGGAGTTAGCGGGAAAAAACATTTGTATGAAAAAATCTAAATCGCGTAAGATACCTACTTAGATGAAGGGGGTAAAACGGGATTCTCGCGTACGAAGTCGCGGGCGGCCGCTAGTTTCTAATAAAACACTGGTACAATTTTGCCATTACGTTGCCAATTATTAAACCATCAAAAATAATGCATAGCTCATCACTATAATTAATTACCTACGTGTACAGTCGTAACTATTGCTATAAAACAATAATGTGGTCTAGACGACTTTATGTCGTATTTCGCGTTTACACTTATAGTGATCCGGTTTTATGCAAGAGAAAGAAACGTTCATAAAAAGCGCTCTACACTTTTATACGTATAATATGTTCATTATCCGAGTCCAAGGGGAACAAAAATAAAAACTCTTCGAAAATGGGTCACATCCTTACGCTAATGATACTAATGAGAGTCCAAGTAACTACTACTTTTCAGGGTTTCGTGAGACTTTGTGTGTGACGTGCATTTTAAATTTTATTTTTGTTCAAGAAATGTGTTTTACGAACTACTGCATTATGCTGTTAGCACAGATAAGAGAGTATGACTGTTAGATTCATACTTATTGTGGATCACATCATTACAGATTTGTTCGATAAAATTCAAATCAGTTCCTTGCATAATCCCATGAGTTTGGCTTAGTCAACTTCTACCTATTGAAAAACTACCACTGCAATCACGAACTCGCGTTCTAATCCTATGCGCTGATACCTGTACTTATCATTATTAAATGATCTATCATCATGATATTAATTAAATGCCATAGACATAAATTTTCTAATTGTAACTTTTAGGCATTTTTTTGTTCATGATAGTAACTTTAAAAGATGGCTTGAACTTTTTTTATATCACCCGAAGAGTGCAAATGCGATCTAATAATAGAAAAGCGAGCTTGCCCAGAAGATGTCTGCTCATTCTTGCTTTGAAGAAATTAGGGTTGTAGTGTGTGTTCGAGAGCAAGTACAGTCAGCGTTAAATAGTTCATGACACCCAAAGTACCTAACCAATAAGTTCGCAAGTTACGCAACACGTCTTTGCTACATTGGAATAAGGTTGTATTATCAACTTTTTGGCCACTTTGGGTGTCACGAAATATTTGACGCCGAATGTACTACTTTTATAAGCCTAATTTTGTTCATTCAATTGTTACAGAATTTCATCGTGCTGTGTGAAAGATGCGGCGCCAGACATGGTTATGACGACATGTTGATGGCACCCGAACGTTAATAACAAAATTAATTGAAGAATTCCCAAAAATAATAATCCATAAGTTTTTATAATACCTTTACATTTTACTTTTTATTATATATTTTAGTCAATACGAGTCTTTGCAAGATTAATAAGAATATTTTAATTATAAACTTCTAAAATAAAATAAAATTGATATTTGTCATTTTTTATATCTATTAATAAACTTTTGTACGAATATGAATATCTGTCTTTTATTGTAGAAACTTATTTTGTAGTTGGTCCCTAAACGAATTAATATTGAGAGTGAAATAATAAGTTTTTCATAAAAATATAGAGCAATTCATTAAATTGTTTACTTATAAAAATATTACGGGAGATCCTGTTCTTTTAAGATTATGACAATTATTGTTTAATGAATCAACCATTTGTAGTATTTTTGAAGCAGGAAAATTCTAATCGTTTGTTACCAACCTTGAGTTTGCACAGAATATTTTTGATTCAGTTTTTAAATTCAAATTTTCTAAGAATACGGTTGTTAATTTTCCTTTTATATCACTAAAAAAATGCAAAATATATTTTAAATACGACTTTACTTTAAAAATACCTGTTTCCTTTTTGTTGCAAAATTAATAATTTATAGAGTTCACATTTATTTAAGCTAAACACTAAATATTATACTATCACTGAAAATCTAAAATGAAGAATGCCCTTTTTAAACCAGACGCCTACTTGTTTTGAAAGAAAGGATAGGTGATAACTATAACTAAGTAACATTGTAACACTGAAGTGAGCGCAGCAGAGCCACAAAGGAGATTTATAGTGGTTACAAATGATAAAAATACACTAGCAAACTCTTATTATTCTGAATTTTCAGGGCTAATTTTGTGGGATATCGTTAGAATCTGATTTCAAAATTAATTTTCTTCCTCCATTTCATAAGGTAGATAAATATGAATTTGTATAGTTGGCGAATCGGCGATATTATATTGATTTACATTTTTTTTGTATATAACAGCTCTGTAAGATGCCACAGTATTTAGCTTATTTTAAAGTTGCTTATACAAGCAGGAAAATATTACTCGTTCGTAATTGCTTCGATAGATTTAACGTGTGCACTGTACCTCTAGTAGGAAAAACTTTCGAGTTCGTTTCGTTGCGTATTCAAAGTGTCATCGAAAAATTTTGTATGAAAAATTAAACAGCGCCCCCTAGGGCGGCTATAATATAGGAGGCGCTGTTTAATTTTTCATACAAAATTTTTCGATGACACTTTGAATACGCAACGAAACGAACTCGAAAGTTTTTCCTACTAGAGGTACTGAGCTCTAAACTTCACCAAAGACAAATTAATTATACACCTTATTGTTTGAGGGTAGCTAGACCGTGGTACAGTTCATAATAAATTGAACCTTCGTGCATTATAATTCTCTAATAGATATAGCACAAAGGATTGTAATTAATTAAAGGCGCTTACCGTTTGCAGTTGAGTGAGGTTGTTGACTTAGGACCGAGATCACAATCCGAGGCCTAATGCCGTTAATATCGGATTACTACAAATTGAACATTGTTATATCTTATTGTATCAATTGATCTACATTAGGCATGAATAGATAATGCTATTTATACGGCATATTATAGACTAGACAACATGAAAACGTAGCTATGCGAAAGACCCTATAATATGAATACTAAGAGCTCGTATACATATAAGAGTACATGAGCAATAGACAGAAAATCAGAAATGGACGGTATCATTCGAGTACATTACATTTTTATCTTGATTGTTCTTGACCCTAGTACATTTTTTTGTCTTTACTACCTATCAGTCACAAGTACAAGCTATCTTCTTGAAGTCGTCTGTCCATCAAACGGGGAGTCCTACGTTACGTAGGTATGCCGAGACGTGACTCTTCTCAAAAGCTCGCTTACTTAATCCATTATGCTACAGATATGGATTATGAAAATTAATTAATGCTAATTAGCTAACATATGCTCATGTAAATTATATGTACGATTATAATCCGCCTAAGGACTTGCGTAAATTGGTTTAACTCGACATCCAAGAGTGCTTAGAACACTTCGACTTGTGTAAATGTATTTAAGGGAATGGGAACCAGCGTCGTCATTAAGACGTCATTAACAACTCTCCACGTCTTTAGCAGGATTTTCCAACGCGGTTCGTGCACTGATAACAATAATTTAAACAACTTAAATGCTTGCCACATTAATCACAGTTATACAAACATAAAGCATATAAACAATTGTATGTAAATGGGCCTCGGAGACAAAAGCATACAAATGAAAGAGCGGCCATTAATACAGGGGAGCGAGATACCCTCATATTTCCATTAGGAGCGCGAGCTGCCCACAAAATATCAAACACGCCTTAAAGAGATGAAGAATATTACTGTATGTTGGAGTGGTCCCTATGGCAATGTCCTCTTTTTATTGCCTATACATTCGTGTAGTTGCTGATCCCGTCGGCTAAGATATTCGGTAGGATGTTTCAGCGCCCCGGAATGGAACACGGGAAATTAACTGGAAGCTCGGTGTTAATCTGAGGAAGCAATATACAGCTGGGGCCTGAAGTTGTCTTTTTAATTGCTGCAAATCTAAGCCATCTACATTCGATAGATTATTTCCGCAACCATTTCAGCTAAATGCTGAGATGAGATTTGATTATTTATTAAGTGGTAGAGAAATTGTGGATTAGCTTTAATCTAGCACTAGCTAATCTCTAGATTGAAGATAGGTTCAATTCATACCTATTGAGCTACGCTTAGGTAATCAGTGTGTTCGTAGGAATTAGAATACATACATGAATGTGACTCCCATTATACAAATCACAATAGTAGGAATAGGTAAGCTCCGCGCTTTTTCGATTTTCAGCCTATTATTACTTGACGAAATAGGTTTTTAAAAAAAATATTATGTAGTATTATATTATTATATTATATTATATATTATTACCTATTCATTGTAGACGACTCTCGAAGGTTCTGGGTTTCTTTTGCTGTGTGGCATGGCCCTAATGAAAAGAACGAACGACGTTTTAAGATAAATACTTTTTTTTAAGTCTTATCAGTCGGTGTGTTTGCATAAAAATTGCACTAAGTACCTAGTTAGTAAGTACGCTGACGCTCTCGGGCGCGTACCGAGTCTTAACTTTAAGCACGGACTTAATTACAGCTTAGGGCGACTTGAATGAACTGAGCTCCATTTCAGGGTATAGTAAACATTATTTGAGCTTTTGTATAATCATAGAGCGAGTTCGTGATTCATCATGCCTAGTTAAATACGTTAATGATGTTAAAGACCTCGTATTTTACCAAATTATTTCACTAGCTTTCAATTTACCGATAAACGTTTACGAGGTTAACATGAAAATTCGATTCGTTATTCGTTAGTGGTCGAAAGTAACATTTTATTTCAAATACAGCTAAAAAGCCTTTGTTATTTACATTGATGATGTTATGATGTTGCTTTGTATATTTTGTGTTGTACCTACGTGTAGGATCTCCCCCTAATGGATAAGTTCCATTAAGTAATGAAATAACAAATATGTATGGAAAAAATGAATCAAAGCTGTAAAATAATATTTTAATGATTTGGATGATTTAGTTTCAAAAAACTTTCTTTCTACTACACGATGGTAGAGTTAATATTTTTAATTGTTCTATAATAAGACTGGTAGAATTACTAGAATTTACTAAAGTTTACCTATAAATCAATAAGGCCGACTAAGATTGATTCTAAACTTACAATTTGAGTGTCTGTTTCAGACACGGTCTATAATTAGATTATCTGGGTTATAATTTGTACAGAAAACAGTTAGGTACTTTTGTATTTGACTAGATGTAACATAATTTATTTGCATTTCATCTTAGCAACTTGGAAATGCACGAGTGATCTCGATATCGTAGCTTACATTCCCGCAGGAACTCTCTTTGAGAGTTCATGTCGTGTCATAACCTTTTGACGTTGATATTTTCTAGGCTCTTTCGATATCTAGTTCCTGTCAACCTCAGTGCACGACTTTGTAATGTCTCGCGCGATTTGTAGCGCACACGAGACGTCTTCCGTGCTTTCCGTACCTACTTACCTAATTAGGTAGGTACCAATTGGTACCCTCGTCAACAGGTTGACATAACACTAATTGACAGCTAATTTTGTTTTTATTACTTTATGAGACACAAAGATAATTGGCGAGTTGTGACATTGAGACATACAATCACACAAAACCATTATTAAGCTCCTTCAAATCCTGTAACTTTCTAAGGATAGAGGTTCATATTATAACCATGAACGCCCAATACAATAAGGAGCAATACAATACCTTACAATTGGCACGTAGTTACGTATGCAGAACAAAGTTTCAATATTTTAGCAAGCACCCACCTGCCGCCTATCAATATTATATTCGGCTCTGTTGAATATCCGTATGTATAATTAATCGCAGTCAAGTTTTTCGTGTTAGAGGACCGTTAGAACAAATTTAGTAGAAGCCATTAAACACACACGCAAGGCGACATTCTGCCTTCTTTCACCTTCGTACTATTTACATATGAAACTGTAATATGAATTACAAGCACCCTCAAATATGGCCCCTTATAAGCTAAACTGGTATTATTCAGCCTTTTACCAAATTGTTTTGCCTTCTTGTTCTTATAGAGTTATTTTAAGTGGCTTTCATGATACGGGGTCTTTTGTTTTGAGCGAGAGCTATTTTTGATATTAAAAATATCGCTTTCTATGCGTATATTAACTTTAACTTATAGTTTCCTTGAGGATTTTGTGTATCACAATATCCATAATTACCTACTCTGGCCCAATGGAATCAATGTTGTATCAGGTATGACACGGATGACTTGCCGAAGCAGAACATTCTGGAATAGCCGAGACTAATCAGAAATCCTGATAATTAATGACATAGGCGAAACTGTGGCATGTGAAGATGGATGACACTGTTTGGTTAGGCCCGCGGACTGGTCGCCAAGTGGCAAGTTGGCTCAGTACAGACTCAAAAAACGTTTATTTATCTTATTTACACCGGAAAAACGTAGGCCATTTTAGGCCTAGTAGATTAAAGATTGAGGAAGATGAAAAACTATCTTCTTCTTCTGTATAAAAACTGAAGTCACGGCCCCGTTTCTATGTAGTTTTAGGGTTTCTAAGGGTTCTTCCGAACCCAGAAACTCCGATAAAGTAATTTATCACAGGACCATGGAGGCTGTGTTGCATATAACACCATGAAACAAAATAATAGTTAATGGTTTTATTATTTTAGTTAAATTAATGCGGGGAAATAAAATCATTTATCTGAAACATTTCTGTGAAACTTTACGTTGTTTTACAAAATCCACGGGCTTTATCGGCAACGATCATCAAAAACAGCTCGGCATAGTAAAATATTGCTCAAACTGTAATTAGGGGTTATTAAAGTGAAATACAGTTAAAAACCTGCCAAGTGCGAGTTATACTCGAGGGTTCTGAAAATTCATAGAAACCTAAGCGTAAGTAAGGTTTCGTAACATGATTATCAGAATAAAGTGTACTTAGTAGTTAAAAATATTTAGCTGGCTTTGGTAAAGAACTTTTCAATACTTATCTTCATCATTATGCATCAAAATAAGCTTAAATTATGGCTTACATAATTTAAGCTTATTTTGTGTGTTCAAATTTGGTTTTTGAAAAATTCTTTTCTTTTACGGTCTTCTTTTGATCATTATGCTATATTTGGAAGTTTATCCATAAAGTACCTATTTCCTTTTAACATAATTATAAATATTAGACAGACATACTAATAGAAGGACTCCGTTTTTCCACAACTTGTAAGTAACCCTAAAAATGAATCATTTGGAAAGCTTTTCTTATTTTGAGAATGTGAGTACGAAAACGCCATTTTTGTGGTTTCTTTACCCTCATTTCTTACAGTCATAAATGTAAAAGGAAATTTCATTGGTGGAAGATAGAAACTTGTTTATTTTGACCTTGTGATTCCATTCAAGATTTTTATGGAATATTCTCAAAGAGGCATCACACACAATGTGTCAGTCAGCGTCATTTTCTACGATGCAGCATATGTCTACTGAAATGATAATTCAAAAGTAGTAGTAGACATAAATAAAATCACTCACTTCACTTATACATGCACATTAATTATGAAAGCTAGTGACAGGAGCTGAAATTTGAAGTCAGTTTTTTCATAGCGCCCGCTTAATAAATTCATTTGGGACTCCAGCGTTAATGTGTAACAACTGTCCTAAGCCTGGTGATATGTAAAGTTTGCTTAATAATTAGTACTCTGTGAAGGATGATTTATTAATTAGTAGAATAAAAATCTCTGAAACAACTACTTAGCGCAGATTTTCCGATTGTAGTTAGGATGTAACCATTGTATTTTAAAAGTAATTAAACTTTGGCATTATGTACTGTACATATTTAATAATAAGTTACATATACTCCTCCAGTTCGTTAATAAATGAAAAGATCCAATCAGTATTCACNTGATTTACTCTATCCTGTTTTTTTAGGTTTCTTTACATGGAAAGTTCTTGAGAATGTACAGGAATAATGGTCCATGTAACCGCATTTTTGTGTATTAAAACATATGGGATTCAACTTACAGATTGGGCAGGGCTCAGGATAAACCTTAATTTTTTGACTACCCCGACCTTGATTACCCCGACTTTTGTCACCGAGTAATCAATAATACTGTAATTTTACTAATGAATGATTAACTAAATAACGTTTAATAAGCAAAATTACCCTTTACTAAAATGAAATCCTATCTTCTATTAATACATAATATTATCCCTCAAAATTGGCAAGACCCCTGGACTCGACCTTATCACCGCTGAAATGCTGTAAGCCGATGTAAACTCCGCCGTTAACGTCCTGACACCTGTCTTCGAAAACATCTGGATGGAAGAGGAACTCCCAGACGACTGGCATAAGGGGCTTCTAATTATTGTGCCGAAAAAAGGGTAAAGCAAGGGTATCAGTACCGGAAGACCCAAGAGATGCGATCTGGATTGAGGAATTGCACACCGTTGGTGCAGAGGATGTCCAACGAGTCCACAATTACACTTACCTCGGGAGCATCGTTTCAGAGCCTGGAGGTACCGAAGAAGACATCACTTCGCGCATTGCCAAGGCCAGAGCTACCTTCGCACAACTTCGAGCCGTATGGCAGTCACGGAAATTGACCCAAGCAAGATCAAAATATTCGGGTCCAACGTCAGACCAGTTCTGCTCTATGGGCGTGAAACGTGGAAGGTCACTAAGGTTATCTCGCACCAGCTGCAGATCTTCTTCAGCCGCTGTCTTCGCCGAATTCTCCAAAATCTTCAAACGACGAACTTTTGGAACGCTGCCACGAAATACCGATCTTTCAGCAGAATAAACGCTGCAAGTGGAACTGGATCGGCCACACTCTCCGAAGGGACCCCGATCACATCCCCAAGCAGGCTCTAGATTGGAACCCCCAGGGAAAATGCAAACGTGGTCGCGCCAAAAAAACATAGCGGCGCACTGTTAAGACTTGGAGCGAGATCAAACACGAAGCTCAAGACCGAATGCGATGGAGGACTGTTGTGGACGCCTTCTGTCCCATATAGGAGACATAGGACATTGAGTCACTAATATTATATGTATAATGTATATGTATGTTTTTTACTCTTTTACGCAACAGCTACTTAACAGATTTTGTTGAAACCTTACAATATTGTCGTTTATACATCAAAATAACAAATGGCTAGTTATAATAACATTTATTTTACCATAACTTAAAAAAAACCTTAGAAAATAAAATATTTTGTTTTATTTTTGATTACTCTGACTCCCAACTTTGATTACCCCGACCATGAAAATTTTGATGTCGCATAACTTTTTATTCCTGCTTGCTACAGATGGGCCAATATAAAAAATATGCTCGTAATAATGTCTATTTTGAAATGTTTTACCTAAACCCACTCTAAATTCAAAAATAAAAAAGGTAGGGGTAATCAACAAAATAATCCAGATCCGGAGAATGACCGACATATACTCCTCCAGTTCGTTAATAAATGAAAAGATCCAATCAGTATTCATACGCGGAAAGAAATTCTAGAAAAATATATTCAATGACCTTCAATACCAGCCCATTTTTCTTATTTGCGGTACGTTTTGTGCCTACTGAATATAGTTTCTATTTTGATTTCAGTTCTCGTCCCAAGAGTGAACAATAAAGCTCTCCTTATTCCGAATGAAAGAGCTGCAATGCAGATGGTACCAAACGGAAGAAAAAATGAATTTACGTGAATGCCAGCCTTTCACCGAGACCTTGATGAAATGCAACTTGTGTATCTTAACATAAAGTTTCTGCTGCTCTTTTAGCTTCGTAGGCCGGAGCGTAAACTGACGTCGTAATACATTTTAATTTGAAATATAGGAAGTTGTCGAGTTTAAATTTAAATGGCTTAAACGTAAGTAGGTATGTAATTAATATACATTTATTACTTATCACCCGAAGATCTTGCATTTTTCTATATATGGGCTATTATCAGAAAACTAACATCGTAGTTTTATTAGCTTTACACTTGTAACTTCAATAAAGTAAGTTCACTGGCAAAAAGGAATAAAATAAGAATGAAAAATCTAAACAACATTGAAAATGCTCAAGTAAGTTTGAAAATGTTCAATAACAATGATTTTCGCGTTTGTAAATCTTATTTCACGATAATTAGATTTCATAGTTAGTTTCATGTAATTCTCTCGCGTGCAACTGGTATGGCATCGTTACTTTGTATAAACAGGCATGATTCCCAAAACCGATAAGCGGAAATGAAAAATGAAAATAACCGTGTAAAATGTACACACATTTTACTGCTTCGATAACGATTCGGAACGTATTCTTTTACGCGGTACTTCGTAACGAACAACTGATAATGTTGAGCCCAGCGGTTTTATTTAATGGTAAGGAGTTCGTATAAAATTTCCAGTTTGATGATACTTGTAACTTGAGACAACCGTTCGAACGGCCTCAAAACTTGTAACTCCTTTCTCATCCCTCCCGAACGGCTAAATCTGTCTTTCTGAAGTTGAGACAATGCCCTTGTTTGAACTTTTTAAGAATATTTCTGACTCAACCATTTTACGTCCACAGCGATTACAATAATATTTCATATCGTACAAGTTTACTGCAAACCAGCCCCAGTACAAGAACTAGACTTCCGAAGTTTTTTAGAACTGGTACAAAATCACAATGCTCAAAAGGACGGACAAGATGAGTATGACAAATATGAAGTAGACTCCCGAGACGAGTCCAATAGTCATTACGGCTCATTAAAAAGCCAAGAAATTGTAGAGCTCGTACATAGAGCTACTCAGGGTAAGGAGTGGAATAATAAAATATATGATGACAAAGACTCTGACGAAAGGAAAAAGGAGTCTAGTAAGGGGCAGTATTATAAAGAGCTGTACAAAGAATTGGAAGAGAACAGTCTAAATGATGGTCTACTCTACAATTATCAGTCAAATGTTAAAAATAAGGATAAATATAAAGATGACGATGATCGTTATCAATACAGCCGCTATAATGAGGAAGCATTGGAACAATTGCTAACACAAAACGTTCTAGACAGAAAATATAAAGATAAACCAAGACACAAACTCGTACCTAATAGTTTAGCTGGGTCAGAGGAGTCAAAAAATTACAGGGATGAAAATCGGGATAATCTTGGAGCATATTCAAAAGTGTATGTTGTCCTGAATCCAAAAGCAATCGAGAAAAGTCCTAACAAGGAAAAACTTAACAAATTGTAAGTGTTGTGACGAATATATTATTTTGGAGTGTGTGCGGTGTTAAAAATAATATTTTATATTTAAGGTTAGCAAAAATATTATCCTTGACGTCTTCGTCTTCGACAGTAGAAAAAAAGAACAGGAAAAAGAAATACAAAGGCTTTTCTGTGAAGCCAGGGTTTTTGTCGAGGAGGGCTAGGCGGGACTCCCGGGAGAGTAAGTATTAATCATTGTTTTAAAACTTGTCAATAGGAAAATAGGACAATCTCATTCATGAAGAAAATTTTGTATCAAAATAAATTTAACTTAACAAAGGATTGTGAAATTACAATGAAAAACCTATAAATAAAGCACAAACGGGTCACGTACGGGATATTATTCATAATATTGATTTGTTTTCCGCCTTCAATGGGATTTCAACATTACGTATCGATACGTGTTGCTCGGTGAGCATCAGGTGTTTATGGGTTACAAAATCCTGGTACATGACATCTAAGTATCCGGAGACTAATAATGGAATTTAATTAATTAAAATCTATGTTTAGTGTTCGGCAAAGATTCGGTAGAAGAAGACTTCAGGCCGAAGCGTTCCAGGAACGACCGCGGGAGCGGGGGCGGCGGCGGCGGCGCCGGCGGTCGCACTGCCATCCCCTACATCAGACATCGTGGAGATATCTACGAGAGAGACAACTAGTTATACACTGAGTAGTTTTATAATAAACATTCTTATACAGCTATTATCAATTAATTCATTCAATGCTTGTTGAATCCTGAAACAGGTACTGAAAACTATACAAATTTTGACTTGACAATCCCCTTCCAGGAGTGTGCTGTTAGATTCAGAACAAAAGACGAAATTAAATAATAAAAAATAAATTACAAAGGCTTGTTACATACAAACTCAACGCGTTTGAATGGTAGGTTACATAAAATATGCAGGACATCACACTAACACACGTTATCAATTCGTATATTCACGTACCAACCTGTAAATGTTTCTCCTGAGATTGATAATGTTGAAATTAACATGGCTTATACTGAAAATCATTCGAAATATTATTTTAATGAGATATGAAATAAAACTTATCTGTCGGATATAAAAATAACGGTTTGTCACAAACATAAAATTTCACTGCAGTAATTACCAACATTAATTTCTTAACGAGGTTAATTATTATATACCATGATTAGAATAAGAGACATTTTGTTGGCCATTCTTTCATTCATTCGTTGATTACAATTATTTACAAAAAGAGGATTATAATAAAACACAAAACAAATGATTATGTTTTTACTAATGCATAATTATTCTCTTCTATAAGTAATAATTTATATTACGAGTATATCACAGTCATCACTTTAGTAAGTGCATTAACATAGTTTAATGATGATTAATTACCTAATTTAGTATTGACTAGTAAAATTCAAAATATAGTGTATTAAAAAACAAAAATACACTGTTATTGTTGACTAGATTTAAGTGCATTATCTCCTAGTAATGTGATTATTTATCAATTAGGTATATAAATGTAGTTCGTGTTTCTAAATCCGGTGTATTTTGGTACATAGCTTTATATATACGAATTGTGAATGACGAGTAGGTATGTACCATTAATATAGTGTTTGTCGTGTACGTCTAAACTTTCTACAGTGCCTGTTAGGCCCAGAACAGACGGTGAAACGCAACTGCAACGAAACTGCAACTTTGTGATGATTCTGATGGATGAAACTGAAACTGAAAGTGAAAGTTTCAAACTGTTCGCGTCATGACGCGACCAGTTGAGAGATCACACACGTGTGGTCTCTCAACGGACGCTATGGCAGAAACTTAGATGCAACTCAAAAGTAACTATTAGCAGTTGCAGTTGCGTTTCACCGTCTGTTCTGGACCTTAGACAAAATGATCGGTATCGATTCGAATCAATAACGTTACAGGCATATTGTCTACAGGCACAGTTCTATTATATTCGGCTATGGTTTAGAAGATACCAGAGTTTGACGAAATCTTAACATATCAAATATCTAGCCAATAGTTTTCCTCGAATTGACAGTTTCGAGAATACTGCGTTTGAGCATAATAATAATTNAATATAGTATTTGTCGTGTACGTCCAAACTTTCTACAGTGCCTGTTAGGCCCAGAACAGACAGTGAATCGCAACTGCAACGAAACTGCAACTTTGTGATGATTCTGATGGATGAAACTGAAACTGAAAGTGAAAGTTTCAAACTGTTCGCGTCATGACGCGACCAGTTAAGAGATCACACACGTGTGGTCTCTCAACGGACGCTATGGCAGAAACTTAGATGCAACTCAAAAGTAACTATTAGCAGTTGCAGTTTCGTTGCAGTTGCGTTTCACCGTCTGTTCTGTACCTCTAGTAGGAAAAACTTTCGAGTTCGTTTCGTTGCGTATTCAAAGTGTCATCGAAAAATTTTGTATGAAAAATTAAACAGCGCCCCCTAGGGCGGCTATAATATAGTTCTATTATATTCGGCTATGGTTTAAAAGATACCAGAGTTTGACGAAATCTTAACATATCAAATATCTAGCCAATAGTTTTCCTCAAATTGACAGTTTCGAGAATACTGCGTTTGAGCATAATAATAATTTAACGATTACATACACAAATATCAATGTTATGTAACTTAATTGTAACTTAATCTCCGATTCTACACAATGCAAAGAGGCAATAAAAACTTCTGATTGCTTTACATTAAGTTAAAAAATAACAGGTACTTATTTATTTAGCAAGTATCAAGTAACTTACCCAATTTACAAGTTTGATTGAGGAAGCTCAATTCGAGTCACTTTAAAGGAAAATACGAGAAGTTGAAAATAAGAAGGTAGGTACTTGGCGGAGTTACACAACGAGACTAACGTGTGGGAGTGGGCCACTCTTTTTTAACAAGTAGCAAAAAGTTTCAATGGTTTTGGTTTCTGCCTTTAATTTTATTAATTGGCTAGGACTTAAAATTATCCTTCTTATGAGTCACCAGGGTCTTTAGATAAAGTAATGTTCGTGACTGATACCTAAAGGATTCGCGATCGCTCTAGGTCTTTTTTGTACACCATTTTGCTATGTAGAGTTTGTAGAGCGATCACAAAATACGACACCACTAGTCAATTGACATACTTTTAGACCTGTCAAAATGTGCCTCTGAGCTAAAAGAACTAATTTTATAACACTTTGTAAACTTACGGTTTATAGGGACATGAAAGAGTGTTATTCAGAAGTTGTGCCTGGGATCTAGGTGTCAATTACCCTATAGAATGGAACTTTGTCTACCGCCACAGCTTTCAGAATAATACTATACAAAAATTCCTTGTAACACAAAAAATATCTGAAAGAAGGCTCCAAAATAATACTTTTAAAGGTACATTTTTGAACGTCAATCAAACCCATATTCCCACACAAAATACCTGCCATGTGTCAATAAAAGTCGGTTGAATAAACGAAAAAGAAAATTAAACGGACACATCGGCAGTTTGTTTTTTGAGCGACAAATAAATGAACATGCGGTATTTAAATTGTACCATTAATTATGTCGATCTAAATTGAGAATCATAATTACTCAGTGTAGTATTATTAATATACCGACCACAGCATATAATATAGCGTAAGCCTTCATAACCTTCTATTAATGTCGTCTACTTTGCTGTGACATTGTTTATAAATAGCTTAGTAAATATATTACTATGATAAGATACTGAATATCTTAACATTAATAAACACAATATTAAATTATTAATAATACACTGCGGGCGTTATGTAATTGACTAGAATAAATAGTATTATTAATTTTTATTTTTTTAGGCCATATCAGCTTAAATCTCTGTAATAATTTAATAGGAAACAATATTTTTTAACGAATACTGCAAACAATCATTTCAAAACAAACCAATTATTATTTAATTAATTTTTATATTTGTTTTTTTTTATAAAAAAAGAATAATTGAAACAGGTTTCGGTTTTTAGATTGTGTTGCGATTTATTTTTGTTTGTTTAGGTAGTTATTGTTAATACAGAAGTAATTAATAAACGAAAATACATGCCTCTATCGTAGAGTTCAATGTGCATATATCCTAACTCTCATTTTTTCACTTCTATCAGATCAAAGTCGAAAATTGGGGATTTTGAATAGGTATTACCATCGGTCTAGACTTTGTATTTCTAAGGCTTGCATCAACTTATTTTAACCGTAACATTAACAAATAACCGGTGCTTTTCGTATGGAATTTGACAGATATTTGACGTTTATCAAAGTTAAGGTAAGATGGTGCAACTCAGCCTAATAGTTTATTGTTTATTATCACAATTGCAACAATAAAGCATAGCATTATTGCTTTTAAAAAATAAATTAATAGAATTGACCTTTACGAGGTTATTTTTAAACCCCACACGTTAACTGCGGCAATGGACGCTCACTACGAGGCTTTCGCTGCAGGGTTGATTAAAAAATATTACTTGCCTACTAGCTTTGTTCGGGTGTATTTAGATGCTGGTAAACTTTATTTATTAACTTTTTATGTATAAAAAAACTATCTATTAAATGGTATAATAAACACATATGTTTAACATAATAATGTATCTAGTTTGATGAAAACTTGCATGGTATACCTCGTGTTCAACAAGTTTAACAATTTTTTTCAGTCTAATTAAAATTATATGTGCTGATAATAATGTGATGAAGATCATTATGTTTCTAATTTAACCTAAGTCTTTTTAAATTTATTATTTTATATGTGTTATAGTTAATAATTATCAGTTTAAAAATTTTGAGCTAAAATAATAAAGATAAGGCATATAGATACAGAAGTATAAAAACGTATTCAAGAAGATCTACGACTAAAACAATGGCCGTTATTAATATCTTAAAGTAATTGGAGTCAAATGGTGGTAAAATAAAGGAATTATGAGATATTGTGCAAAGAAATATAACAATTTCAATTTAATTCTACTTAAACGCAATTGATCCCATTCCAGGCAATTCACAATAACTCTTTCTAATTAGGTGTATAATTAATTATTGATTTTAGTATACTCATTATAATTAATAGCTACCTACATATCAATTGAACTACGCGCAGTTGGCGATTACTGTACATACTTGAATCTCCACCATCGTTAGATATTTATCGTCTAATTTAAACAATGGACCCTTTCATTTACTATTCTGTACAGCGTACTCGTACAAACATGCATACATCCACTATTATATCACTTAATATGTACTATACTTGGGCGTATATAATGTACTAAGTACTAGTACGCCCGAATCACGAGCGCGTTCCACTACTCTGATATAAATATTCATGTAATCTGTTTTCATTTATACTCTCACGCATTGTAAATCAAATTTTCCAATATTCCAAACTTTCATTGGCGTTGATTACAAAAAATATGTCTGATGGTAGTTTGAACATTCGATTGTTTAATTTATATCTTCTAACTTGGTGTCCAATCCTGTGACAAATTGTCGTAATTAATTAACTTTAACCTTAACTCGGCTAATTTATGTGTATTATACACAAATACGTGCAGTGTTCACTGCGGACTCACTACCTAGGAATACTGATTCTGTAGTCATAGAGTTCTCGTGGCCTAAACTTCACTGAACACGTTTTTAGTTTTCGGAATAGGTAAGCACGTTCACAGATGGGGATCAGTCCGTGTGCATGCTGGGCCGCCGCGTCGGCGAGCCTCGTCACCCTCAGAGGTAGTTGGGCCTCGAAACACAACAAAGCACTCCCATGCCTTTGTACATGGAGCCCCGCCTTTTGTTCCTCCATAGGCCGCTAACGTCGTCACCTTTCAGCGCAACGTTCGTCTCTGAAACAAGATCAGGGGTTAACACGATTTGTCCGGATAACATTTAGTTAACTTGATGCTGCCTTCGAAGGAGCGGGATGTAGAACATTGAGACGGAAAAGAAAATGATATTATTGGTTACCTCAGCATATATACATACATTAAACGTATGAGTTACCTTCATAAAAGCTATTGTAGAGCAGTCAATTTTGAACAGTGAATTTATTTTTACTGTTATAAATATTCAGTTTGCGATACACAATTCCACCTGGTATCATAGGCATTTGCAAGTACCATTTTATTTATTTTAAAATTGGTAACACATTTTGTCATCAGGACACAAGCCTAGCCGTATAACGTGACTACGAAACAATGGAACAGTTTGTGTCAGAATTAAAATATCACGTGAAATGAAACACGTTTTGTGTCAAAGTATGACATAGATGTTATCACGGATAATTTCAGTTTGGGTTCATTTCGGAGTCACGCAGGCTATGTGTGATTTATACAGGCATGAAATAAGTTATGCTAACAGGAAAATACAGTTTTACAGTAATTAAACCTACACTAAAATTTTTCTTAACACAATGAACTAACAAAGAAATTGCTCAGTTGTGTAAAAGTAAATAAATGCCACAACAAAGTCAGAAATTAAGTTGGCAATTCAGACTGCATTATAAATAAGCGAGAACAAAGCGCGAAATATTATATGCTTGAGTGCCTGCAGCGCGGGTAATTGTGTGAAGAGCTACTGAAAAATTCTGTTAACCGAGCAAATGATAATTACAAACATTTGTAAAAGTCGACGCGAGTGTGTCGGATAAAGAGTATTTTTCCCCGCAGAGTGTTCTTAATGTGCTGAAAGACGCGGACGAGGCGCAAATCCCGTAATCCTTTTATGTAAATGGGCCCTCCTTCCTTTGTTATTATGTGTGTAATGTAACGCGCGCTGGCATTGATAATTACGAGTAATTAAGGATCCCGGGGCAGCACTCGGATTTATACCTCGTAGAATATCACAGGAGCCGGATGAAGAGATCAAAACGCTGATAATGGTTAGGTTTGCCGTGAAAACCACATATCCTTAACGGAATACAAACAAGGGCAAGAGGGTAGGATATTAGTTTATACAAGTCGTATAAATAGAATAGGCGACATCTGGGGTGAATTGATGTGTGAAACACGAGATAGTAGATTGGCGGAGGCTTTACGTAAACCCTTCCATTCATACGAAAGATGATAAAATCAAAACGCCAGCTGCAGATACATAGCTATGGGTGAAACGTGGCCTATAATGTTTCATTTATGTAAAGTATCTAAGTAATTAATAAACATTTCAGATTTGTTACTTGATCATGTATAAAATAGTTACTCTTACACTCGTAATAACAAACGATGCTTGCTTAAGTGAAGCAGCAAATGGAACTCACAGTTCGTGTGTCACCCTAAGTATGCGTCCACGTGCACTATGAGACCTCATAGTAAATGTCTGTGAATACTACAATCATGAATATTTCATATACACACATTGTGTTCCAGCTAGAATGAGTTAATCTTGCGTGTCGGGTTTCAACTCATTTAACGGGTTCAAGCCGGCATTAGGATTTGGTAAGTAATTCGAAGTTCCTTGCTTCAATTAGGCTATTAAACCAACCAGGTCACAGCTCGTTACCCGTAATGCGTGTTTAACTCGCCGAATTAAGTATTTAGGCGTGTTATGCGTGATTAATACGATATACGTGTTGCTAAGCATAGCACACATGCCTGATAGAAAATCAATTTTATTGAGCAAACGAACACGCCTAAATGTATAGGTAAATGTCCACAGATTCTAGGAATTCTTAAAATAAGATTTATTTCTTGGAACACAATGAAGACTAAACCGGCTCAATATTATTAATACTTCATATTTTTTGCACATCACTATAGGGACGGTTTGGTGTTCTGTGAGCAAAGTTTGTCTGCAAGATTGCTAATTGGTGTGGAACTTACAAACTTGTCCATTAATAATAGAGAACAAAGAAGAAAACCTTAATCGTTCCACCAATATGCAATAAACACCTAATTTTAAGCCATGTATTTATTACTTTTATAATGCCATCCACGATCAAAATTAAGCTTTGGTGTACTGGTTTCCATTGCTTGCAAATTAATTTAATTTAATCAATTTGTAATCTTGTAGAGTCAAGTATTTTCATGTCGATTAGGTATGCTGAAACTGCATACTAGTTTGAAAATATCCTACTGGGATCTTTATTGCATTTGCTATTAACTTATTAGGTTATCTCATATGTGATGCGTTTAATCGGTACTAACATTATCGTTGAAATTGCAAGCATTATGGCGAACGCGAGTCGTTAAAATAGTGGTGGCTTTATTACGAACCACTATTACTTATCTACTGCTAAACTGATATCTCTATTCTGTCTTATAAAATCATTATATTTTTATTCTGCGTAAAATTTTACGCGTGCATTGGCATTGTTTGTAAATGAAAATTATGTTGTTGTTTTATCATAAAATTCGTTTTATAGTCATAACACCAGAAGGTGTAATACAAGTTCATGACATCTTCAGACATTAGCTGCTCGCATACACCTTACTTTTAAAGCTACTTACTTACACAATACACATTGTAAGAGATCGCAAAATGGTGTACAGTGTAAGTAGATTCTGTCATAAAAATGAATCTTATTAATACAATACCTAAATGGTTGAGGCTTTCATGCTGCGGCAGGTACTCCTGGATGTCGTTGACTATCCTGGTGATCTCCTGCGTGTCTTTGGCGATGCTGCACAGCTCCTCTTGGTTGAAGTCAGGCGTGATCTGCTTGCACAGCAGAATTTGACTGATGACGTTTCCGAAATTCGACGGGCCCGCTCGATTTTCTGTTAGAAGAATGTTTAGTTAAAATTAATGTTCTTGTATGACGTCAAGACAAGAGATNCAAGAGAGCTTTTTAGTTCTTGTGAAACTTAATTTTTTCACATGATTTAATCCATAAAAACTGCACTGCTCGCCATATTTTTGGTGATATGATATGATTAAGGACCAGTCTTTAAAAATATGAAAATTAATGCGGTTTTTTCATCATGTATAAAATTGAACAAGGCAATATTGAGATGTTAGCACAGGTGTGAAGAACACAAAGAAATCGTTTCACACCGGTCGTTCGTACCTAGTAAATACAAAGTAAAATAAACTATGCTGCGGACTGTTGAGCTTCTGTTGGTGGCTAAACTGATGGATACATTGTTAGGAAATTGTTTTTATCAACACATAACAAGTAGTTAATACGTTTGTAGCTTCTAAACAGGTTTAGTATCGCTTTCTTATAAGTTTTTTCATATGAAACGATTCAGGCTAGTTAACGTTGGTATTAGCCAAAAAGCTTAACTGGATTATGGGCTAAAATGAACCATGACTGATATCCAAGTTAAAATAAAAAGTTTACGTTGCCTCGCCGGAATGCCATGTCTGTTGTTTTAGCCAGCTACCAACAAAAAATGTTTGTTCCACTGTTTACGTAAGTACCATATTTTTTTATATGGCCTCCGCAAAACCTCCCTAGGGCAAAGTAAACCCATTTGTCAGACAAGAAACATTTTTCAGCCGTCGGATGAAATTAAACATGCATGTACCTTCAAGATACCATGGGTATAATTAAAATGGAGTATTTGCACATAATCGTCGCCTTTTGTATTACGAAGAACACATACAAAGCTCCAGAATAAAGTATTAGGGCACGTGACAATTACAAAACCAATACGCAGGTGCATTTTTGTGTTTCCGATATTAAAAACCAATTGTGTCGACCGTTTCGCTGGTATTTTGGTTGCCTTAATTTCGGAACAAATTGCTCACGAAATAAAGAATAAACTCCAGTTTCTACCTTTGTATTCAGGTATCTAGACAAGCCACCAGTAAAATTGTAACAATGTAAGCTGGAACCGCTTCTAAATGGGGGCGCTGTTGAAAATTTAACGCATCCTGTGAAATTGGGTAACAAGAGCTACTTGGTAGCTTTGAATGTTCGGGGCCGAACTTAGATGACATATTAAGTACCTATCTCGGGGTCTTCAATCTACCTACGCACTATGACAGCACCTAATTTGATTAGCCACGTCGTATTATATGCATATCAATCGCTGCCACGTTGCGACATCGTCAGAAATTCAGCATCATAATGACGTTCCTCGTTAAGCTATTAATTTGTTATTGGCATCAACATAATGTTCACTTAAACACTATCGTTTGTAAAAGCCGATTAGGTAATGCTTTATGACGTTTCAATTCCCATATTTGTTAGATGTAACATAATGCTGTTTCAAGAGATACCTATGCAATTGAAAAAATAGGTATTATGGCTGCTGCTAATTGTTAAATTATTTCTTTTAGTGGAAATCACAGTCTTGGTTATAGAGACCGTAGTAATTTAGATAAGAGATGTTCATCATCATCTTCACCTAAAGATTCCTAGGCCTTTCGTGCAGACATTTCTCATAAAAGTGAATTTTGGGCTGATAATGAAATTCATAGTAGAAAGTGACAGTTGTAGGGCATACCATAATATGACGTCATATCCATGGGCACGAGTTGGACCAGCCGATGGCACTTGGCCAGTTCCCTCAGAAGCAGCTGCGCCATAAAGTAGAGCAGCACCATCTGTGGCTGCTCGGAGCACCCTTCGCTCGTGGACCTGCCAACAAATAAACATAACTGCTTATTACTTGTAGACCTGCCAACAAAGACGTGAACGATTTCCCTTTTTCCAAAGCTATTTGAAACAATATCAGGCCCTACACTATCAGCCTACAAGATCGATTTTCGGACATACATCTACGCTTTATGGTTTCATTCTGTCAATACATACGAGTATGAGTAATCAAAAACTAATTAGTGTTTTTCTTTGAAAGTTAAATCAAGGCAGTCGATACTCTTGTACACATTTGGACCCTAAGCAATCTAGTTTTAGTTAATGGATTCTGTGTTTGAAAAACTACCAAACATCGAGTTACGGTCACGAATCACGAGACGTGTCCGCTCTTATTTGCGAAGCTTCGTATACGAATTGGAATTCGGATGTTACTTGAACGCGTCGACAGATCTCAATAGCGGAGTCAATAATCATTGAATAAATAGGTATTTCTTCTTATTATTCGTTATGCTCTTGGCAGAGCGGTCGTGGTCACGTTGAGGCGTTGTACACATCGGTTGTAGAGGCGGATACAACTCTCCGCACGATCTCCCTCCATCTCTCTCTATTGGCAGACTGTCTGGTGCAGTCACATAAGCCGTCTCCCACTGCTGCTTTCACTTGGTCGGTCCAGCGCATTGGTGACCTGCCACGCGATCGGGTTCCTATAGGCATATTATAAATAGGTATTTATAATATTATATTATAAATAGGTATTTATAATATGCCTATTTGATTGTATGTATTATCTTAGTAGATATAAAAAGCAATGGATTATCCCAATTTTATGACATTAAACATAACTGACTTGATTGTCAGTAAGAATGAGTCTCTCTCTGTGATCACTTTTCTTGTACCCATCGCAGAATATAGTCACAGCATTAAACACACACACATTTGAATAATTCTTGATAATATTATTTTCAATAAACGTGTCAACGGCGCTTGAAAACATTCCTGTGTTTTACAACGAAGTAATATCGTAAATAGAAATATGTGAGACGAGATGATATAGGTAGGCACGAGCGGTTGATATTAAATCAGCAATGTTTTACCTTCAAACATACCTAATGTACAGACGACAGCACATCAAGGTATAGACTATGGTGTCTTATGTAGTTGCAATAGGTACTATTTTTTAACAAAAATATGTAGTCTGATGGGCCGCTGTACAAAATATGAGTAAAAGATACACTTCGTGTGTGCTGAAGTGCGTCTTGTGGATGAAGTATGTCTACGGTTTAGGCTTAGCTTTTTTATTCACAAGTTTGCCCTCATATAATTTTTATATTTGTTTTCATATAAATCTATTGCAATACAATTGTTAATCACCATTAAGTAGGTATTCTCAGATCCGTATTACAAAACAATACTCAGAACTCGATTCAAGCTCTGTTATAGGTTGTATGCTGTGATTGGTCTCTTTATAGAAATTCTATCAATCAATAGCCTCAATTATATAGATTAATAGCTTGAAATTGTATAGAGTTTCGATCTTTGTTCTGTATGCGGAACTAAAAAAGTACTTAATAACTTAGATAAATGAAGAACTACTCATATTATATCTATTTTATAGGTACTCTTAATATAAATTTCGACTTAATTATGTATCGCCCACTGAAACAAACCGAAGCTGGATTGAACTGTCAACCACTCGTCATCGACCTATTAAGTATTGGCCACTTGAATTTCGGCGAAATGTGGTCAAGCCCTGCGAACTATGTAAAGTTATAGTACTGTTGTCATAGAACACAATAATAATATAACATTTAGTTTTCATCGAATTGGGCATCACTAGTTACGAAGTTATATTGTCGTGTGTACTTTAGGTGCTATTATTTGAATAAGCTACTAATAGCAAGATTGAAATTGAAAATTACACAATCTTGCTCTTTTGTGGTAAAACATAGATGTAAAACGAAAAATGATTCGAAAAGTATTTAACCGATAAAATGAATGATTGCTTAATTTTTTTGAAAGGATAAGGGTTTGCCCAACAAATCGGAAGGCAAAAGAATTAAAATAGAGCTCAATGGCCCTCGTCATCCGCGATTTCGTTACTGGAATTTATTAGTTTGTTGAATTACGTCACATCGACAGGATACGGTGAAAGGTGGAACTTTTCGTGCCGTAATTAGTTCTCTTTCGGATTTACTTCCGAGAGGACTGGTTTGCCTTTTGAAATGCAAATAATTGGGTACGAGGAATCTACTCAAGTTACATGAAAGCGACGAACACAATTTGTCGACTGAACCGGCAGTTTCCGTTGCTACAGTACGAGTACTTCGCTGCACATTCGTCGCCGTACCTATACAAAATATTGCGTGTGTCGAATCCGAATTCTAAAGATTATGGAGTTGGGTTTTTAATGACTGAGGTGCACCAAAAAAACTTTACGTAACCTTTTAAAACTTTCATTTTAAATACCTGGTTTTCGTAATCAAACTGGTACTAATCTCCAAACTAAATAAAGATTTTACCTGTACATTGAGGCATTTTATAAAGTCACAATACTTAGGTGCTATTTTACAACAAAAGGTGTAATCTGATGTGCTGTCAAAGGGACTATAGTGATTAAAACTGAAGAACCTTCGACCCGACAACAACACAAAATTTTAACTCAATAAGCATCCAATCAAAACTATCCGGTTAATCGTAATGAGATATTAATAATTTTACACGTCTATATTAATAGTAAGTTTGACTAAACACGGCAGGGGTTAGTTCAAAAGCCAAATTTAATCTGTTAGTAGTTTTACGAGTTCACCTTTGGTAACCCCAGAGTTGGCCAAACAAATATAACTTTCATGGCTACTCATTTCATATGTACATTCACGTGTTGTGTCTAACGCCTCTGAGTAGGTACTTACTTAGCTATTTCATTTGCGTTTGGAAACTATTACTTTTATTATCTGTATCTGTACTTTTTATAGTTTCATTTCATATTAATGTAAATGTAAACGGTCCACGGTCCGATTGTTACCTATATCAATGAAATATTTGTTCCATTTAGTAAAACCAACCAGTAGGCCTAAGATGCGCGCCGTGATAACTTTTATCGACGTCAAAATGTATGGACAAAATCTATAAAATGGAGTTTGATACCGCGTGATAACCGCTTATCGCGGCGCGCATCTTAGGCCTACTGGTGGAAAAAAAGTGCGAATCGGATATCTAAAAATGTATCATTCATATTTTACTTCGAAAGTACCTATTCGTTGTTTTTTTACACCGCGAAACAAATATACTTACACAAATCTACAATAGTATATTGACTGAACTTTTATTTTTTATCCCAGTTTTATTTCTATTTATTTTGTGTGAAAACGGGCGGCCATTTATCAGTAGTGAAAGAGCATTTGTCTAAACCTGGACATCTATTCGGGCCCGGGAGAGGTGCGATTGAGCGTGTGTTCGGCTTTTCTCTACGTCTAAATAACCAAAATATTTCAGATACCAACATTGGTTCTGTTGCCATGTGGCCAGTAACTGAACATTTTCAATACCTTGTAGGTACAATTTTTGGCGATTGAAAACCCATTAATGCCGACTCATAAAAATGTAAGTACTGGCAAATTGGGCGTTGTCCGCAATAATCGGTAAGAAGGATTAATACAAATATTGATTTCAGTTCATCATTGTTATAAGTAATGTAAATATAAAGCAAAAGTATTTACATCTCTAGAGTCTAGATCACACCGAGAAAGTTTTATGTTTTGCATTTTCACAAATTTTTAGCTTGTACGAGTACTTAAGTGAAGTAGGTAACTTTCCAGTAAATATTTCAGCCTACTACTTATTTTATATTTTCCTTGAACACGAAATAAATTAATAAGGAAAGAAAGAAAAAAGGAAGTTGAATAAAAAGGATTTTCGTGAAAGTACCTACTACGGTAATATGACCGGAAGACACAAACTTCTATCGGGAGGGTGGTAACAAATGAGTTAATGATGGGCCAACTCGTAAAAAATAAAACTCGATTTAACCCGAGTTAAAATCCACATAACTCGGGTTGAACTCGAGTTACGTAACTCGAGTTAACTGGGTGGACAAGTGAATGTTTTTTATTTATTTTTACCAGTTTAATCCCTCAGCTTCGCATTAATACTTAGTTAAAAAAATTAGACCTGAATTTTCCACTATGTGAATGGCTACAAATCTTTTACTATCAAATTAATTAAAGCGTTAATACCAGAAGCGTTATTTTTTTTGGCACAGTGACGGGTTTGAGTGTGCCTTAACCTTTTTTGAGGAGGCTCAACATCCAATGTGGTTGTCAATACAAGTAACTGCGATGAATCAGTCGAAGTACTCATATTAGGTACTTTCATTGTTGATAATGAACTCTGACTTTCCTCGATGGCAACATTAGGATGCTTTTTTTTAATGTGGTTTAATAATGTGATCGTATTTCCAATATATTTGAATGAATCTGAACACTGTTTACACGCAACGCGTCCACTCTCCGGCGATTCAAATACGTCCCAAACTAAAGATTTTCTTTTAGGACCCGGCATTTTTCAAAAACAGAACATAAAACACAAAAATCTACAACAATAACCGGCAGTTTCTGTCGGTTCCATACAGTTTACGAACTCGAGTCAGAGAGAATTCAACTCGAGTGGGCTCGAGTTACGCCCAACTCGAGTTAACTCGAGTTAGGTACTCGAGTTGACCATCACTAAATGAGGTCACATTTTTAAATTCTAAAGAAGCACAAACATAATTTTATAAGATCTCATAATGAATGGTTACACAAAATTCAACATCAAAACAGTTGTCGATGCCTCTTTTCTTTTATAGAAAGTCTCGCCCGCGTTATTCTTAAAGACCGCAAATGTTTTATTCGATAGGTATTTAACACCCATGGTGATAAGTCATTCCACTAATGAGTTCTACGATGTAGGATATTTTTTAGCTATTTACAGTGCTCTGTCACGTTTTTTCCAACTCACCAGGCACGTGCTTCTCTACGTATATCGCTGGTCAGAGGATCGGGGACACTGTCGTTGCCAACAAGTGTTCATAGACATACGGGACAATTCTCACCTTCCGTTCCCATCACTATATTTTGTTTAGTTAGTCCTTAATGGACCCTTAATGAAAATTGATATAAATGGTATGAAAAAAGTGTTTCAGAAGAGCTTACATTTTACGACTGTGTTGGGTGGGATGGGACGCAGCGCGCTGGGAAAAGTTTTTTTGGAAAGGCCACCAAAATCTACTCGGGCGAAGTTTATTACGTACTTAACCTTATCCAATATGACGATTTGGCACAGTACTTAGGTGGCGTCACAAATTACTCCCCGCTTAATTTTAAATTTTTATGCATCAACGTATGCATACATTTTTTAGTTATGTATTTAAGAGCCATTAAAGTATGCTGTATAGTTTACAACAGTACCACTACCTACATTAAACTTTGCTTAGTTTGGGACTAGAGAGCAATGCATAAATTACCAAAAATATAAAAACAGAAAAATATTTTATTCATACTCAAGCTGAGTTGCGCCACCTTACTTTGACCGTAACTTTAACGATAACCGGCGTTTTTTGTATGGAATTTGACAAATTTTTGACGTTTGTCAAAGTTAAAGTAAGATGGTGCAACCCAGCCTTAGTTACGTTTGTAACAATTTGTTGGGGAATTCCTCACTCTAAGGCCCAGTTTTTTGATTCATGGTTAAAATAACTAATTGTTAAATTTTGCTACTAATGGTTAAATATTAACAAAATGTAAACTAATAGTTAAAAAATGTACTAAAAGTCAAGCTAAACAAAGCAAAACATTTTTTTCTGATATTTAACCACTTGTCATTTGGCATCTGTGAATCAAAAAACTGGGCCTAAGTTAGAATATCCATTATATCACTTACTTCTTACAGTTAGGCAGCACGAGCTGGCTGGTCTGCTTCGTGGCCTCCACGCACGCGCGGCGCAGGCGGCGCACGCGCTCGCGCAACTCCGGGCAGTCATGCGACTGCCCGATGTGGATCAGCAGGTCCCGGAACAACGCCAGTTGGACGTTGATCTCGGTTATTAGCTGGGGACAAAGAAGAAAAACTCTATTTACTATGCAAAAAATGGTTGGATGTAGGAAGAAGATAGGGTATTTCGTCATGATTATAAATAGAGTCATTTAGGCTGGGTTGCAACATTTTACTTTAACTTTGACAAACGTTAAAAATCTGTCAAACTCCATACAAAAAGGACCGGTTATTGTTAAAGTTACGGTGAAAGTAAGTTGGTGCAACTAAGCCTTAGTCTCTACTGCAGCATAATTTCATCATCATTTTCCATTGAGTCCCAGAGAGAGGTGCCATTGCCAGAGATTTTACATTGCGCCAAAGTGCTAGTGATAGTGGTTTTAAAATACCAGTACCACTAGCACGAAAAACTTTGGACTTCGAGACCAGTGTGCCTACCATGAGTTTACGTTAGGTGAGCTCGCTAGCGAATACGTCAAAAAATTATATGAAGATTTTATTTCTTGAAAGTAGCCGCTAGGGGCGCTGCACAATATGTCATACATTTAAATGTCATTTTTTTACGCAGTCGCTAGCGAGCACACCTAACGTAAACTCATGGTAAGCACACAGAACGTATTTTCTTACTATTTCGATCGTTAACGCATTCGATACGACTACATTTGTATTTTCAGAGGTAAATAGAGGATTAGCCTACACTTCCCGCACTGGCCAGGGTGATGCCTAACATTCGCGATTTAGTCCCTAAAAGTTGCCTTTTAAGACTTCCACATGAAAAATGGGAGTCTTCCTGTTCTACTATGCCGGCACCTTAGCAGCATTTATTTCAAATTTTTAAGCTGGATGTAAGCTTTATTGGCTATTACATTACTATCACGTAGTTCCTTCCTAATGATTATTTTAGTATTTTTGAAAAGAAACCAACAAACATTATTTTCTACTTTAATATTTACAACACAAAGTACAAATCTAGGCTTAATATCCAAAACGCAATACGAGCAACGAGTATCTCCCCGTTTGATTTGTATTGGGAGATGAAAAGCCGGGCTAACCTATTCATTGTTTGCTCTCTTTATTTTAGCCGTTTCCAATTTCGTACAAAAGATCAATATTTTAGAATCCTCTTTGACTCGAATGAAAAAAGCTAAATCTAGGCAATGTAAAGGGACAAAAGCGAAGGATTGAAACGAACGAGGACTTACTTAGTTAATGGGTTTACTTGGACCTACTGAATGGGGGCAACTAAATCCGAAAAAAATCTAAGAAAAGGTGGGCTCCATTAAATGTACAGCCAACAGCACGTCAAGCTAATCACTGTGGCCTCTTCTGCAGTTGTAATAGGAGCCATATTGCAACAAAAATGTACAGTTTGAAGTGATGTCTTCTGTACAAGATTATTAAAAACATGTGCGTGATTATGGCCTAATTAGCTGTCATTACAACCTTATAAATCATGTGTACGATAATAAACAAATAAAAGGGTGTGCATTAGACGCGTACAAGCTATAATCAGTCTGTTCACGCTACACCGGATTGCGTTAGTAATCAATTTTGTGTAGGAAAGCTGTGCTTAATCGACCGATAAATGTAACGACGCATGTCAGCTCGTGAAAAACACGAACCAATTGTATAAATTGATAGGGACAATCGTGTGTACGCCGCTAATAACTGCCTGTGATTTGATCAGAATTCAATACAATATTTTATAATATGCCTTTGTTGGGATTAGAGTGTTACTGGTATTAATTACATTTGGTTAATAACGACTTTCAGGTGGGAAAGTCAGAGGCTAACTACAAAAATAAATAAATTAATTAAACCGAAAAGGATCCAAAATTACCGTACATTATTATTATGTGAGGTGTGTAAACTCCCTGTAATCATAATTTTCCTCCAAAATATATTACGCAAATCGGCGAAAACAAACATTTTTTTTGTATTTCTTTTTCAAAACTTTTGGTTTACAAGAGCCGTATTTTACGTACGAAACATAACTGTTCGTACGCACCTTCGATGATTTATAATGCGGTATTTGCCATTTTACACGCAACCCGATAGTGACATGACGAATCACCGCGTGAGTGCTAGGATTGTTGCAACAAATATTCGGGACATGACGTGGATAAGGCAAATCGATGATTCTTATTCAGGAAAGATCGTGAGTAGAGGATTCTAGCCTACCTCATAATTTACAAATAAATACCTAATACCTACTATCTACGGGTATAAGTAGTAGCTTCGCCATAATTTACCTGACTGAACCGTTACTTTTTCAAAAAGTATCGAATATGAAATGAGGTTATTAAAGTTCAGTAAGTGAACGACTAAACGATCGAATAAATGTAGACATGTGAATCGAGTCAGTACTCGTAGAACAAACCTCAGCCCATCGCAAAAGGTCGTATATTTCGACACGTACTTCGCAAAGCCGACAGAAACACATGCCTGTCGTTCATAACAAGCTGTAACTAGGCGAAAGAGTGCCGTACATATAAATGATCAATTCATTTGTCACGTTACGTTACTCGATCGAACCCGCCGGGGTATTATTTTGCATAACTTTGACGACACGAGTGACCCATTTTCAAAACAGGCAATTGAAACAAATTTGGTTTCGACGCTAATGGATCTATGTGAGCTGCTGAGGGATGTATATCTGCTATCAGTCAATTAATCCATCGTATCGATCGATGGCTTCATCGTTATTTTACAATGTAATATTTACGATACAGAAAACACATTAAGCTGAGCTGCTTTTAAATACACAGCAACATAAATCCCTCCATTTGTTTAAATAGCGTTTACCAGTGCGAAATAGATACCTATTTAAATCTGTACTAAATCTAAAAGACGAGATCGACAGGAAATGTATTTGCTGTGACAAACGAGCCAGTTTGAATCAACTCAGACAGCGCGTCGTTTTGCTGTAATATCAAAAACACGGTTTACGCGTCCGTGAAATACGCCCGAACATTTACGAGTCTGAAAAATGATATGGGACTGGTTCGTCTTTTATTATTTGAAATGAAACTCAAGATAGCACTTTGCATTCTCTAGAGGTCGGAGAAGTTATCGCGTTGGGAAAGCTTCTGTCTCAAATTTCTTTATTCGAAGTAAAAAAGGGAGCGATACAATGGCACAGACGTGGGAGAAGTGACGAGTTCAACGGAGTTATTTAGTAATGATGGCGTGATACACACCTATTAAGCTGCTCATTTATTCGGCAATATACTTACACATCGCTTTTTATGCCATTTGCTGCGACTTTAAATGAAAAATCTGAAAATATTAAGCATGCACGGCATCAAGCTTTCGCTAATTATATTGTAAAGTTTATCATGTTTATATTTTTCACAAACTCAGTCATCTTCGAAGTTTTCCATTTGCCAAAATAATTAATATCAATTTGCAACATAAGAAATGTTTTCGCTTGAATGCCATTATATGCGGCACCTAAAAACTCAGAGTTTTCAATATGAAATTTTGTTCGGAAACTTTTCTTTAACTTTATTTATCGTGTAGTCTTACACAGATGCTGCAATTTAGAGACACGTTAATGCATTTTCCATTTGCAAGTTTATAAATGAACAAAAAACAAATTAATATACTTACTCGTGGTACCTAATGTCCCATGTGGTACTTATCTACACAATGAACACTAGCTTGTTGACAAAGCTTACCACGAGTGTTTGAGGTCACATACATTAATAAGGGAGACGTAACTAGCATTGATGCTTCGTTAACTATGCGAATATGCCAACTGTTAATAAACTTATAAGGTACCAGGTCAATAAAGTTCCTTGAGAACACTTGCATTGATATTAAATATTAAAGAGCAAAGTTACAGCCAAGTACGCACCGTCGTATTTTCATGGCAAACGTAGAGTTCACTCTGCGTACAAATATGCAGATACAGAATTTTTCAGCACTCCTTATCAATGAACGTGCATTTTTTATACACACGAGGGAGAGGGGTGCGAGAAGTAATCTGATTAAAATTCAACCTATTGCAACCTGCACAGGACCCCGAAAGGGAATATCATAGTGGGAAAGTAATGGATGGCCTCCGTGGTTCGGAACTCTCACCTCTTTAATTATTTATTTCAGCTTTATAGCGGCTGTAAGAGTAAGCAAAAAGGCTCGTATTAATGCTGAATAAGCACATTTTTATTGGGCCAATTGGTCTCATTGCCTGCCAAAATATTGCGTTTATTGTTGTTCCGTTCGTAAGCTAAACAAAAACAAACAAACAAAAATTGTATAAATAGCGATTGTAACGTGATTATAGATTGGTACAGTAGGTATATCTAAAATAACCCAGTCTGATCCGAAAGGTGTTATTCTTCAGCTCAAATACAACTACTTTGTGAATGGAAATTTCAATAAATAATCTCACTTTCGCATACAAACTGTATCAATAAAGTGTACCTAAAAGAGGAAGGATAGTGTGAATTATACACTGGTCATCACAAAAATCGGCCCACCTACCTTTTACAGGAAAACTCGTTTCTACTGACACAATCATGGTGCCCCAACAATATACCGACACTGATATTCAAAGTGTAGCATAGACAGATAATGTTGAGGTTGAGGATTCCGGGTGAAGCTCGCTTCCACCTTCGGCCTGTTCATCACTACTATCTGGTGAGATACAAGGCAAGAACTTTCTCGTTGTAAAAAAAAATGTTGCAGGCAAAAATAAAGCGAACGAAGCGGCCATTAACAAACTATCAGAAACAAATGAACTTCGAGAGCATTGTAAAGTTGGTGTATTTGAGTTTGAAGATGGCGTCAGTCGTTCATCGCGGCATGGGGCGAGATTCGAGAAACAGTTTTGTAAACTTTGCTGCCAACTACTATGTCTGAGTGGAAATGCGTGGAGTGCTTCAAACGACTGGCAAAGTGTTGTTGTTAACTTTCACGCTTCAGAATAGGGGCTCTACAATATAATAGATTGATAGTTATCTAATTTATTAAACTCGATTATCTGACTCGTGCAACCGAGTTGAAATTTTTACCGTTTTAAAAAGATTTTGTTGCAAAAATCCGTGAAGTGATAATTTTAATTTATTAAACTCTTGTTAGTAAGCAAGTAGGTACTGTGGTTACTGGAAATACCTTAAAGATTTGCAAACTTTACTTACTTAGTTCACCACAAACATAATTAATCAGCAGTAGTTGTTACACAAATCTTAAGCTACACGAGATTTCTCTGCGGAATTAGTTGCATAACTTTTAAATCTAATTGGTTACTTTACTTAAAAGTATGATTAAATAATAACGTATCAACGGAAAATGTTGTTCAAAGTACGGAATACAGCGCATCAAGCTATACTCTGAGACATCTTAATATGTTGTTTGTGCTATAAATGTATGTACAACATAAAATTATGTTTCTATTCTCAACAGTTTTTAATATTTCTTTTATAACTTGTTGTCACAAAGATTAAATTATGTTTGTAAAAGTTTTTTAAAATTAAAGTTGCACTTTGCGAACGTGTAATATGTGTGGGATGTGCAGTAGAAAACGGCTGACGTCTTTGATGCCTTCATCAACGGGGGTGAAACTTTACGCATCAGTGCGCGATTCCATCTTTTGTATTTGTATTTAGTTACATACACCGTGAAGCCGTGAAATACATATATTCTGCAATAGACTTCTCAATATCTGATAGAAACGATAAAAATATAAATACCTACCGTAAAATCACTGATGTAGGCGATATTGCAACGCTTGATATATTGCATGTTTCTAATTAGCTAGTGTTGTCAATATAGAATAGATAAACTAGCACTAATTGAACACACAAACACTCACGTAAAAATATTGGGTAGTGCAAGGCACTTTAGGTTTGTAACTAATGAACTGAAAAAAATATTCTACAACTTGGCGAAAATGAGACGTCATAAATGGAAAATTATATGTAAGTTAAATGAACAATGTGTAGGCAGGTGTGGATGCAAGAGACTGTCGTCTTGGCTATCCTGAGAGGCTTATTGGAGTTAAACTAGCACGCACCAGCGCGCCTGACTGATTGATATTGTAACACTTCTCAAGGCAACTAAGTGGTTATAGGTCACTAGACATTTATACTTGGATTAGAATTATGATAGAAATATCGAGCATTCCTCGGAAACGTGATTTTTTGAAGTTAAAACGTAGCCTTTCTTCTTTATTATTGAAGTTCTAAGAATTACAAGCACAACCGATATGAAAGCTAACACATACTGAACTCTAGAAATGCAAATCTTTTAAAATCGATTATCGTCCTTTCTTACTATCTCTGTCTTTTGATTTGGTCAAATAAATAAACAAACTGCTAAAACATAACCCTTCCTTTTGGCTTCGCTGAAGTCGGGTAAAATAGTAGCAATTTGCAATTTTTTATGTCTAAATCTAACTGTGTGAAAAAGGCAACATTGNAAGTGTACCTAAAAGAGGAAGGATAGTGTGAATTATACACTGGTCATCACAAAAATCGGCCCACCTACCTTTTACAGGAAAACTCGTTTCTACTGACAAAATCATGGTGCCCCAACAATATACCGACACTGATATTCAAAGTGTAGCATAGACAGATAATGTTGAGGTTGAGGATTCCGGGTGAAGCTCGATTCCACCTTCGGCCTGTTCATCACTACTATCTGGTGAGATACAAGGCAAGAACTTTCTCGTTGTAAAAAAAAATGTTGCAGGCAAAAATAAAGCGAACGAAGCGGCCATTAACAAACTATCAGAAACAAATGAACTTTGAGAGCATTGCAAAGTTGGTGTATTTGAGTTTGAAGATGGCGTCAGTCGTTCAGTGCGGCATGGGGCGAGATTCGAGAAACAGTTTTGTAAACTTTGCTGCCAACTACTGTGTCTGAGTGGAAATGCGTGGAGTGCTACAAACGACTGGCAAAGTGTTGTTGTTAACTTTCACACTTCAGAATAGGGGCTCTACCTAATATATTGATAGTTATCTATTTATTAAACTCTTGCTTACTATGTGTGGTAACGATTTAAAGGATAGTCACATTGACATCTTTCATGGTGTGAGAGTGGTGGTCTTTCAAGATGTGTTTATATAAGTGAAATGAAATTGTTAACTGTTATTTTAAACTTAATTTTTTGGTATTGAGCTTTCGGTCGTCAAGTTTTTATTTTGTGTGTAAGCTGTGTTTACCTGTAGAGACACATCTGTTAGTGTAAATGCTTTAAAGATTTACAAACGCTGTTTAGTTAGTTTACCACAAATATAATTAGTCAGCAGTTGTTGCCAGCACGAAATAAGTAATTAACACAAAACTTCAGCTAAACGAGATTTCTCTGCGGAATTAGTTGCATAACTTATGAATCTAATTGGTTACTTTACTTAAAAGTATGGTTAACTAATAACGTATCAACGGAAAATGTACAGTTCAAAGTACGGACGACAGCGCATCAAGCTAAACTCTGAGACATCTTATGTTGTTTGTAATAGGTGCTATAAATTATGTTCAACAGTTTTTAGGGTTCCAGAGCCAAATGGAAAAAAACGGAACCCTTATAGATTCGTCATGTCTGTCCGTCCGTCTGTCTGTCCGTATGTCACAGCCATTTTTTTCCGAAACTATAAGAGCTATACTGTTGAAACTTGGGAGGTAAATGTATTCTGTGAACCGCATTAAGATTTTGTTGCAAAAATAAAAAAATAATAATAAATATTAGGGGCTCCCCATACTTAGAACTGAAACTCAAAAAATTTTTTTTCATCAAACACATACGTGTGGGGTGTCTATGGTAGGTCTTTAAAAATGATATCGAGGTTTTTAAAATACTTTTTTTCTAAACCGAATAGTTTGCGTGACAGACTCTTCCAAAGTGGAAAAAAGTTGCCCCCCCCCCCCCTCTAAATTCTAAAATAAGAAAATGAAAAATCTAAAAAAACATAAAATATGATGTACCTACATTACTATAAAAACTACCAACGAAAATTGTTTTGAATGAGATCTAGTAAGTAGTTTTTTTTAATACCTCGTAAATCGTAAACCGCTTATTACCGCGTAATCTTTCATACAAATAACTNCTAAACCGAATAGTTTGCGTGACCGACTCTTCCAAAGTCGAAAAAAGTTGCCCCCCCCCCTCTAAATTCTAAAATAAGAAAATGAAAAATCTAAAAAAACATAAAATATGATGTACCTACATTACTATAAAAACTACCAACGAAAATTGTTTTGAATGAGATCTAGTAAGTAGTTTTTTTTAATACCTCGTAAATCGTAAACCGCTTATTACCGCGTAATCTTTCATACAAATAACTTAAATTAAAAAAAAAAAATTCATAAATCAATGGTACGGAACCCTTTTTGCGTTAGTCCGACACGCACTTGGCCGGTTTTTAATATCTCTGGCTTGACTTGTTGTCACAAAGATTAAATTATGTTGGTAAAGGTTTTTAAATTGAAGTTGCACTTTGCGATCGAGTAATAAGTGTGGGTTGTGCAGTAGAAAACGGCTGACATCTTTGGTGCCTTCATCAAAGGGGGTGAAACTTTACGCATCAGTACGCGATTCCATCTTTGTATTTGTATTTAGTTACATACACCGTAAAGCCGAGAAATATAGAGCTTGGAATGGTATTCTGCAATAGACTTATCAATCGAATCTGATAGAAACGATAAAAATATAAATACCTACCGTGAAATCACTGATGCAGGCGATATTGCAACGCTTGATATATTGCATGCTTCTAATTAGCAAATGTTGTCAATATAGAATAGAGAAACTAGCACTAATTTAACACACAAACACTCACGTAAAATATTGGGTAGTGCAAGGCTCTTTAGGTTTGAAACTAATGAACTGAAAAAAATATTCTACAACTTGGCGAAAACGAGACGTCATAAATGGAAAATTATATGTAAGTTAACCCTTTACCTACGGGCCCTTGGAAACCCAAAGTCGCCTCACAATATGGGGTATTTTAACCTATAAAATTGTTTTCTCCACTTTACATCAAGATATTTTAAAAAGTATGAGACTTACGGTATTGAAATTTGGAATATTATATTCTGCAACTAATGTAGTTTCATAATTACAAGCGCATTTTACACTTAATTTGCAATTTTATTGTTTTTTTGTCGTAAACCGTGATTTAGTATTGGCTTTGCCAAAATAACAATAGATGCCACCCGTATTGAGAAGTGACTTTTGACTTGGCAACTATAGGTGCCTCCCGTAGGTAAGAGGTTAAATGAACAGTGTGTAGGCAGGCGTGGATGCAAGAGACTGTCGTCTTGGCTATCCTGAGAGGCTTATTGGAGTGAAACTAGCACGCACCAGCGCGCCTGACTGATTGATATTGTAACACTTCTCAAGGCAACTAAATGGTTATAGGTCACTAGACATTTATACTTGGATTAGAATTATGATAGAAATATCGAGCATTCCTCGGAAACGTGATTTTTTTAAGTTAAAACGTAGCCTTTCTTTTTTATTATTGAAGTTCTAAGAATTACAAGCACAACCGATATGAAAGCTAACACATACTGAACTCTAGAAATGTAAATCTTTTAAAATCGATTATCGTCCTTTCTTACTACCTCTGTCTTTTGATTTGGTCAAATAAATAAACAAACTGCTAAAACATAACCCTTCCTTTTAGCTTCGCTGAAGTCGGGTAAAATAGTAGCAATTTGCAATTTTTTATGTCTAAATGTACTGTGTGAAAAAGGCAACATTTAAATTATAAAATCAACTCACAAAGTATCCTTGAATTTCAGTGTCACAACATGTCACACAACGAATTAATATATGGTGGCTTAATATATGGTTTAGCTTCCGTTTTGCTCAATCCAGAACAAAGTTAAATAAAGAAATTGAGCCAAAGGCGCTGCAACAATCTATGCAGGCGCTGCCTCGCCTCAAGTCTTTCATTAAAAGTTTATGAACCAAATTGATTGTCCTTACGGCGCGAGATTGTAGCGAGAATACAAGTTTCAAGTTAATGTTAACAATACTCCTTTAGTTCCAGGTAAAAGTAAAAATTGTTTTTCATTACGAAAGTACCTATCTGTACCGGGAATTCAACCCATTTTTTATTTGCAACTCGTGTCTAAAATCTTCAAGTTATAATTTGGACCGCATTCGAAAGCCTACTTTTTATTAAATTACTTTTTATATGGAAGTTATGCCTCAAATTAATCTGTTTGAAAGTGTTTTAGAGTTCAATCTAAATATTCCAGGGAAAGCGGGTTCAGATGTTTCTTTTTTTAGTGACCGTTTGAGTAAGTAGATGTCCAATAAAGGAATTAGTAAAAAACGAATATCTTCAAAACTTTTCGACAGCGTATTTTCCTTTAACTGGATAACTGAATAAATTACTTACCCATTTCGCACAATGCTGTCGTACAATCAATTCGTCTCTGTCGAATTTTTAAGCGTCCTTCGCTTTAATTGCTTTTTTTGGCAATAGATTAGTAATTAAAATATCCTTTTAAATTATTTACTTTACAAATATTGTCTTCGATAAAATGTCAAATATCAGTTAAAATGATTGATATGGAACAGGAGCCAGCATGCCGTCAATGGCGGCCACAGTAAATTGACTGCTGAATATAAATCCATTTGAGCACGAGAAAGTAATTGACAGCTTGATACATAGTTGTGTTCAATTGTACGTGTCCATCAACATTGAAAAGGGTTTCCAATATTAAAATACTTTTCTATAATAACAAAAGGTATGCTGGTCGGAGCGACTGAATTTATAGTTGCCAAAACCAGTCGTAAGTTGTTGCGCATTAGTTTGTTATGCTCTTTAAAATGAATAAGTTATGGTATATATTTGCTATTCAGTAGGTCTCCCATTTTCAGTTAAATATTTAGTTGAAGCAGGGTTGATACGTTTGCCAACAAACTTAGTTTGATTGATGGACTTACCGAGGTTGCCGAGGGCTCCGTTTCATGGTGGTACGTGGAGAGATGGCGGATGGTCCCAGCCATGGTCCCAGGCTACGTCTTCTTCCACACAGCCCAGCTGTCCCCTGGTCCAATATTACCCCGGCGCAGACGTCGACTCATCGTAACGTTGAAGTTTTTGTTAAGTTCCCAGTCTGCTGTTAAACTTTTTCATTATATTTAAAATCTTTCGTCTGATCGTAAAAACGTGGCCCTAGGAAATAAAATTGTCGGTTCGCCATTTAAAATGCGATTGCGGGTTTAAGCGGCTGAAATAAAGCTTTCAACTTAATACTTTGTAAGTTCATACGGGACGAGAGATTGCCTTCTTGCTGGTTTATTTTTCATCATCTGAGTAAACTTGAGGATGCGATATTCCTGCGCGTGTGTTTTTATTGCGTCACATTATTTGTTCACGATTTAATGTGATGTTCTTTTTGTTTTCCGTATTATATTATTTGAAGATGTAAAATGAAATTACTGACAAGCGGGATATCAAAATTGACGGATATTGCTGTTCATATACTCGTGAGTACCGAGTTGCTACAGAACCGTTAGTTTAACTTAGTTAAAACTTATTAGCGTACAGATAGTATCTATTAACATCGAGTAGAGGCTTTTAGCGATCAATTTTGGTAAGGATTTGGAGAATTATAATAATGTGGAGGTTTCTGTTGGGACAACGTTGCTAAAGTAATTAATACTATGTTTTCTTGTAAAATCTATACGTATATTATTGCCAATTATTTAAGAACGTCTGACGCTATAGCGCTTAGTGAAGTTGATAGTTACGACTATTGGGTAGAGTTACAATCACCGGATAATTTAATTTTAATGACTTTAAATGGCACTCCATAGTTTGGGTGCCTTTAGTAGTGTGATTTATTATGCATAATTCTCCAGTTTAGGACCGCTTCTAGTTTGGAGTGTGTCTGTTTTTAACAGCTAGTGATATCAATTAAACTCTCTACTCACTGGGATATTACATAGTGAATTAATAAACAAAAACAATATCTATTATAATAATGGCTAACAAAAAGCTGTTTTCGCTTACAAACATTTTAGTCCGAGACTACTTTGAGATAAATTGTGTAGCGTGGGTCAGCAAGACGAAACACACCAAGGGTTAAGTCTCATGCAACTAAATATATAAACTTATCATGAGTTATATTTTCTACATAGAACTTATAACTTATTATGTTAATCGCGCATGGAGAAGATAATAATTGTTACACGAAAAAGATTTAAGGAATAATCTCCATCATTTGAATTGCACAAAGAGAAAGCCTAAACTTTTCCTACTAAATATTTTGGTAGGACTTAGGGAGAGAGAGAGCAGTTATAATAAATTAAATTAAATTATTTGTAATTACAAGTGTATTTTAATTCTATCCGACTTAGCTTAGAAGTGGATCTGGCACGTTAGTACAGTGGACATTTACATTAACAGGCATCAAATTACCGACCCTCGAATCGGCAGTCCGGTGTATTTCCCACACATATAGGTGAGCTATACTAGGACTAGCCAATTACACAAGGCTCCCGCTATCTCGTTGGTTAGAGATTACTCTGCAAGACTCCCTCGGCGGATTAGTCTATCTTACTTGCACTACGTGCGGAGATTTCAAATGATAGACCGGTTTTTAATGCAGCCATAGAGGATAGTATGAAGAATATCAATTTACGTACCTATGTAATAAGACGTACATGTATGAAGCTGATTATTAACTGATTTTGTTGTATTCCTTTCATCTATTACATGGAATCAGCGGCCTTGTTTTTTTTAAATTTTAACAGATATTCTAGAGGACTGTTTTTGTACGAGTAGGTATATCATTAGTAGGTAGGAGTACATACCTACTATACTTGCGACATAGGTAGTCGACTATAAAGTTCAAAAACGCTACATACGTTTGTGGGTTATAAAAATTAATAAGTAAACATTTTGACTGGTAAATAAAAGCATAACATGCCAAAGATACGAATCTATGAAACATGAAAAATTGGACCTGCACGTCAAGGCGACTTGATTATACGAGTAAATATGAAAAGGGGAAAAGCATAATTAATTAGCGACCTTAGGTAAATTTGAATAAAAAATGCGCGTTCGTTAAAAAAGAAGGTTATCGCTATGACAAATGTAGAAAGTTCAACGGAGGGCGAATAACTTTCTAAATTAAGGACGTTTATTATTTACAAGAGTACTTAGGATCTGCTTTCTCTGGATGATAAGGCTGCGCAAATAGATAGATACACTTTATTGTACTTCTAAGGCAGAGTTGCACCACCTAACTTTAACCGTGACTATAACGATAACTAGTGTATTTTGTATGGAGTTTGACAGATTTTTGACCTTTCTTAAAGTCAAAGTAAGATGGTGCAACCCAGCCTTAAACTAATGATACAGGGTAAATAGAAACAGCACGGGTAACCTGATCTCTTCCAGACAACCATAAGAAAGGACAATATTTGGAATTAAATAATATTTTTGAGTACTTCTTGGCTATAACAGTTAGTTATATGAAGAATAAAACTGCCTTGCGATTTATATGGCTAAAGTACGGAACTCTACCAGAGGCAATCACCAGTGCCTGATCGTGACATTCGGTGTAGATTGCTTGTATAAAATCGCATGTATCTACGATTATTTACTACTATAAAATGCTACGTAATAAGTGATAGTTTTAGGAAAAATATGATACTAAAGATTGAAATGTTAAATAAAAGTGTATTTTAAAAATTATCAACAGTGTGAATGTGTAATAAATTATAAAACTTCACTAAAATGTCAGAAAATATACTTCCTCGCACGATTTAATTGATCAAAGGATACGTTAATTGCTGACAGAACATTTGCGCTTATATTATGGCTCGCGTGATAATTGGACGATCAGGAACTGAATTAATTGATTAATATTGCGCTATTTATTTACATTGTAAATAAATAGGGCAATATAATATTAATACCTAGGTTTTAACCGAGAACATTATAAACGAACATTTTAATTATATTATTTCGGTCTTTTTATATTTGGAAATAAATTGCGAAGTAAATAAGCGTTATCAAAATAAAATCAGTGGACTTCCAGCAAGGGCACTAAATAAAATTCTCCGAATTTGAGAGGAAAATTATCGAAGTTAAATGAAATCGTTCCACTTTGTTTTCTGTCCTAAACGTATTTCTAAAAGCGTCAAAATATTTGAAAGAAACTTTTTTCTGTGCAGAAGTTACACTTCTAATACTATTTGAGAGTTTCCAGTAGTTTAGGCGTGCTTTGTGAGTTTCACTACGCGCTTTTTCGTAGCACTACGGGTGGCGAGTCGTAGTGCTACGAGCTACGAGAGAGTTTCGGAGCAAGCTACGCGGGGCGGTCTACGAGTCGACCGCCTGCCCTCGACTGCCGCAAACGCGCGCCCGCACCGTCCGCGCGCACTCCCGCCCTAATGATTGACAAAGTACTTCACCTGTGTTTTCTTAGGGCAGAACTTGCCGTCAACAAACCACGGCATAGTTGCAATACCAACGTACAAATATAAACACTGACCATTTTTTTCCATTTCGCTTCGAGTGTCCCGAGATAAAAGTGCCAGTGTCGAGCGCCCTCATCCATCAGAAGGCTTTTCGCGTTGACACCTAAATCAGCCGAGCGGGTCGGGGCGTTCTTTGCTAATAAGGGCTGACAGTTAATAATACCTGAGTATCTTGTTATTGCCTCATCTGGCCTAATATTCTTTGTCACTTTGCCCTTACAAATAATTGGGGATATTGAATTATAATATAATTATGTATAATGTTTATAAGGGTCACTTTAGGCTAGATATTGTAGGTAATTGCTATTTATGAGTTTGCATTCAAGTGTGTTCTTTTTACTTTTAAGTCGACTACAAACGGTCTTTGCTTAAAAAAATACAACATTTACATTATCATCTATTTTATAAACATATAGGTACCTAATTGTCAGTTGTAGTATTTACATAGTAGGTAATATGTTTTACAATAAAATTACACAATGATAAACAGTCGAATATAAAGGAAATGTATTAAATGTGTGTGTATTAAATTCCAATTACGATCAGGCAACCCTGTGACCGCAATGCCACAGTATTCCATGGCCCTGTAATAGTCTACCTGTTGAAAGTCACGTGAGCGTGTCGATATCATGCATTTACCACACGTGAACACATTCACAACTCACGACTAAGGCTGTATTTAGAGGGCTTAGTGTGAGTTTACATTTAAAAAAATGAAAATGTTAGTTCTTGAAAGTTTCCGCTAGGGACGCTGTACAATCTGTCATACATTTCAATGTCATTTTTTTACGCGCTCACTAGTTCTTCTGATTACTGTACGGCTAGCACGAAAAACTTTCGAGTTCGAATCGTTTGCGTATTCGAATCGCCATCAAAAGATTTAGTACGTAAACTACAACAGCGCCCTTGTGAAGGTATCGTAAAGTGAACTTAGTACGAGAAAATTTGCACGAAACTTATTTTGAGAATCAAAATTATCGTTTAATTCGAAGGTTGTGTATCGAATTTTGTCGAATACGCAAACGATTCGAAGACGAAAGTTGTTCATGCTAGGTACTGTACTTCACTTGATGTAAGCTCACACTCAGCCCTCAGAAGGGAAGATCAAATGGGTCATGTCGCCAGTTGAATGTAAAAGTAAAGTAAAAAGTATTTATTACTAAAAGATGTCACATGTACAGTTTATTCTGGCGGTCTCTGCACTAAGCAAGAAAGCTTGTATCGCAGCGGCCAATACGAACCTTTACCTTAAATACTGACATCGGTCTCGATAGGACGGACATGTTAAAAACTAGTTAGGCTTTACATTTATATGTGTTAAAATATAAGTTAATGATGTGATACCTATCTGTTACCGCTATATTAAATACGATTTTTATCGTTATCCTTTACTTTTTCACACGAATGCGTTACCAAAATGAAAGTATAAAATCCTTATAACAGTTTATGTGAGTTCCGGGAAAAGCGGGAATAAGCGAACTTAATTCAGAAAACGATGTCAATATGGAGCTTACATCTGCAAAGTAGGTCTTTTAGATCCAATGAAATCATATCATTCATAGTAAGTTGGTTTTAATAGTAACTAGGTGGACCGGCGATCTGGTAAAGGTCGCGGGAGGAGCCTGAATGCGGGCAGCACAGGATCGTGCTTTGTGGAAAACCTTGGCGGAGGCCTTTGTCCAGCAGTGGACGTCATTTTGCTGAAACGAACGAACGAATAGTAATTATTTTAACAGTACAAAAGTTAGTCTGAAAATAGCCTCGTTTCTCACGTTTAGACAGAATTAAGTACTTATCATTATTCAAGTAGAAATATTTCATTACGCGTTCACGGTTCAATGAAGCTCGCGTCTTGTTTCAGTATTTTTGGTACTTTCCTAATACTTACTACAGCCGTGTTTTCCATTACATTTCTAAAGGCGGATTATATCTAAGATAAACTGAAAGTAGGTCATTGTTATAAGAAACGTATGATTATCTTTTACGCACGACCTTCTCAAAGTAATTTTATTTCATATTGCGAGTATTACAAATGTAGATATGTAGGTACTTTTTGCTCAACGAAAATTATAACATTTATGTCGTTGTCGTAATCCAGTAGGTCGCTTGGTAAATGCTCACAACAGTGGTCAAATATTGGCGGTAAAGATTGAAGTTAGCAGGCCACTCGAGGGAAATCTAAGTTGTCTTAAACCAAACGACAAGACAATGGGGACAACAGCTCGCTCTAAGTTTCCAGTAATGCAGAAGTACTTGTGTGTGCTTTGTGACATGCTGACCGCATTCGATAAAATTATTTACAACAATTTCTTCATGGACATTGCGGTCCAAATTGGCCAATACTCATTAAATAAATACGCCGAATGAATACGTAATTTAAAGCCCGCAATGAGCAGAAATTAGTATGTTCTGCGCATATTACTTAAACGTAAATTAACGTGTTCGGTTCAATATACATTTAATTTCAGTATCCCTTTAAAACTGAGGACTAAACTATAGTATTATACTTCTATATTTTCGCACATATATTTTTCATGATGGAATTAGAGACGGTGAAAATGAAGGAAAGAAAATAACTAGATGGAACTCGCAACCATGTAATTTGTTTTCGTTAGAAGAAACATCTTTGATTTTTTGTTTTCAAATGAATAATGTGCCCGTGCTTATTTTATTATCGCATGCTTTTATTATACAAATACATAACACCTACTCAATTTCACATATAATAACGTCCTAATGAGACATGTTGTGTAGAACTGCCCCATATACCTAACTGTTTATTAAATACTAAACATTTTAAAAATATGTATTTACTTAATGCATGCATGCCTACACTTGGAGAAGCAAATCATTTTGTAAAACAACTCACTGGGAAGCAAAGGAAAAACACGCATATTCAATTGGTGTTACAGCGTTCAGCGACCTATATTTGATTGAGGTTGTAAAATGTATTTTTATTTAAATAAATAAAAATATTATTTTAATTTTATCGAAATTTACTTAGATACTTATTAGTCCTTTTACTAATAAAAGAAACACTTACGTCAATGACCAATTTGAAGAAACGTTTTGCATGGAAATATCATTTTAACTGTGTTCAATTTACTCTTTTTTTCTAAGGAGTTTGTTATCTTTCTAGACCAGTGTTACTAATTTTCTGCAGTCAGTAGATTTCAAGCGAACCATTTCACAAAAATACATAACGTGTGCCTTCTCAATTATGAGCAATTAACGTCAACTGCTTAATTGGAACTCCACAAAACTCGGTGAAATTACCAACACTTGGGTGCATGACGCGCCCGTGCCGCACGTGTGGGCNACGTGGGGTGCCTACATGCAAGTTTTTCACCAGCGCCGAACTTTATTATGCTGGTAAGTCAATTTTGGAGGGATGCCAACACGTGCACGCCAAGTGGAAACGCATTGAAATGTTTACATAACCGTTTATATTGCACAGTATCGGACGACAGTAAACAAAGGAAAATTATTATGTGATGCGATTGCGGTTTTCTAAAATATTCGTGGCTACGAATGTGTTTAAAGCAATTTAGGTAATTATTTCAGTGACTACGATTCTGATGTTTTTTTAGATTTGAATCGATGAATGGCAGTAGGATAAATGAGTAAGTTATTTGGTATCTATCTTACCTTGAAATAACCACCAATCGCCACCACAGTCATATGGTGAGCAATGAACGTAAGTGTATATTTGTTGGTGAACTACAGAACCTTTTTTCGGTATGTGAGCCACAGAAAGCAAGCCAAATTAATTATTATATTATCGTTAAGGGCCATGTGGGCAATATTAAGCATTCTGTTCTTCGTGAACTTAGAAAATTTGTGACTTTGAAAAGTGACTCTTTATAAATAAGTGGCGGCGAAGAATTCAAACTGGCATCAACTCAACTTAGGCTATTAGTTACGCAGATTTGCTGAGTCACGGCTAGAAGAAACGGGATTGTGATTAATGGCGAATAATTTCGCGGAGAGTTCAACATAGTCGCGACTCCGCAAAAACTATGTGGCCGGTCTGTGATGTAGCAAATGACGTTATCTTTTTGGAATCTTCGGCCATTGTTTGGACATAGACTAGAATACAGCAATAGGTAAATATGATAGAACTGACTAGAATAGAACTGATTCCATCCTCGAAATCCCTAGATTTTTATCAATTTATTCAAAAGGTGGTGTGTAAACAAACATCATTTCATATTAGGCAGGTACGTAGTACGAGCGACATTTTGCGAGTTATCAAAATTGATGAATATCATGATGGATTGTGTTGGAAATTATGCTACTATTTTTTGCATGAGCATATGAATAACAATTCATTTATTACAATGCAACTAAAATTATAATAAAACTAAATGAGTTTTAGAGCTAAGAAAAATATAAAAAATAATGAAAAATTGTCGATGGTGTCAGTATTCTATACATACCTACAGATATTATCGGGACCGGAATACGACTGGGAGCAAATCCCCAAATCCCATCCTTCGGGTAAATTGAATGTCGTATTTAATTTTTTATATTTTTCAAACATTTATGAGATAGCACTGGACGTTGGGCTTTATCCCTAATTGTTATAATTAAGTGGCTTATTTATGGACCCGTGATGAATGTTTTTGAGCGTAATTTAATCAAAAGATGACTGGAAAGAAATTAAATAGGTACAGAGGTGACCCTCTTCAGTAAATCGGGGACCGGCAAAAATTTTGTTGAAACTGTCTGTTCCAAACCAACGTAATGGCTAAATGTAGGGAGATATTAAAGAAAACATTTTATAACTCTTTATTAAAATATTTTACTCTTTTAATAAAGAGTTTGAAATAGCTCTTTTATCGTGTTGGTTGGAATAAAAACCGTGTTAATTTTGATATCCATGGCGTCTAAAATTGCATGTCAAAAGTTAAATGATTTATTAAAATGAGTAGGTACAGGAAACGTTCAATAGTACTTACATAGGTAGTACTAACAATTGATTTAACTGTAGGATGAATGATTTATATACCTACTTGAAATAAAATTAGTGTATTAAGACTCAACTACTCTCACAAACTTGACACTAAAGTTACTGCAACTGCAAACGAGTTTATTTAAGTCATGTTTCAAGTGTATAGTTAGAAGTTTAAATTGCTCAAGTTTGAAATGAATATAATTATAATTAACCCCGTCGGGGAGAGACGTGACAAAAACTGCAATGTTTGTGTATGTTATTTAGTTCAAAGACATTAAAGTAAAAGTTTATTGCTGCGTGGTCTAGTAAAAAGACTTTATCGACTTCATAGTCAGAAAATAGGTACGTTGTCATATCAGGCACTTTGTGCATTTTTTGGTCAGTGTAGAATAGAATCAATCGTCAGAAAACAAATACGCTTCCTGCACCCTACACAAGTTAGAAACGTGTTAATTGTAATCCCTTCATTCTGGCGTTTGTTTACTTTGTTTAAACGGATAGGACAGGACCTATATGGACGTCTATTTTATAAGCCAGGTATGACGCCTATGGCATTTCATTAAGTCTACGACTAGGGCTAAGCTATGCATAACCAACTACATACACCATAGAAGAAAGAGTCAAACAAAAGCTCCAACGAAATGGAATGATCGGCTTGGTAAAAGCCAATGTTTTGCGTGCCACAGGAAAGCTTTCAAGCTGCAAGCTCAGATTATGCACGGTATTGATAGCATCGGGCGGTCTGCGAGTATGTCCGGAGGCGGACGGAAGCGCCACGGCAACAGGTAAGCTCGTTCTGTCCGAAGTCCGGACAAATGCACCATTCAATCGAGTGTTCATCCATTTGGAGACTATTAGGGCTTGCAAATGCAAAGGAAATTCTATCGTTCACATTTTGAGGTACAGTACCTCTAGCATGAACAACTTTCGTCTTCGAATCGTTTGCGTATTCGACAAAATTCTATACTCAACCTTCGAATTAAACAATAGCGTGACAATTTTGATTCTCAAAATAAGTTTCGTGCAACCATTTCTCATACTAAGTTCACCTTACGACACGTTCACAAGGACGCTGTTGTAGTTTTCGTACTAAATCTTTAGATGGCGATTCGAATACGCAAACGACACGAACTCGAAAGTTTTTCGTGCTAGCCCTACAGACAGCTGCCTATCAAGCATTTTAAGTTCTGATATGTGCTATTTTTCAATAAATATTTAAACTCTGATGATTTCTAACTGTATCTATGTGTAACGTATTATATCACGTTCGTTAAAGCTTTATTGATTAATGAGATCCGCATCAAACTGTTAACAATGCTTTTGCGAGATAACTTTTGTCGCCAAACTCAGAATCCGGGGGTTTGCGTTCAGTTATTTAAAGGGTCGTATCGTAGGAATAATAAATTTGCAATGAGCTTGCCACTTTGTAAGCTAGGTAATGTGACGTAGGGTTACTTTTTTACAGTCCCTACTGCCGTATATTGTGTGGGTACGGATTAGAATGGGATGTAAAACCATAATATTGATCAAAGTTGTTTTCACAAATTCAAACTTCTGAATTACAACATTTCATGTTTACGATTTCTATCTATAATTATGTAAGTATAGTTCGCTGTAGATCTTATATATATATATAAAAGAAAGTCGTGTTAGTTACACCACTTATAACTCAAGAACAGCTGAACCGATTTAGCTGAAAATTGTAAGGGAGGTAGTTTAGAGCCAGGAGAAGGACATAGGATACTTTATATCCCGTTCGAAATTAAAAAAAAAGTCTGCTTATTTATTGTCATTTAGGCGGAACAAAGTTCGCCGGGTCAACTAGTCTATATATAAAAGAAAGTCGTGTTAGTTACACCACTTATAACTCAAGAACGGCTGAACCGATTTAGCTGAAAATTGTCAGGGAGGTAGTTTAGAGCCAGGAAAAGGACAAAGAATACTTTTTATCCCGTTCGAAATAAAAAAAGTCTGCTTATTAATTGCCATTAAGGCGGAACAAAGTTCGTCGGGTCAGCTAGTTTGTTATGTATCTAATACTACTACCAATTATAACATTTTCAGAGCCAATCATTACTTCAAATTACTTACATCAATCCAAATCACTTTATAAGATCTAAAAGATTTGAAGCAAACTGTTCACCAAACATTTTAATGGTTGTTTATCCAAACAAAGTTGAAGCGTCTAAGTTTCGAGTAAATAAAGACTTAAGTCGTTAAAAGTTCAAAGTGGTCGGCAAGGTGACAGTAGTTTACCGGAATTGCTTTTATTTAGCCGAAGATAAATTATCTTCGGGGACTCACGCCACCGTCGGTCTTTTTGGCTAGACGTTCGATATTTTATTGCGAGGTGCGGCTTTTTAACTTTGTCAAAGATGGTTATACAGTCGGATATCTTGATAAGTTTGCAACTATTGACACTGCATGAACCATTTATTTTCGTCTAATTATATGCCCCACAATCCGAGCCAGATTGGTATATGTAGTTGCAGTTCTAGTACCGAAACCCATATGTTATCTCAAGTATTAAAATACTTGAAGTTGTTTTTGAGATATTTTATCTAGCTTTACATTGTAATGAGAAAGGTAATGTGATGATTTTAACAGGGTGAAAGAAACTTTCAGTGCTCAGTGGTTAGAGCAGTCACTTGGCAAGTATTAAATCGTGCGTTTGAGTCTTAAACTAGAGATACCTAAACGATTTTCCCGAGTGAAAAATTAGGCACCTTAAATTTATATTGACTTAAAATACTGCAAGCCTTAAATACATGATATCTGAAGCTGAAATCTATATTGTCTGAACTTTCGACCTTGAAACGTTCTGCAGCAACCATGGAAAGTTGAGATTGACCTTTTCTTTTGGCGACGAAGATACACGTGTCTCGACCTTTATTTTCTCTATAAAATTTCTATTTGGCTCACATATTAATGTGAAATTTTTATTTGATAGAGTTACGTAATTTTGGCGCAAAAAATAGACAACTTTATCCTACTAATATTATAAATGCAAAAGTTTGGATGTCAGGATATGGATCGATGTTTGGCTCTTTCACGCAAAAACTACTGAACGGATTTTGATGAAACTTTACAGTATTATTGTTTTTAACCCAAAATAACATATAGCCTATAATTTATGACGATATGTGACAAACTAAATTTCAAGCGAGTGAAGCCGCGGGCAAAAGCTAGTTTATAATAAATGTAAATGAAGAACTAAATAAACGAAGTTAACAGGTAAGACAATACCCGTAAAGTAAATGATACCAGCTTTGTTATTGTAAAGTGCACTGGAAACAATCTCGCGCGTTTTAATAAATTAAAGGAGTTTCAAAACAATTAGAGGCAGATTTAATAATCTCCGCACAAATGTTTACCGTTCCGTCAAACGGGAAGGTTTATCTTAATAATACATAAGTAGGAACAGTAGTCTTGTATTTAACTAATTGATGTGGTAAAAACGTTAGTTAAAATTAAGAGTTAAAGGACCTAATTATCACTACAATTAAGAATTGTACTCTTTTCGTAATGTTCATCGTTATTCCGGGATTAATTTTATTAATTAACTTACCAATACTTGTGACTGGCGTTCCCTAATCAAAAGCACTTAATTTTTTATCAGAAACTGGAAATTAAGATGAAGAAATGTGTTGTCATATCACTAATAAGAAACCCTACGACGATTGATCTATTGTTACAAAATTAAGACAGGTTACTTGTGCATTTCTAATGTTTATTTGAATGGGATTACAGTTTCATAGATAACTTTGATAGAAGTAAGTACAATCTACTTTTGAAAGGCGTGATACTTAGGCTGAGTTGCACCACCTAACTTTGACCGTAACTTTAACGATAACCGGTGCTTTTTGTATGGATTTTGAGAGATTTTTGACGTTTGTCAAAGTTAAAGTAAGATGGTACAACCAAAACCTTAGTGTTCCTAAAATATTGATTCGCTTATTGTTCTGTGGCGTTAAGGAACCTTCTCCGCCTATTTACATTGCGGTTTAATTTAACAAGTTGGAGTCGCGTTACTGGCGGCAAACACCGCCGCGTACTGTTACGTCGTTATCTATTATCTTACAATTTGCAACTAGCAAACCAAACACACTAATTGTAACTGATATATTTACCTAATTTCTATCTTGTCTTCGAATATTAGCGGTCGTGTTTTCGACAGATCGACTTGTATATTATGGATATGAATTAAAGGGAAATACTCTTAGTTAGTTGTGAGGTTTATGTTTTAAATTAGGTAACGATTATTCGTTAACGGTTAACCCAGATTATATTCGCACTAAATCCTCTAGTAGTTTACATAGAGCTAACGTGAGCGTGATGCGGAAGTGCGCGATGATGTTGTTTCTATATGATAAACTACAAATAAATTAGTAAATAGACTTCGGACGCAGGTTGGCCGTAGTAAGGACAATCTGGTCAGGTGGGGATTCTTGGATGGCTTAAACATGGAGTGCAGGTGCGGTTTTGTTCCCCAGTCGATGAAGCACCTGATGTCGTGCCCTGAGTGCCCAAGCAACTGCACTCGGGAGGATTTGATGAGTGCTGCTGACAAGCTGACTGGCGGAGTTTTGGGCTGACACTGTGTAGGTTTGTTGTCGACACGAAAAGAAGAAGAAGTAAAAAATGTATGGAAAGTATGGAATATAATTTTACAATAACTTTTTCTGAACCTATGTTTGACTCCACAATTACTGGCTATGTGTACCTAATACTGTCTAATAGTTACGCTTTTTAAAGTCCAGTGTACCTACCATGAGTTCACGTTAGGTGTGCTCGCTAGCGAGTACGTCAAAAATCTCTATGAAGATTTTGTTTCTTGAATGTAGCCGCTAGGGGCGCTGCACAATATGTCATACAATCAATGTCATTTTTTTACGCAGTCGCTAGCGAGCACACCTAACGTAAACTCATGGTAAGCACACAGGGTGCTTTACATTTCCATTCATAATGTAGCTAAGCCTCTGGACCTATTCAAACTAGGTAATGCGATATTATGCAAGCTACTAAATATTCAATAATTCGTGTCTGTTCGGGAGCTACAGTTAACGGGTGGTTGTCAGACAACTATAATTTGACGTGCAGCAGCCGAGTCGATTCCGCGTAGAGTTGGTAACAAGACTTGATTAGGTATGACAACCCATGGACATGTAGGGATGCTGTTTTCTGAAACCATGGGGTTATCATGTTTTATTAAAATATTGAAGAATACATGACGACAGGGACAGGTTGCGAAATAAGGTAAATAAAGACCTTACCTCCAGTGCCATTTTTCCCGGAATATAAACTATTCAGCGGTACATTTTTATTCGCACGTTCGCTATTTTGAAACACACAATCACATGTTCGGTTTGCTAGAGTGACATTATTGGTCACTCATTTTATTGAAAGAGTGTATGATTTGTCTAATTTATTTGGAATATAAATCACTTTATTCTACGTAGATAGCAGTTTGAGTTCACAATTCACAAAGTTCAAATGGATAATAATAAACTATCAACACGGTACATTTCACCAAATGTGCTAATACTACAACTATCAATCATCAATCCAATTATCACGAGTCCGTTTAATTGAAATACTAATCAGGGCGGGGAATTGAAGAGTCATGTTTAGCAGTTTTGTTTTATTTTCTAGTTAATCGTATATTAATGTGTATTAATTAAAGTATTCTAAAGTGTCTAAAGTCAAAAGTCTTTGACCAGTTGTGTTACCAGTGATGGTATACGGATTTGAGGTGTGGTCGCTTACTATGGGCCTCATAAGAAGACTCAGGCGATGGAGCGTGCTATGCTCGGAGTTTCCCTGCGTAATAGAATCAGAAATCAGGAGAACGAACGAATTAAAGTATTCATGAACGTGCGTGAGTATCTATTGCAGCATTACTTCATATTCTAAAGTGGCACATCTTTACTGAATTCAGTGTAAGTATCAATTTTTAATTACTTGAATCAACATCAAATCAATCAATTTACTTGACACTGGCTAAATGTGTAAACCATACATGAAACAAATTAAAAAAGAAACCAATTGGGCAGTTGCCACCCCTAGATGCAGTTCGATCGGACGCAACCCGCGGCCGCGAGCGGATTGCCAATTCCGCGAGGGTAGTCGCGGCAGTCGCGCGTGACCTATTACGACTGCTAGCACAGAACAATAAACACACAATTTTACAGTAAACGATATCAGAGGAATTTCACACGGATGTAGGTAACAATAAATGTCAATCGCCGACCCTGGAATATTACTTAGTCCAAGCATAACTATAGAATGAAAAAGTCCTCTTGATATGTCTTCATAATTCAGCTTTTGCAGTTTACTGCTTCAAGGAATGACACAATGCGCTATAATCCGCTTTTTTCATTCAGCTGTTTGAGCCATCTTCCTGAGATGGTCAATCCATTCAGCAGTTAGGCGTTACTACGCTACTTTTGCATAGAAGATCTTACGGTGGGAAATTAAAGTAACCATAAATTCTGAACATATTTTATGATCTCTACCTATTTCGTAGCAGTTGCTACGCGACTAAAATGGCTGCTACGAAGAATCACTCGCACAACTTTAGGTCGAATATACAGAAAATATTAAATTGTGGCAAAATGTGGGCGGGATGTGGGCGTCGAGCGTAAAGCAGGTGCAGTATTAAAATGCTTAATAGGTATATCGGCCACACAAGTGCTATTTTAAGAAATAATGTATAATTGCTGTTTTTTATCCTTTATCTCGATTATCTTCAAAATCATTTGTTAAGACAAATAATAAAAAAAAAATCATCGACCAGAGGCAAATGGAGGTTTTGTTCAGACAAAACAAACGTATAAGTACCAACCACTTATACTCCGCACGCTGACCAGACGGGTTGAGGAGGCCTGAGCTGTTTGCATTTTTCTTTTTTTCTTAAAGTTAAGCAGCAGCTTAAGGAAAATTTTTCAAACCGTTTCACAATGCACACAAAACCGTTGATTTGTTTCATTGAATTCTTTATTCATAAAGACAGTTACATAAAATCCACTGACAGGACAGAATTGATTGAAGTGTCTATTCCGTGAACAGCGCTGATTGCGCGCACGTGACCTATTACGGCGCTGGCGGCGCAACAAAGTGATCACGTTGGCTCCGCCACCGAAATTGGACGAGCACAGAGGATTTAAAGTTATTAAGTTTTTATTTTATAATAGATTAGGTATCAAATAAAACAGCAAATCCCTACTATTATTATAAATGCGAAAGGAACTCTGCCTGTTTGTTACGTTTAAATCACTAATCGATTTTGATGTTTGGCATAGAGGTAATGCCGGTAGATTCGGTTCTCAGTATTATAGTTCATAGTCCAACAGTTTCATGAGCAAGTCATCATTAGGTTCCGTTTTGGACTGCTGAAAGCTAAGGCGATTAGCTATTCTATCATTTATTTAGACCTGATTATCTAATATCGGAATTTTGTACTAAAAAAACTGAATTGATAAAACTACAAAGGGTGACGGTGCCACAAAACGAGAAATGGAAACCGAGTGGGGTCATATACAACAATTCAAATAGAAGTGAGCACGGCGCGAGATGAGTTGCGGCCGTGGGCAGCCAGCTGGAACCGAGGTGGCGGCGACGGGACCAAATCAAACAACAGAGACCAACGTTTATTTATGGCCCGAAGTGTACATAACTGTACACCACAGAACACAAAAAAGAAGCCTGCCAATGTACCTAAGTTTGATAGCTTTTATCTAAGTCTTCTAGTATAGCCGACAGGATATCGAGCACATTTTTGCTGCCGGCGGTTTATGCCGGAGTCATTCGTACTAAGACAGGCTGTTCTTAACCATGATTATTAATTGTTTATGAGTTTGTGACAATTTACCAAACCCAATAAGGCTGAGTTCACCAGCTCACTTTAACCGTAACTTAAACAATAACCGGTTATTTTTGTATAGTTTGACAGATTTTTGACGTTTGTCAAAGTTTGTCAAAGATGGTGCATCTCAACCTTAGTCAATGGGTGATTTTAAAACCGATAAAACGTGGTCATTATTAACTGCGTGTTCCTGTGCCAATTTTTTAGTGAATCAATTTCTTTAGTTGTAGGTATTTGCCTATAACTTTATATCAAAGATAACAAACTCGTCTTTCGTGAGTACTCCGTTTTCACTACCATGTGCGGTTTTGAAATCTCTACACTTCGAATGCGTGAAACAGCTTGCGGTGAATATTTATATGGTGAAGGTTCCAGCGGGACAACTACTCGCAAATCGAATTTGATATGTTGACTGTGTGCTTCTCTTCCACTCATGTCAGAAGCCGAAGCTGAGTGAGAAAGACAGATAAAGAGAGAAAACAGATACTAATAAATCTGCATATTTTTGACCTTAGCAGAGAGACGTCGCGTTATTTAAGAGGCACCGTATTTCTGAGTTTGACCTATGTATAAAAGTGAAATATGAAATGAAAATTCTTTGTGCAATAAAAACAACGTCTGCAATCGTAGCAAAAATATTTTTCTCAGCTTCATTCATACCTAACCTACCTACTTAGATTCCTGAATCCATTTGCACTCTTAATTTTAACCTCAATATAGCAGCATCCAACTTTTAAAAGAGACAGCAGAGAAAAATATTTAATCTGCACCAAATCAATTCCAATTTAAATAACTATCAAAGCACGATATGAGGACGAGTGCATTGGAGTGGAAAGAGGTGTCGGTGGCAGAAGAGCGAATTAAACAACAAAGCTTCGCGTTGCATCTGCTGACGAGCTTGTTCCGCAACCACTGAACCGGTTATTTATTCGTCTATGCTATAGCACTTATAGTGCTATAACGTTTGTATATTGGCTGCATAAACAAAACAATTCAGACTGATATGAGCACGGTTCATACGGCGAGAGCTGCAGCTCGTTACTATGAAATGACACGTGAAACTCGATTCAAAGTAGAATATAGATTCAGGCCTGTCATAAGTAGGATATCAGCATTTAGACCAACAAATAGGGAGCATTTTATTCGAACAGGGAGTACTACTAGACTGCATCTCACTTAACACCAGGTCCGATTGCGGTCAAATACCTGCCTTGTTATGCATAAAGAAAAACTATAATTTAAAACAAAGCAGTCTATGAAGTAATTAATATAAAGAAATCGATTCCAATCAACTTAAAGAGTCAATTTGAAATATGGGAATATACGCCGTGGAGTGGAAAGGGAAAAAATAATTAATCGACACAGACAATTTCAATTTTAATAAGTGTCAGTTTGCGATATGAGGTCGTATGCAGTAGAGTAGAAAAAGGCTTTGACTGAATAAAAATAATAAAGTTTATCGCGCTGCATCTTCACAATACGGGTATTCATATATCAAGTCATTTAATATATGGTATAGGCTAGTAGCTTTACTAATGTATTTACAATAGACCGAACAGTCTCTTATACTACGTATCAATAGTGATGCTACTAGGGATTGCAATCCGGTATCATTTTCAATCCGGCCGGATTTCACCGGATTGACGCTAATCCGTCCGGATCCGGCCGGATTGCAAAGTTACTTGGTCTAGTATTTAGTGATTTTTAGTTTTGATAATAGTACATAAAAAGAAAAATAAAATACGTATTTATGGAAAATAAAGTCACTTTTATTTATATTTTTCGGTATTAATTGTAATTTTTGGTAAGTACGTACTATTTGTCCTAATAAAATTATGAAAATTCTAAATAATAAAGTTAGTAATCAGTCTGACTTATTGCTGTATGTAAGTATCTGAAAGTACTTAAATAATAATACTGTTAAACTCTTATTAATAATTTACACAGACTTAAATCAACAAAACAGTCTTTTAAATTTGTACTTAGAAATTCAACTTCAGTTCTTTTTAAGAAATAATCTGACTCCTAAGAAACAATAAAACAAGAAGCATTTATTTTTTGCAAAGGAAAATGCAATGTAGTGTCGCGGCACGTCTAGCGATCTGGCAAGTGCGCGCGCGCTCGACTTTCCCAGTTCACGTTCGCGTATTTTTTGCTTTACCGGATCCGCCACCGGATCCGGCGCCGACTCACCGGATCCGGTAGGTCCAAAAACACACCGGATCCGCCGGATTACCGGATCCGTCGGACCGGATTGCAATCCCTAGATGCTACAAGTTTTAACCCAAAGATTATTTTTTGTGCAATAAAGTTATTACCTACTTTGGAAATAGAAAAAATAACGTAGATCACTTGCGTTCTTCGAAAATATAGTGATTCCATGCTAAAATTACTGAACTACACTACCAATTACCTGAACGAATATTAGAATACTCTCTGTATAACATATTATGGCTGTTCGAGCGCCGAGCTGCAGCATGAAACGTGGCCCAGCAAATTAAGCTGCGAAGGCCAATTATAACCAACGTTGCATTTATTTTAACCTGTGTGGTGAGTGAGTAGTAGGTATAGTAAAACTATGAAAAGTGGACGATGGTAGGTATATGTATATTTCTGTAATAGTTAAAAGTTATATCAGTTGAATACAAAATATCAGATTTTCTATTCTGAGATTGCCGTACGCCTTTTGCAATTAAACAGAAACCTAAAAATGTAGAGGTTTCTTTATGAACTTGGTAGAAACTTGTGTTTGGGTTTCTGCCAACTTTTTGGACGGGTCGTTGACATCGTGTTTTCTTTATGAATAAGAACCTATATTTTAAAGGTATACTTTTGTTCTTTGTTTGAAAATGCTGTTCTATTTTTTGTGCATAGTCATCTTACTCTATTCTAGATAAAAGAATGGCCAGTATTTTATTTCAATTTTCATAATCAAAAAGACTTCTTGGCGGGAAAGCGTCATACATGTTTGGCAGTTTTTTTTAAATTTTCTATAGATAAGTAGACTAGAGCAATTGCCAAGAGCAATGTAAAGTCCTTATGAGCAGTACCATAGTAAATGCTCAGTTTCCTAAAGCATTTCCATGTAATGTTCCATTCTAGCGAATGCTCGACGCTGTGAGATTTTCAAATTCTCTCAAGAAGTCTTCGCAGTCTACGCGGGGAACTGCCATATATTTAGAAACTAATGGCTGCCATCATATTAATAAACATAAAGAATTGTTATAATATCATTACATGACACTGGCTATTTTAACCATAAAATTTAACCATAAAAAGTGCATTGCAAAAAGTAAAAACCTGTTTAAAAACCGTCGTTGTACGACGGATAAATATCCTATGTCTGTATATTAAAGAGGAGCTGGCAAAGAACGTGCATTGAGATTGAATAAGCTTCCTGCGATGGATGCGATAAAATTGATGCGGCCCGGTGAATAGCCGATACATAACCATTGTGCTCCGCCATGTTCGGTTAAGTCGAGCTTTTATTAAACGTTGTATCGCAGTGGAAGGAATCTATTGTGTTGAGAACCATTTTGAGCCTACACAAACGGTTATTTTAGAATAGGATTACAGTAACTAATCGCATCACTCAATAAGTTAGTTGAAAGTTAAAGATCTAGTACTAAATCATTTAACGTTCGTTTTGTACTAGTTACGAGTATATTCAGGGTATTATTAGTAAAAATAGCTCAATACAAAAAGTATGATTTGAAATAATAAGTTGCCTACAACTTTACCTTCTTAAAAATAAATTCGAATAGAAATAAAGTCGGTTTTAAGTAGAATCACGTGCCATTCTGAATGAGATGGTTTGGTGCTTTAGATACTCGCCATTGAATATATCAAAGAGATGTTTAAGCAAATCTATAAGGAATTTGGGCATATTTTCCTATGGGTTTATAAAATGTTATGGTAAATATTTTTATGCCCATAACGTCAACGATATAAACCGTTACGAGGGACCGATGGTATCGCTAAAAATTCACGCTCTCCCAAAAGTTTACTAGGTCAATTGACCTCTGAAACGTTAGTGATATTATGTTTATACAGTTTGAAAACTACGCGTTATTAGGTAAATACTATTTACCTAATAACGCGTAGCTTAAGTGAAGCAGCAAATCGAACGCATAGAGGTGAATAGAGCTCTGTGATTGGTTCGTGTGTGTGTTCACCCTGTGAGACCTCATAGTAATGTTTGTAGTCGTCAGTCTTTTGACACTCATGCTCTTATTCAAATACTAAACTCAAAGCTCAATTCAGACTTAGGTAAGTGTCTATAAAGACATTGAAATTCCAACGATAATCAGCTTAATTCTGCTAGCAGTAAGTAAAGCACAAAACAGCTCGTTTAAAACCTGAAAGAGACTAACTAAAGAGCATGAACCGACCTCAATCCACGAAAGTAAATCATTTTTGAATGTTAAATACCCCTGAGTTCATTAATTCATTTAACTGTGTTTTTATGGTTTATTAGAGAGCGCAGTTAGTTTGAAGTGACCCGAGGAACTGGTGCCCCGATTTGGTCACGAATAGTAAAGTCAAACGTGTACTTATAAGGTTACAACGAAATGATTAAATCTCACCTTTTGTTTTATAACACAAACTCACGTTATAATAAGTAAAATACTTGCTTAAATGACTCATGTTTTTTGACGAAAAGCTGACGCGATATAAGCAATTTTTTTTAAAGTGGATAATGTCAATGTGCACTTTATAAACCAACCTTTACTTTTACGGTGGAATATAATAGTGCTAATTTTGTTTCCAACGCTCAACAACTTTTTGTTCGCGAAATAATCTTCTTTTAATTAATAGCTTTCGCTCTTCTACACCTGAAGTGTTACAAAGAAATTTCTATTATTTAACTCTTCAGCAACACGCTAAAAATGTTCGCAACCTATCCCACAGTTGACTTGACATTAAATTCCTTGACAGAAATATTGACGAGACTGATGCTGCAAGTTAAATTTCTTGGGTTGGATTTAGACAATAAATTAAGATGGACTTTTCAAATACAATCTTTATGCAAAAAACTAAGTAAGTTCTCTTATGCCCTATACATGTTGCGGAAGATATCCAATGAATCAACAGTATTAACNTGTGCTATTTTTCAATAAATATTTAAACTCTGATGATTTCTAACTGTATCTATGTGTAACGTATTATATCACGTTCGTTAAAGCTTTATTGATTAATGAGATCCGCATCAAACTGTTAACAATGCTTTTGCGAGATAACTTTTGTCGCCAAACTCAGAATCCGGGGGTTTGCGTTCAGTTATTTAAAGGGTCGTATCGTAGGAATAATAAATTTGCAATGAGCTTGCCACTTTGTAAGCTAGGTAATGTGACGTAGGGTTACTTTTTTACAGTCCCTACTGCCGTATATTGTGTGGGTACGGATTAGAATGGGATGTAAAACAATAATATTGCTCAAAGTTGTTTTCACAAATTCAAACTTCTGAATTACAACATTTCATGTTTACGATTTCTATCTATAATTATGTAAGTATAGTTCGCTGTAGATCTTATATACATATATAAAAGAAAGTCGTGTTAGTTACACCACTTATAACTCAAGAACAGNCGATAAATTTAATTAGTTTATGTAACTGCCAAATTTTATTGTTGTCTGACAAATTGTATGCTCTTTGAGCGGAACATAGTGATACTACCTAATGTAAAATGTCACCATTTTACCTATGATTCACAATAAATGATTTTGTATTGTATTTGTATTTGTAGTTAGGCTTCAGGGAACTCGTAGGCAATTTGTAAATTATCAGAATTGATGAAAGTTACTTAACAAGTACCTAGCAAAAAATTTGTAAATTATCAGAATTGATGAAAGTTACTTAACAAGTACCTAGCAAAAAAAGCAAAGTATTCCTAGAATAGAACTTACAGGGTGCCTCGAAAATAATTTAGCAACGTTAGTTAGGTATCATTAACATACTTGATTAGATTACCTAAAACTAAATTGAGAAGGTAAAAAAAACTGCATTACCAACATTTTTGTAGATTTTGACGACATTTATGCAAATTTTAATAACCTTATTTGGTTAACTTAAAGTACCTATTTATAATATTTCAATTACTTATACCAGTACCTACCACTTGCTATGAAAAATATATACCTAGGTAATTATGTAAGCTTTTAACTCTTAATGTTGGTCCATTACTTACGGATCATCCTGTAGGTATAATACATAGGTATAAAAATAAGTAGTTAGAAACTCGCAGCCTGTTACCATTTTCCCCGAACACTTCATATGATCTAGAAAAGGCACGTAATAAACTCGCATAAAACTTGGTGTTTCGAGACATCAAAGTATTTATTTACCCACCAAGTACATATGCTAACTAAGTATTTTGTTGCACTAGTTTTATCTCTTAGTTATAAAAGATACTTATTTTAGAGCTCTTTAGATATCTAATATGACTTGATTTCTTCGAAGCAGTGAATGTGTTTGTAGACGTTGTGCTTTATGATTGCGTGCAAAAGGCCTCAAATGAAATATAGTTATACCGATCTGTACCTACTATATTTTAGGCAGTGAAATCGCCAGGAAAAGTTACTTACAGCGTTTGAGCAACTCATTTTTGTTTTCAACTGAATCAGACTGAATAATTTTCAATGAATATCCTGAAAACAAAGGAAAGCTGAAATAAAATTTTCATGAATATTACTAGCACATCAAAATTTTATGTATTTTAGTCCATGAATAACCATAGTTCTCTGCAATACACAAACTCCTCATATTCATTTTATTTTTATGAGCAATGTAATGAGCTGCATTACATTTTGATGACGGAAAAATATACATGTTAGCGTGATTGGTGGCCGTAATGGTTCAAAATGTAAGTTGAGGAGTAAAATATCAGTTCATATTTAATTTAGTTGATATAATTTAACAGAGAAAGTTATCTTGATATCATATTCAAACTTTTATCCTTAAAACGTTTATAATTCCAAGTGCAAAACAATTTTCTAATATTAAGATCATTTAGCTGTTAAAAACAGGTAAAATATCGACAGACATTTAGAACATAAATATACCGCCTAAACTCGACGCTTGTTTCTAAAGTTTATAATTCAGGCAGGTAATTTTATTCAAAAACTTTGGCAAGTTTACCAGCTGAATAAGTAGATGTTAAAGATGTTAATTTAAATATGGACTGAAGAGAACTTCAGCCACTTTACAAATTAAGTGTATTTCGGTAACAACGTGTACGCTTTTCGAACTAAATCCGGTTCGAGCTAGATTAATTTCGAGTTTAAACTCGCTGGCAGCATTCAGTAGAACGTTTTCTTTGAGAATCCACGCGGTCACTTGGATTCTATTACCCTTTGTATGCAGCACGCTCCAGCTTTGCAAATAAAGATTTGGCAGTTTTACGAGCTGCAAGCTTTATGGCCCGGTTTGTTATTCAGTTTCTGCTTTTCTGCCATTTAATTTTTAGGGACATTAAAAAAGCGATAAAAAGATGTAATTGATGGAGACGTTTTTACACCGCGAAATAGTAGGTACTCTATGTATATTTTCGGTAGAGATAATAAATATTATTCATGATTTGTTCAAATTGTTTTGGCGATAAACAGCACACGTCACACACAAATTTTTGTTACTCCATCATGCATCCCAGGTATTTTTTTTTCCAGACCTGTCATCGAGCTCGGCTCTATAGGCGATTGTCTCTACCAGGGTGTTTAAAAACAGTTGTTTGTTGTGTACTACCGTTCACTTTTCTTTGAAGTATTGTTTCCATGGAAAAATAGGAGAATCGTTTTATTTTTCAGTGTTGCTTTGTGGTACCAATACGGACAGCAAGCAATAACAAACGATGTCGTTGTGTACATTAGTGTGTGCCGACTAGTTTCTACCTATGTAGGTATGTTTTTATATGTTTAAGCAATTTATTGAGAACTATTACTGGAGCTACAGGTACCTTTATCAGGTTTGGGACAAATGTAATCTCCACCAATGCCCTTCTGCCACTAAGCTAAAAGCACCCCCTCAATAAGTGTGTGTAGAATTAAAATTGATTTACATTTAAGTGTAATACTATCCAACCACATGGATTATTTTTAGTCAACTCAGCAAAACAAAAACTGTCAGACCGGATTATTGAAACAAATTGTCGCCGAAATCACAGATGTCCGGCGACTGGTTAATATCACGATGGAAAAAGACTTCTGTTTACTAACAACACTGACAGCGTTGTTGTGACTGCATCTTAGACTTAACAGTGTTTAGAGTTTAAATAAGAATGTTATTAACTGGTCTTACGAGTAGCAATACAATATTTCAACACATTTATAGCTTCTGATTTTCCTATGGGCTTTCCCGAAATGCGCCACCTGCCGGGAGTTTCCCTAACTAGAAGTTTTCAGCTCGCCAGCTCCGGAGGGTGGTTTCAGGCGCTGTGACACCCGTTACGTTTTCAAACCGATTCGCTAGGTGGCGCCAACAGTTTCGCTGTCGTCTGAATTTTGTAAAATAAGAGGTAAAATGAACTTTGAAAATAAGTTTGATGTTTGAAATAATTATACTGTACAAACTAGTTACTTTAGTTGTTGTTTTGTTATTACAACTAGTACAACTTTCGACAGTTGTTTTGGAAACAAACTTGGCAATTTAACGTGTGTTTTTTTTAAATAACGGGTAATACGGTTTCTATTGCTTTAAGTTTAACTTTGCAAGGGGTTTGACAACTATTCGTGGCAGAACTGGCTTCAAACAAAACTAATACGACTTGCTATCAACATCAAGTTCAACCAACTTCGAGATGGAGGAAACGAATTTGAGCTAAAGTAATATCGTTGCGACTTTGCTGTGTTGCGGATTCACGCAATCCATCTTCAAAGAAAAACAAATACTAAAAATGTATCTAAAATGTAGTTTTTTTATAACTGATTACATTTATGGCCAGTTCCAGTAACATTTGGTAAAAGGCATAAAATCTCCAATATAATTATACTAGTTAATATTATAAAGCTGAATAGTTATTTGTTTGCTTGGACTCGCTAATCTCAGGTACTACTACTGGTATGATTTGAAAAATTCTTTTTGTGTTGGATCTATCGAGGAAGGTTTTAGGCATTTTAACATCATCCTACTTTATCAATGGCTGAATAAATCAATGTGATAATTAATAATTAACTATCGCTATACACCCGTTACCGAACTATGTTTGAACAAGGCGAACAATGTTTTACCGACCGAATACAATGCAGCTATGTTGGCTGAGTGTGAAGTTTCTATAAGGCTAATATTGGAAACAAGAACAGTAACTTCGAAAAACTGTATCGATTTTTGGTAAAAAATTATAATAATATAATCCTGCAAAAAGATAGATAGATAGATAAATCATTTATTTGCATACACTTAAAGCAACTTTACTTTTACTTTACTTGTACTTTACTTTTATTTAATACTAGCTTTCCGCCCGCGGCTTCGCCCGCGTAGAATTTTTCCTGTCACAGAAAAACTTTATCGCGCGCGTCCCTGTTTCAAAAACCGGGATAAAAACTATCCTATATCCTTACCCGGGACTCAAACTATCTCTATGCCAAATTTCAGCAAAATCGGTTTAGTGGTTTAGACGTGAAAGCAAGACAGACAGACAGACAGACAGACTTTCGCATTTATAATATTAGTATAGATAAGTATAGAAGTATAGATATAGTTACTTTCGCATTTATAATATTAGTATAGATAAGTATTGAAGTATATTAGATATAGACTTTTTATGAGAGTTGACGTCAGTCCATAGCTGGACATTTTAATCCTCTTTTTCTCTAAAATGCAAAGACGCTATTGGTATCAACTATTTAGAATAGAAACTTTATAGCTGCTATTACATTAATACCTACGAGTATAATTATCAGAAAATCAATAGTAAAAAAGTGCACGGTATAAATAAATCATGTTCTAATGAATGCTAATGTTACAGTGTGAAAATTAACTTCACACCTAACGTGAAAACTATCTGCTGAAAACTTGTAAGCGTCGGTTGCTTTAACTACATTAAAGTCTCAACTAACGCGCTCCGACACGTCCTCCGAATAAATTCTGTAGGAGACGTGTCTGCAGGCTCTCATTTTTTCCGCTTGGTCCGTGCACAATATGTCGGCCCGTAGCTAGGAGGCTGTATATCAGTCACTGTCCGAGGGCACTTTAATTGTACCCTAATTTATCGGGCTATTCACGAGATGTGTTTGCGGCTGCCTTCGTGAACAAAGTTATTGCCCTAAATACTATAATTTCCTTTGAACGCGATGAGAGTTCAGCCATTGTTGTGGAATTTACAACCTATAATGGTTATTGTATACGTGAATATTTGATAGGATGGGTGAATGGATATTTTCTTCATGGAAAAGCTGCTGAACCACGTGTAAGCTAGTTGCTGATAAAATTAGTACCTATAAATATGGATAGGGACATTAATTTTGGCTCTCATCTAACGCACATTTATGTTCGTTTTATACAACATTTTCTAATAATAATATGATGTTGATGTGATATGAAAATAATGTTAGATGGGAATATTTGGATGATGCCTTTAACATAAATATGAAATAAGTATAAGGTATGATCTTTCGGACAGAATTGGATTAACATTATTACAAAGACTGTTCATGTGGACACTGTCATAATGAGAAAAGTCGCAATGCTCACTTGCTCAGTCATCCCCAGCGTCATAACATTCATTAGATGTTTTATTAAATATTTTACGCAGAACCATTAACCAAAAAGATTGTATTATTCCACGGAGAAATCTCGATGGAACTAATAAACGGATTACGATGCAGTCTCCAGCAGTGTTATTTTATTATCGCGAAGAAACTTGGTACAGATACAAGCGCTCATTAGATTTTCGGCAGACTGCGCAGACACTAAAGTAATTACAGCCTTTGCCAATAATACCGTAATTGTAACAGCATCACTATAATTATTGAAAACTAAAGTGCTCATAGCACTTTCTACTTTTTATATTTTATTATTATTATAATTATTAACTGTAACCTTAAACCTATGACTGTGTGTTGAAATAAATGAATTATTATTATTATTATTATTATTAACGCTATTCATCTAGCTACTTACATTTACCTTGCAGTTCACCTTGTAATATATATTTGAGGTGAATAAGTTTCGATACAGACGATAGTATTATGTAAACACTGTGGCAGCTTATGTAATTGTACCTAATAGGAGATATTCTGCAAAAAAAAAAGTATATCTGATGTGCTGTCGACTGTATTATTCCTCTATAAAATATTGTGCTTACAAATCTCTCCCAAAGTCGTTGATAGTCGGGCTTTAGAGCTCTCGAGGCTTCGAGCCGTTCATACAACGACTTTTCCTTAACGGCATCCCACGTAACCCCACTGTTTTATATGTATGTGCCATACAATCAACTTGAATAATGCCCGCGAAAATTGAACCTTGTTTGCATAGGCATAAGATAACAATTTTGTTTTAAGGCTCACCTCGCGCATGATAGGAGGATGCTAGAGAGCGCCTGCGGCTTCTCCTGTATTCCGAAGTCCTTCAACGCTTTTATCTTTCACGCTCAAATAAGAAGTCTTCATGCTCAAATACATTCTTTGTCTTTGTAATAGCCAGATCCAGACACATTCACCTATGAATTGGGTGCATACAAAAATGTAATTCGGCTTTTAAAATATTTCATGTTTTAGGTACTTCGGGTTTTCAGAGTTCACCAATACTTTCCTCTTTAAAAACTCAGTTCTTATTTAAACTTGTTTAATATTAAACAGCATAGTAGTTCTAAATGCAGATTATGCAATCATTTCAAAAATGTTTTGATGATGAAATTAAAACGATTAATTGCTCATACTAAGCAGCGCTTTGAAATCCCGTAAACGGAACTAATCATTTTATTCGCAGCATGAAATAGGTCATACTTTCCCCGCTTAAGCAGCTTTCTCGTCTCTATTATGAGATTAACACGTCCATTTAACCACTAATGGCGAAGTTGTGCCATTAAAGGCTGCCGAGGGTCTTTCATAACACGCCCATCGAATTTGTCTTTCCAGCGCGAAGCCGAGTTTCGCTAGACAGTTGTTTTAACAAATTAAAACCGTCGAAATCCACAAATCAAGGAGGATGTCACGAACGGGCTCAGCGCTCGGCCTACGAGTACTTTGGAGTTCTGGACGCACCGCAACTGCAGGGAATTACTTCCAATGCTATTTTTAGTCGCGAATTTTTTGCAGCAAACCTCTCTGACCTTTTGACAAAATGTTTTTTTGTTGCTCTGTATAATTGATAGTTTCGTCTGTTATTGCTGTTACAGTGAAAACTGAAACCAAACACTTGTTTATTTTGTACTTCAACATTAATTACGAGGTTTTGCTGTTGTTTAAAATGTTACATTGGTTCTATTTCTGGAGCGACCGTCTGAAAGAAAAAGTGCGGGCAGAATGAGAACCTTACACCGCTAAAGCAACCGCAACTTAATGACTCCTAGAGACATTTAGATAGCGGCGATGGATGTGCGACCCAAAACGAAACCAATATTGACTCCAGGAATAAGTTCCACAGTTGAATTGAACAAAATAAAGTACCCACACAATCTGGGTAAAGCGGGCACAATCGACGATACTGACGCCTCGGAAATGTACTCCTACCTAATACTAAGAGATTTGTGGACTGGGTGGCTACACTCGGCCCAATAAAGTCCCGGCAGCGCTGACTTCGAAACAACTTTTTACTCGGACACTAAGCCAGTTGGAATATTTACTAGGATTCTTAAAGGCAAGAACAAGCAACATCTGTTTCCTTTTACGTGTTATGAGAATCTATGGCTGTATCTTCTTTTGTAGGTATAATGAAGACAGAACTTTACCAAATTTTTTGGTTAAATTCAGTAGCAGCAACGAATGTCAGGTTTATTTTAGCAGGTATGGTTTTAAAAATATGAAGATCATATTATTTGTGACGTCTTGTAAGATAGGTAAGTAGGTAATAACTTTCTTTCTGTTTGATAGAAATTTCTTCAGCTGGTTGAATATTCTGTTCTATAAAAAGGTAAAAGGTTCGATGTGATCAAGCATGTTGTAATTCGAAATGATGTTAGCGTAGAAAGCGAAAAAGTTTTGCCTTGATAAAAATAACTGAAGTAGATTATGCAATAATGTACCTAATCTATATTAATAATTTCGTCAAGGGGTACGGTAGACTGGATCGAAACCTTATATGAATAACAAAGCATAAAAAAATAACGATTTTGAGTCGACAACATATATCCGCAAAATTCGGATAATGGAGAATTTCGTTAAATTCCGATGGCATTTGACAAACAAACCGCTGTCGCCATCTTTAGTAGTTCACCATCCACTCACTATGCGATCAACGCCAAAAGCTGGGTTGTCATCGATCCATAAATATAGATGACCCACGCTGAACTGTCCCACCAAACTCAATGACAGGGGGGCGCTACCATCGTTCAACTATATGGTTTCCAACATGGCAAAAATCTGAACCAGCGATCCGGTATTGACGGTGGCGCCCCACTGTCAATGTCATCGACAGGACAATCCAGTATTTTGGAACTATAAAATGGAAATCAGTGCGTTTCGCGATTTTTATGATAATATACTCTTTGTTATGTGTTTTTTCTTTAAACCTGGTATTGGCCGATTCAACCACAAAAAAAGAATATTAGCCATAACATTGGCCATTGAAGTTCAAATGTCAATGTCATTTAGTTTCGCACAGTGATAAATTCCAGTGACATCAAAGTGACATGCAATTTTTGTAATGGTAAAATATTTGTAAGAAACTGCAAACAAATGCAAATGTGCAGTCGATGTGTGGAATGCGACAACATTATACTCGGTAAGCGGCTTAATATTTTTTTTATTTAACCCGAAAAATAATAATAAATGACCACATGCATAGCCTGTGTTGAGTTGTTATCAACATAAATACAGAAACAGACACGATTTTTGCACCGTTTTCCGTTTTTTCTGATAACCGAATAGACTCCTTCATGCGCAAGTTCCACTTGAGCTCGGCTGGTTCTTATTATAAATAATTGTGTAATATATTTTTGCAGATAATTTCAATTATTGCGAGTATTGTGGCTTAGAAACAATTAGGCAGTTAAGAATAAACAAGGCTCGGGCACTATCAAACCTTTTTCCTAAAAAGCAAAAAGCTGCTTCTGCTGCTTCACAAGATTTATTTGATGACTTTCAGGTAAGTTAATAGTGTAGTTTACTGAGTAAAGTAAAATAATAATAATAATAAATAAACTTTATTTATCTTTCACAGAGGTATAAATAAATATAAGGTGGGAGGATATACCTACACCTACATACATTCACAATACTTATTATTATTTGAATAATTGTCTAAAAATAAAATATATTTCTCTTATTAAACTCAGTTAGCTCAGATGGAGCGCGACAACGGAGAAGTCGAGGACGNATAAGTAAGTACATGATGCGTTTTGTTTTTGTTAGTTATAAAATAATTAAAAACGTATTAAAAATTTCCCTACTTTCGGGAAAATCACCTTCACTGTCTACACTCCCCAACAAAATTGACACTAATGACATACGATTTTTGCCTCACTCTTGACGAAGCGTTTGTATGAAGACTATCCATCTAGGTTTTATTAATCTAAGGTATTATGAGTCAAATTGCACCCGAGCGAAGCCGGGTTTTCATCTAGTATAATTTTAAAATTACAGATCTATAAAACAAGGGTAATAAATACTTTCATAAATTTTTTGTCACAGATGTAAAGCAGTACTTTATAGCTTTGAAACAATAAAATTGTTGAAATAAACTGTGTTTATACAAAAAGGTTTCAACAAATAGGTATGACTAGTATTGCATCACAGTGCAGTGCCTCAATGTTTCAATTTCGGCGGTTTGCCCATTTCATTTTTGGGAATGATTGCAATAAAAAGTAACAGACTCTGGCATTATTACGAAAGTTGGCAATATTTCGAGTTCTGTTGCTGCAATATGCCTCTCAGAAACGGATGAAATTACTGCTACAGTTAATTGAAAATGTAAAGATTAGAATTTTCAGAGAAAACGAAATTAAACGTAAAATTATAAGCTTTTCATTAATATCATTTTGATATATGTGTAAGATTGTTACCTAACTAAATACCAAAATATCTAAATGAAATAAAATATTACCTATCTAAAAGCGGTTTGTATTAAGGTTGACTTATCATTCCATCTTTATCTGCGTCAGTTCCTACGTCGTGTGCATCGCTCACTTATCCATTGGAAAATAGGTACCTTTGATAAATGTATTTCCAAGAATATCTTATCTTAGATAATATTATGAACCCAGCGATGTTGTATGTGCGAGATGCAAGATCGCTCGAAGCTCGTTAAGCTTTTCTGCTCGATCGCGTCGTCTCGTTTGCGACTTATCAATTGAACTGTTAAACTATGAGTAAACCTAGATTCCATAGAAATTCTGTTCTACAATATTTTGCTAAGAAAGCAAACATTCTAATGCAAATATGTATTTGATAAGTTGATTGTAAAACAACAAAGGTATAAAGTAATTCAAAGTATTTTATTTTATTTATTTATTTTTTATTTTACAATTTTTTGGAGAACTTACAGCTAAGTGTTGCATTAAGTAATGTTTATAATTAAAGTAAGGCCAATTAAAAGTTCCCACCTATAGTACTACCTATTCAGGAAAATTGCAGATAAAAAGAAAGGAACGAAAGTTATGGTTAACGAGGATAATAATACCGTGAAATTACTGCTTAATCCGTGGAAAACTTAAAGTCAGCACTATTGATCCAAAGTAGACGAACCTAATAACGAGAAAAAACAGTTTAATTCAATTTTTCAGTTTTCAAAAGAGCCCGTGAAAGCCCGGGACAGAAGAACAGAGTGGAGTTAAATCGACGAAGTTGTAGAGACAAACTGTGCCATCCGCCATTCATAGTCACAGACAAGTTTGAATGCTTTCATTGAAACTTGTGCCGCAGCCACTATGCCGTCTTCCAAGGAATTAGGCCGAAATGGCAAGACAGATTAGAAAAGTTTGATAGCACGGATAATATTTTTCCACCAAACAAACGGTCGGCCAACTGAATTGTGATTCTGCGGACACGAAATGAAATAAAAGTTTTAGATGAATTGTGGACGTATTCTTTCAATGTATTGTTTATGAACTTTGTTTTATGATAAGATATTAAATAAGTAGCCATCACACTTTGTCGTACCGACGTCTGTGAATTCTCGTGTTTGCGTTAGAAAAACATAACTTTGTTAGTTTCTTATGGATGGGTTTTCATATAAGTGTTGCAAGGCGATACTAAGGCTGAGTTACACCACCTAACTATAACCGTAACTATAAGAATAACCGGTGTTTTTTGTATGGAGTTTGACAGATTTTAAAGTCAAAGTAAGATGGTGCAACCCAGCCTAAATGATGAGCTATTTCTTTTAATTATAAATTGGAAACAATCATCGAATCAAGTAAGTAAATCAATAAACGTCCGTAAAACTATCAAATTTACTATCACAATTGTAATAAAAATTCTTATCACACAATTGAGAAAGAATGCGTGTGGCAATTCTAGCGAAATTGTCTCTGTGTGTTACGAGTATTAGGTGGGGATGTAACAGGAGTAACGAGCATGAGTTGTGCATTGGAAAATGTAATCTAACACGTTGATACGGGTTTTAATCGTAGCTTTTTTTAAAATCAATTCTGATAAGTATATTTGGCTTGTATAGCATAGTAAACCACCCCAAATTAATATTTTAATATAGGTGTGTATGTACTTACATAGGTTTTTGAAAAGCATATTTGTTTAATTTTTAAAATGAGTACCCATTTGTCTTGATAATATAGTTACCAAAATTCTTCAGAAATTATTTCGTTTATATTATCGAGAACATATGTATTATTAGGTATGTAATATTAGTAGTTCAGTCTACTTCTTTTTAATCATAATCTTTAGTCTACTTTTAAATTCAATAAATTATTTGTATTTGTATTTTGTACTTCGAGGAATGGCATATACATGTATTCTGAGGCAAGACTGGCAAGACACGTCATGACGAGGCTTCAATATTTGGAAGAACTATCATGTTCACGCATCACTCATTTTCTGTACGAAAAAAGGTTATCTTAATATACCTAAACGATTTAAAAATGATGTGAGATTTATTGCAATGTAACCACAATTTTTCGTGACAATGTAAACCACTGCAATAGAATAGATACCTACCTATTATGTATTTGAATACGCGACGCATGTATACCTACTTAATACTCAGATCATTCCTTGTTTAATTATAGATAATAAAATAACTACTTGAATCACAGGGACCCAACTTTGCATTAGTGGGCATTAATATTTCAACCAACTTAATCCCTTAAAATGTTCCAGGCCGTTTATATTTTATACACGATATTCAACATTGACTATTCAAAATCTTGAGGCCCATTGCTAGAAAAAGCCAAAAATCTATAAATCCCTAAACAGGGTAAATAAGTGTTAGACGGCCGTCCATCCATACTCTATCTAAATAAATAAACATCTATAAGTTTATATTGGCAGCACCTAGTTGTATGTAGTGTAGGTACCTACTTTTGGGCGATGGTTTATAATATCCTACTAATATTATAAATGCGAAAGTTTGGACTTTGGATGTCTGGATGTCTCTATGTCTGGATGTTTGTTACTCTTTCACGCAAAAACTACTGAACGGATTTTGATGAAACTTTACAGTATTATTGTTTATAAGCCAGAATAACATATATCTAGGCTATAATTTATGACGATCTGTGACAAACTGAATTTCACGCGGGTGAAGCCGCGGGCAATAAAATATAAACTTTTGTTAATATTTTCTGAAATGACATTAGTTTCAAGTAAAAAAATATTTTCCTCAGAGACAAGTGGCTGAAAATGTTTACAGGATATGTACCTAGGTACGATAAATTTACACGTGCAGGTAATTGTAGAACTTGGAAATTTGGTTTCATTGTTGTATTTCTGTGTTTGTTCTTGAAACACGAGTAAGCGTTGTGAAGTTTTAATCCATTCTTAGTACTCTGACACAAAGACTTCGAGTTCTAAGCTAAGATTTCGTGTTCATTCATTGCGTACTAAAGTTCAAAGACCTTGACGACTTAACATTTGGTAGACATGTTATAAGTCGTCATAATCTCTCCATACGACAATTTTAAAGCTCAAGCATAAGAGTAGGTACAATTCAGTAGCCACTAGATCACGGGGTTTTAGTTAATTTATTTATTTATTTAAGTACTTGTAATAGGCGGTACTATCCTACTTATGTCAAATCTATGAAGGAAGAAGGTAGGTACTTAAAAACTTTGATATGAAATTCTAAGATAGGTATGACGTTTCTTGCTCCGTACATTTTCCCCGCACAAGACGTTGGCAAGACAGAAAAAATATACTCGTATTTTAGTAGTAAGATGTAATTGACACGCCTGAGTGTTTGAGTAAGTTCAAAAATAGGAGGCACTCTCTTTAGCAAATAGTTGTACTTCCTACGTAGGGTATAATGTTATGCTTCAAGAGGTACTTTAGAGAAGCGGTTATAGAAACTCTTTGTTTTTTAACTAAATAAAAAATATTATGTTTACTTTTACGATATTATTGACTACTAGGGAATCATAAATATTATAACAAACATAAAACCAGTAACATTGACCATTCATGTCTGATCATCTGAAAGTTTTCCGATTCGATATTGAAAAATTTGTGGTAAATAAGTTATTGTATTACGTTCCAGGAATAACGCTCGTTCAAAGTCGAGTATGGGCATGAACGGAATATTCCGGTGAAGATGTCATATTCAGACACAATGTGGCGTGTGCCGTGTGCTCCACATTGATAAGCAGCGAAGCGATCTGCGGGACCTTAAGGCAGGGTCTTAGTGAAGCTGATCCAATTCTGCTGGCGTAATTTAGAGCAGATTTCAACAGAACGAACGAAGTTGTGAACTGAAATCGACTGCTGACTGGATCTTCTATTTAGGTACTACCTATTCCTAATGACGCTAGTTGATTTTGTACTAATAGATACGAGTACATTGGCATGCAGAAATGCATTTTTTTTTCTATCATTATCTTACCTTAGTCAATTCCAACAAAAATGTGCATGTATTTTGCTAAAGTTGGATTTTCTAAAGAGAAGTTTTTACCTAATTACGGGTTTGAAGTAGAGGTGGNGCGAAGCCGGGTTTTCATCTAGTTCTTTTATAATCTGTTACTAGCTTTTACATCTGGGAATATTGCCACAGAGTTAAAAGCCATTTGTACCCGCCCTTGTATTATATTAAATGAATATTAAATGAATTATCGAGGGGACTGAACGAGAAAAAAGGCACGAATATGGAGTAGGCAGAACGAAAGGAACAAATTAAGTCCATAGATTACGAATCGACACCGTTCGACTTGGAGCTTTCCTAAAAGTTTTTGAATTTAGGTACTTTTACTTTACCTAGAACATGATTTTTCACTTGAAAATCTCGACCTCGCATATTCTTTTATTTATTTATAACACTGTGAAGCCAAGTGATAATTAAATTAAACAAGCTATTTCTTACGTTAATAGAAAAGATTGTAAAATGAACAAAAAATAAATTTCTTATAAACGTACTTACAGGTATTTAAAGTTTGGTTGTGCTTGTGCTATATTATACCTGGAATGCAAAATATTTGGCTTCGATTCGCGATGAACTGATATTTAAAAAAACTATCATAATTATTACAGTCAATCCAATATAGCTTGATTATAATGATAGCTGCCATCAAAAGTAACGACATAACTTTGTAGTAGCGATCAATGAGAGCTAAATATTGGCGGACGTCAAATAATTCACGTCTGACTTACAAACAATATTTTCGACGACAGTGCTTCCAATAAAAATGTTAATTTCGTGTAAATGCAGCGTTAAATTACACCAATAAGTAGTAATTCGAAATCATAAAAATCAAGCTAGATTATCTCGAGTTACAAAAATGTTAGCGATGGGACATATCGACAATTAATGTCAAATTAAAATTAAAACTAATTTTTTAACATATTTAACAATTTTTTTTTCTAACTAATTTTTTTACATTTTTAAATGTTTTTCTAAATGTTAACTATTAAAAACCAAAAAACATTTCATTCTTAAATAACCAAACATAGGAAACCGGTAATTTTTAGGGTATTCATAGCACCGTTGCTCTAGAAGAGATGCCCACCGCCCTCTAGCGAGAGGAAAAAACCACTGAAGAACACTGATGATGATGACTACGACTTAGGTTGTACACCCTTGACATGAATTTTAAATTTCACTGTCTTAAAATATGAATTTTAATTGTCATTTTTATGAATAAAGATATGAAGAAAAATTGGGTGCATTTTATATAAATCATCTATGTGAACCGTACGAAACACACCCACTAGTCACATTCGTTTGACAGCTGTCATTCTAATCAAGCTATATTGGATAGACTGTAGATCTTCAGTTTGATTGTCAGTTATTAATAAAGTAACTAGATGAAAACCCNTAGTTAATGTTAGATTAGCTGACTGTTGGTAGAATATTATATTCAGTTCTGTTGTATTTATATTTATGGTCTTTCTATGTTATCCTCCGGTCCAGGATGTTAATGTAGGTTGATTGCAGCAATGGGTCGAGGTCTAGATTGGCCGTAGGATACGTTTCACGTCTTAAATGATAATAAAATATGGTGAGACTTCGAGGCTAAATTACATGCGCCACTTGGTCAGCCAATCAGCTGACTTTGCAACAGTCTAGTCACTTTAAGATCACAGTTACATTTGAGGAAGGCCGCAGCTTTCTGGTATCTGGGCTACTTTACTAGTAGATGTTATAGAGTATCGGACCAAGTACAGAGTCCTGGGGTACTCCAGCTCTGCAGCTAAAAAGAGAAGATTTTGTCACCGAGTTTGATTTTAAACTGTCTGTCACTGAGATAAGAATCCATCAGCAGGTAGTAGAAGTGTGCTAGAAGGTACTTTTTAATTTCATAGAGTAGTCCTTTATGATAAACCCAGCTGAAGCCGCAGCGAAAGCAGACGTACAGGATTCTTTCTTTTCCAAACATTGTACTGATTATGGTTGGTATAGTTTCTGCCAAAATTTATGGTCGGGTATACTATATTACATGGGTCATACTTAGGCAAGGGAATAAACGAGCAAGAATGATCCTTTTCCATAATTTTAACAATACAAATGTCAGATTAATTGAGCGATAAGAGAATTCGTTAGGCGACTTGCGAGGTTCTTACTCAGTGTGGTCATTGTCAATACCATGGACTTCATGGTGATCAGATCAAATGCAAGTGCTTTACGAGGGTTCATTTTTGCTATTTCTTTAGTTTAGCCATCTCTCTTAGCGTTAGTTCTTTCGATTCAGCCGAAAGACGTCCTGCGCCGCTCGCATCCAGGCACTTCCTGCGACCTTCCCCAATTCGTCGGTCCACCTAGTGGGAGGCCTGCCCACGCTACGTCTTTCGGCTCGTGGTTGCCACTCAAGAACTTTACTACCCCGAGATATGTGCCCCGCCCACTGCCACTTGATTTTAGCGATTCTGTGGGCTACGTCAGTCACTTTGTCCTCCTGCGTCTTTCGTCCTCAATTAGCGTAGTAGGAATCAATCTTCTACTTTGAACTTGAGGAGGGTAAGCGGAAACATGGCGGTCAACTCCTCAGATAGTCAAGTACAAAGATGTCCAGAAGCAGCATACGAAAAGATGCAAAATGGGCCCTCTCAAATCACAATGAGAAGGTTTGGCAGCACAGCACCTAGAATGGCGGGAGATTGTGTTGTGTAGAGACGAGTCCGCGAATTCAAGGAGCAGCGCACAACTGAACTCGACGCAAAACGCGATGATGTAAAACTCTCAATGTGCGAGGAGTTTGCCGCAAATATCGGCTAGGTAAGTCATCTTTGGGCGCACCAGCGCCGCTAAGACAGCTAAGTCGAAGTGGTCACCATGACCGAAATCGGTCGGATGAATCAAAGCCAGGCATCATAGCTGCAAGTCTCGGATCAAGTTCAATGCTTGATCTTATTTTTTTGATTGAATTGTGGATTTTTTGGATTATCTGTGTCAATGGGTTTAAATAATCATGTAGCAAAGGTCTGAGATTTTTCTTGTCAGTTCGCACTCATGTATTTATTGGACCTAATAAGCGGAGAACACTTTGAGGGAGGTACTTTGTTACCTTCCAGAGGTTGTGGTTCCCATTTGCATTCCGAGACATATTTGCCAAACTCTGTGTGTGTGATTCGCTTAAAGTATAGTCCAATAGTGTGGGTTGTCTGCCAGACGAAGGCGGGGATTTTTATCTTGACAGCAAGAGGGACCGACGCCTCTCGCGTTCAATTATTTACTAGACCAAGCAGCAACTTCAATAATGTACTTGATTAACTGTTAATAAAGTTAGTATTGAGTTATTCAATCAATTTATTAGTATATCAACGGCATTAAGTTGCGAAAAAATTATACCAACCACATAATTTACATTAACTCAGAAAGTCAGGCCGCGCTGATGGCCTTAAACTCCAACTTAATCACCTCAAAGTTGGTAGAAAACTGCATGAGTCGACTGAAAACCCTAGGAGAACGTAACAGAGTAACGCTGAAATGGGTTTCAGGTCACGCGGGAATCGTGGCAATGAAAATGCCGACGAACTAGCGAGCGGAGGGAACACAATAATAATATGGTCCAGAACCCTTTTGTGGCATTCCCAAAAGTCTCGCTTGAATGACCCTGGAGAACATCTTTTTAAACAAATCCTTTAAGGCATGGTCAGACACGCCAGGATTAACTCATTGCAAAGCTCTCATAAAAGCCTATGACCGAAAATGCTCTAAGCAGATCATAGGACTGAGTAGGATCAAAATGCGCATCTTAGTTCGAGCCCTCACTGGACACTGCAGCTTAAATAAGCACTTGTCCACTATGGGACTGTCCAAATCAAGAACGCGCAGGATGTGCCAAGAGGCAGATGAAACGCCACCACACATTCTCACGGCTGCGGACCTTTGATGCGCAAGCGGAGCTTACACCTGGGCAAACACATCCTAAGCCCACAAGATGTAAAACATATCGCCCCCCAAAAGATACTGCAATTCCTAATGGATGTAGGACTCGGAGACGAACTGTAAGGAAAATAGCGGCGATCACAATAGATCTTTATTGAACTTTCTAGGACTTTATTGAACTAGAATAGCCGCTCAACTCAATAAAAACAATAGTTCTTCTGCGTTCGAAACACTAATTAGTACAGTATTAGAGAGAAATAAATTGCAAATAGTTGGTACAGTATCAGTATCGGCGCGCCGACAGCTGGTCGTCGGCGGCGGCGGCGTGAAAAAATTCACGGCGGCGGCGGCGCGCCGGCGTGGCGCCCACCTCTAGTTTGAAGTTCGCTAAAACGAAACGTCTGTGCACCTAGACCTCCTAAAACTGATTAATTTATTTACAGAAATGCAGACGATTTAAAAGAATATTGAAGATTGTAAATCAGTTTTAAATGACATTGCTAAGTTATAAAAATTAACGTCATTTAAGGAATTCAAAATACATTTCACGGCAATTCATTTTTCCAGCCTGTTGGCCGAGTATGACGGCTATAGCAATGACGTCATTGTTTGCTGTTTTCTTAAAATTATGTTTTGTTTCAAGGTTGTTTCGAAGGATTTGTAAGACTTAATAAAGAAGAACGTCCTTATCGTTTCAGATGAAGTAAATCGACATCTGATTATAAAAAAAAAAGATATCTTTATTTTTTTTTGTTTTTGTGGAAGTAGAGTGTAACAGAAATTATTAGCGTAAAGCCGATAAGTATGCAATTTAAACCGTAAGGCAGATCCTAACATGATATCATCATTAAAAGTAGATACTTTAAATTAACCAAAACCAGAGGTAGTTTAGAGCCAGGAGAAGGACATAGGATACTTTTTATCCCGTTATTTATTGCCATTAAGGCGGAACAAAGTTCGCCGGGTCAGCTAGTATCTATATATATAAAAGAAAGTCGTGTTAGTTACTTCGCTTATAACTCAAGAACGGCTGAACCGATTTAGCTGAAAATTGTCAGGGAGGTAGTTTAGAGCCAGGAGAAGGACATAGGATACTTTTTATCCCGTTCGAAATAAAAAAAAAGTCTGCTTATTTATTGCCATTAAGGCGGAACAAAGTTCGCCGGGTCAACTAGTTCATCAATAATCCTTCAACAAAACATGTTTTGTTATCTGTTGTCATGACAACAGCTGCGTCAAAGTCGCAATGACAAGAAATAAACAATACAAATTTAAAATCATCATGTTAATTCAGCTTTAAGCACTGTTCTAGGACACTTAAATTTTGCAGTGTTATTTTTGACATTTTTGTTATTTCCTACTCTATCTTTTCTATATAGTTAGAAAGGAGCGGCATTCGTTCTTTCATTCATCCATTCATAGAGTGTGAAGTTGGATACGTTAACATGTTCACCAACATGACATCACAAAACCATCGAATTATCGCTGGCGAGTAAAGTATACGGTAATTGAACTCATGGTATGATTTTAATGCAAACTTCATCGATCCACGTTTAAACTCTATCGACTGTAGTATACGAATACAAGTTTTCGATGGCAACTCATGGTAGAGGCACTGATCATAAAAAACCAAATAATATCTTTTATACATTTTTTTATATAATGTAAGAGAAATTATTAGCGTTAAACCGATATGCAGTTTTTTGCGTAAGATCATCCTATCATGATGATAACTTAAAAAGTAGATACTTTAAATTAAGCAAAACCAAAGGGTTCTTTTTTTTCAGACTCGTATAGTGAGTGAGATAATAATGCGATATGGTGTACTTACGCTATTTTATTACATATTTATAATAAGTAATAAATCTTGCAGATTCTATTTCGTTACGGAAAATATCTGCGATAATGGAAAATGGAAAACGGTAAAATAATCCTAAAGAACCGGTGTTGGATTTTAATCTAACCTTCTAGCGATTCGAAAGATGGTTCTTAAATTTCGTTATTCGATTCAACGTGATCGATAAGAAATATCAGTGCCTCTACCATGAGTTTACCTACCGAGCATCTCGCTATCGAGGGCGTAAAAAAATGTATGGCAAATTGTACAGCGCCTCTAGCGGTTAGTAGCTGAACCACAGCAAAACTAAAAACACTACCATGAGTTCATCTCAAATCGTTAGGTAAAAAACCTATCTAAATGAATACGATAGCGACTAAAGTTTTTATTAAGTTTCATACAAATAACTTACCATGAGTTGCAATTTTCAAAGATGTCATCGAAAAATACCTTAGCTGTCACAGTAACGTAACTCACTGGCTTATTGACGTGTGAAAAGCAAAATAAAATTGTGGTTTTAGGTCATTTTAGGTGTTTTCTTTATTAAATTATGTCGGAAAGAAGTTTATTACGATGGAACATGTTATCAGCATGTGGGCAGACCTCCCACTAGGTGGACCGACGATCTGGTGAAGGTCGCGGGAAGAACCTGGATGCGGGCACATTGTGGAGATCCTTGGGGGAGGGAGAGGATGCTGCGTTTCCCAGAGATATGCGAGGGAATTGTGTCGTGCGAAGATGTCTAGCTGTGCTGTGAAAATGTGTGCGGGTTTCCACCAAAGCTGTGCGAGGAAAATGTATCGTACGAGGATGTGTAGCAGAGATTTGAAAATGCTCATTAGTGTTGTACAGCCTGAGCCTTTTCTACCAGAGATGTGCTGACCGAGGCGAGGTAAATGAAGCGATTCTATTGGTTCTTTACAAACACATCCTTCGCTACGCATCCTCGCACATCTCTGGTGGAAACGCAGCCTTACGAGATCATGATAGAAAGCTAATCCGACAATGAATATGTATTTTCATAAGTTGAAATTTACTTTTGTTTTTAATCAGTCTGTGTATTATGTACCTATTAGGTTTTGTGAAATAAATAGTCAATAAAAATTAATCATTTTATTTTCAACTAGCTTTTGCCCGCGGCTTCGTCCGCGTGAAATTTAGTTTGTCACAGATCGTCATAATTATAGCCTATATGTTAATCTGGGTTATAAACAATAATACTGTAAAGTTTCATCAAAATCCGTTCAGTAGTTTTTGCGTGAAAGAGTAACAAACATCCAGACATCCAAACTTTCGCATTTTTAATATTAAGTAGGATATTAGTAGGATATGTATTTACTTAATTATTATTACTGACGAGATTGCTACCATGTATGTTTAGTGACCATGAAAGATTAAAACAATATAATGTATTTAATTAATTATAATATCTTAAGTTTTACAATAATAAGGTAGGTATATCCATCCAGTTACCCTAGGTCTTTATTATGGATTTAATTTACAAGTAGTTATTTACAAGCACTCTGCTCTAAATCCTTTGGCTTCAGGGAAGAACCTGGACCGCCACCAGTCCAGTGTTCCCTTGGCAGCTCTGTGTATGCGAGTTGCCTTCTTCTTGCTGTTTAAAGTCACTCCACACCTTAACAAATAAACATTACAAATAATAATGACGAAATAAGATAAAAGCAATCAAAATGAATAAAGTAGTAGGTATTTATACACACTTTTCTCAATTTCTCAGTAGTTTTCGTGTCGCCGGTGGCATCAGCATTTCACGTTCGCGTGTCCGTTAGTTCCACCCACCGTTGACTATTGTTGGCTCTTTCTTGGGGCCCTTCAGTGGGCATACTCAGATCGCCATATCTATAGAAAAACAACTTTATTGTATCTAGAAAATATAAATCTAGCACTCATATTACTGAATTTTAGCTAGGCACGTGGAAGTTATGCTGGAAAGGTTGTATTTCTCCAAAAAAACCAGCTCAAAATTATTCGTTTAATTTCGAAATTCCTCCACTACATAGTATGTTTATTTTTACTTAACTTACCTTTCCATAAATTCTACAATCGGTTTAAACGGATAGGCGCAGGTTCTCATTTTCCTATCGTGGTTAAAATCCATTTTTTGTGGAAAATTATTCATCAATAATCTTTCAACAAAACATGTTTTGTTATCTGTTGTCATGACAACAGCTGCGTCAAAGTCGCAATGACAAGAAATAAACAATACAAATTTAAAATCATCATTTTAATTCAGCTTTAAGCACTGTTCTAGGACACTTAAATTTTGCAGTGTTATTTTTGACATTTTTGTTATTTCCTACTCTATCTTTTCTATATAGTTAGAAAGGAGCGGCATTCGTTCTTTCATTCATCCATTCATAGAGTGTGAAGTTGGATACGTTAACATGTTCACCAACATAACATCACAAAACCATCGAATTATCGCTGGCGAGTAAAGTATACGGTAATTGAACTCATGGTATGATTTTAATGCAAACTTCATCGATCCACGTTTAAACTCTATCGACTGTAGTATACGAATACAAGTTTTCGATGGCAACTCATGGTAGAGGCACAGGTGATTGCGAAAGTATTTTCAGGCAGTGGAATTGGAATAATACCTTAAAATTTTAATAGATTTTAATGTTTTCAATTCTAAAGTAACTAATATTTGACTTTTACAAAGCCTTCAATTCAAATTCATTTTCATTATCATCAGAAACGCGACATAAGAAACAATTTAGAAACAGACATGAGATATATCACCACATAATGTAAATACCTACTTACTTATACCTGGAGACTATTACAATATTATTATAAGAAAATTAAAGCAGCGTGTTTGAGTTATCAAAGACATCAAAGGTAATATTTCTTAGATATAGTAAAATACACGTAGACGGCACACCTCGTTAACTTTTAATTATCTTAAGGGTTGTAATTGCCTACTTCATATTCTTAACGTTTTGTGCTTAACCCTAAGCAAGCCAGTACGTCACTGTTAGTTCGCTGACGTCACCCTGATGTATAGACCCTCCGAACTTTCTAATTACACAACACATACATTTTTGGGTAATTAGCAAATAAACTCTTTCCGAAATGATTAATGAAACTCAGCCGGAAACGAAAATAGAGTAGGACGTTGAATTACAAGTAGGAGGTACATTGTATAGGCTAGGACCTTAGCATAAGGAATATCATGAAAATATTTTGCTTGTAATTAAATTAAGAAACTTTATAATGCCAATTGAAGTCTATTATTTATTTATTTATTGAACGTTAAATTTATTGGCGGGGCACATAGCTCGAAGAGCTGATGGCCGCTGGGCCAGGAAAGTTCTTGAGTGGCGACCACGAGCTGGAAGACGTAGCGTGGGCAGACCTCCCACTAGGTGGACCGACGATCTGGTGAAGGTCGCGGGAAGTACCTGGATGCAAGCGGCGCAGGACCGGTCTTTGTGGAAATCCTTGGGGGAGGCCTTTGTCCAACAGTGGACGTCTTTCGGCTGAAACGAACGAACGAACGTTAAAAATTACAGTGGTCCTCCAGACAAAAGTGCCGCACGTAAAACACTATTTATAACTTCAATTCATCATCATCATCTCAGCCATAAGTCGTCCACTGCTGAACATAAGCCTCCCCCAATGCTTTCCCTGTTGCCCGGTTGGTAGCGGCCTGCGTCCAGCGCCTTCCTGCTACTTTTATGATGTCGTTGGTCCACCTTGTAGGTGGACGTCCCACGCTGCGTTTTCCGGTACGCGGCCTCCACTCCAGAACCTTGCTGCCCCATCGGCCGTCAGTTCTGCGTACTATGTGCCCTGCCCATTGGCACTTCAGCTTGCTAATCCGTCGGGCTATATAGCTCCAATTGCTCTATAGCAATTCGAATTATGACCATCCATAGACATATTAGTTGCGGAGGATTGTTTAGGTCCCACGTAACCATTCCTGAATCAATATCCTTCCTGTCATTAACCATTAAACTCCTGCATTGGCTATGAATTGTTTAGTTCGTGTTAGCTAATTCGGGTGCTTAATAATGCAGGAGAGCGTCAAGTGACTTCGCGACGAATGAATTATGAAGGGACCGACTCCATTCACGCGCCGGCGTGCTACGGCAACGTGTCAAATTAAAGTGTGTTCTCATTTAACATGACATTCGCGTATATGATTGAGTTGAGATATAAAGACTTTTTTTTCTTTATCGTCAGGAAGGTACATGAATTTGTATACCCACCAGGCGCGGCGCAGTTAGTGGGCTATGTGGAGTTCTCCGTACCAGAAGGACTAATCAGACCTAAGTTGATCCCGACATCACTAGTATCAGCGTTTGCTTCAAGTATAAGACTTTGCAAGGAGCAAAGCATTCTAGTACTTTCGTACTAAGTTTTCCCTTCCATATTTTGTCAAAAGACTGAAAATGATTAGAGTTGCTATTTTCACTTCAATGTCACATTTACGCCTTTCAGTGATTGTTTCCACGAGCACAATGCTTATAGGCAGTCTAAAATTGTCTTTGCTAGCTGTTTTACAATTTTGTATTCAACAGCCGTATTAAATCTTCTTTTTTATAGAAATCGGACCATTAATTCAGACGTTTCTATTACCGAGCGCCCAAGATGTAGCGGCAGGTGTAAAGAATCGTCTGATATCTGATAGAACATAAATTAGAGTTACAGTAATGGTACTCATAAATTAAAATCCGTGTGTTTGCGAGATTTACAACGAGTCGAGAAATTCAGAGGAAGGAGATTGGGTTTCTTGCTAACTTTGGATACACGGTGATTCCAGCATTTCGGTACTTATACCTTGATTCTTTAGAATCCAGCAGAAACGTAAACAAACACTTTCATACACAATTACACCATAATCACTTACGTGTTGATAATATCATACACATTATCTCACAAGCCCATGAAACCAACTTTATTCTCACGATTATACAAGTTTGAAATCAATCTTTGAAACAAATTATTTTAGCAAAATACGTGGACGATGAAAATTTGTGAGACTTGTCAAATTGATTTGACGTTTAAAATTATGTGTTATCTTTGACAAATCAGTGTTGTAACCTGTAGGTAAGGTCAAAGACAATAATCGGTAAAAATCGATTTTATTTCAATTATTATTCAATCATTTTTATTACTGATTACATTTAAATAAAGGGATAAAAATAGGGCCATATTCAACAATGTATTTTTTCTTCATTTAATGTACTATTAATTATATTATTTAATGCACTGCTTTTTAAGGCAAAAAATATTTCTATAGGTACGTAAATAGGTACTACAATAATATCAATTCGCTATTAACGAGAGATTTTGTCGCCTCACTAGTGCACAGATTAAAAATGCTTTAATGTCAGTTGGCCATATTTGTTTACTTTTCTGCTGAATTCTAAAGAATTTGACTGTAGGTATACGCTTCCCTTAACATCATCATGTCAATATGACTATAATTAAACATTAGCAAATTGCAGAATTTGCAGATTGAACGCTGGGCTAAATGTAAAAGATACATAATTATTTTTTATGCATAACAAGGCAGGTGTTTTCGACCACAATCGCACCTGGCGTTCATCATGTTTAATTATGTTTAATCTTATTGTTCTTTCGCAAATCTTGTAACATAAAACAAACAACTGAATTTAGGTACAACTGCCAGTTTATGGAGTTTACTGGATTCATCCTATGCTTGAAGACTAAAGCCAGTGACTGGTTGAACCAATTGTATACCTGAATCTATTCTTAGGAGATTTAGACCTGAGTCATTTCTATACGGGCCTTAATGCATTCGATGATTTTCACAAAAACATTAATGACGTAGTAAGTAATAATAATAAGGTACTAGGTCTAGGTATGCCTATAACCGCAGTTGTCCAACTTATCGTTATGTCCGTGCTTTTACGTTTGGCTATCATAAAACACTAAAGCCCAAGTAAAATTTCATCGTAAAAGATTGCGAGGTGAAATAAAATAAGTATAAGGTTATCATGAGGAAGAAAAATGGACGAAGAGACGAGGCGACGTGCGGACATGATGAAATTACTACGTCGCCTGCACGATAGGTTCGTGCAAAACTACGGGAAAATTGTTTACGTCATGTTTTTTGGTCAAGTTGGTCATCTAATGGTTTTAGATTATGTGAGATATTGGTCACATTTACGCACCTATAAATTCTAAGGCTGAGTTCTGCTGATGCAACTCTAACTTTAACAAACGTCAAAAATATGCACCAGTACGGCTAGCACGGCTCCTCTGAAGGTTGGAGACTCTACACTCGAAGTTGTCGACAATTATGTATACCTGGGACAAACAGTCCAGTTAGGTAGGTCCAACTTCGAGAAAGAGGTCAATCGTCGAATCCAACTCGGATGGGCAGCGTTCGGGAAGCTTCGCCATATACTCATGTCCGAAATACCGCAGTGTCTCAAGACGAAAGTCTTCGAGCAGTGTGTGTTGCCAGTGTTGACATATGGATCCGAAACGTGGTCGCTTACTATGGGCCTCATAAGAAGGCTCAAGGTCACCCAAAGGGCGATGGAGCGGGCTATGCTCGGAGTTTCCCTGCGTGATCGAATCAGAAATGAGGAGATCCGTAGGAGAACCAAAGTAACCGACATAGCTCGCAGAATTGCTAAAATCAAGTGGCAGTGGGCGGGGCACATAGCTCGTAGAGACGATGGCCGTTGGGGCAGGAAAGTTCTCGAGTGGCGACCACGGGCTGGAAAACGTAGCGTGGGCAGGCCTCCTACTAGGTGGACCGACGATCTGGTAAAGGTCGCGGGAAGAGCCTGGATGCGGGCAGCGCAGGACCGTTCATTGTGGAAAACCTTGGGGGAGGCCTTTGTCCAGCAGTGGACGTCATTTGGCTGAAACGAACGGCTAGCACGAAAAACTTTCGAATTCAAATCGTTTGCGTACTCGAATCGCCATCAAAAGATTTAGTAAGAAAACTACAACAGCGCCCTTGTGAACGTGTCGTAAAGTGAACTTAGTATGAGATGTGGTTGCACGAAACTTATTTTGAGAATCAAAATTGTCACGTTATGGTTTAATTTGAAGATTGAGTATCGAATTTTATCGAATACGCAAACGATTCGAAGACGAAAGTTGTTCATGCTAGAGGTACAGTTATCAGTACCTACGTTATAAGTTGGTGCAACTGAGCTTAAGATAAGATCTTATCAAGTAATCAGCTTTAAAGATACTAATAAGGTTTATTATGTTTAATAAGGTTTATGTGATTGAAGAAATAATCATAACCTTTATCACCATAAAGTCAAAGAAGTGAGAGAATTTATGAATAAAATTGTTTGTAATTAAAAATATCTTTTCGATTTTTTTCCCAAACTCAGTCAAAACTTAACTCGCTGATTGACCAAAGTATGCTATGACACGCACACTATTATTTAAACAGCATTACATTTTTTATGTAAATTCTCCGACATATCACGCATAAGGTCGTGCGTTTGGCTCTAATCTACGGTCGGGTCGGCTGAACCGCACGGTGGTCGGAGAATAAATCTCTATTACTACGGAGCACCGAGCCTGCATTCAGTGACCCGAACTCAACCTGCCACTGCGTGGTCTCTCCAAAATTAAAAGGACCAAGCAAACACGTTTTATTGTGGTTTCCTACGATTGTATTGCGGATAGATTCTTTGGCTACGCAACTAGTAACTACAGCGACTAATTTTGATTTGTTGTTTGGGACGTGCAAAAGCGGAATGCTTAATTGCAAAATATTAAACAACATTTTTTCTACGTTATATTACAATAAGAATTCCATACTATAGGAAATATCATTTTAACGCGCTGAGCACTATTTATTTCAAACAATCAACAAATGAAAAAGTTTTAACTTAGTACCTACACAGTAACTTTCGTGAGATAATAATAGATCCAATTCACATCCGATTGTTTCATTCACGCACTAATTTTATACACATTTTTCTTGAGCATTTTCCGCAACACTAGCTTTCTCTTTCACTTATTTTATCATTCTAAGATAAGAAGGAGAGACAGAAATATCGAAATCGTTTTGCAGCATCTTTTATTGTAGACCACAGGCTGCGTGACGGGGTCGGTAAATAAATCTCAATTACGCACGAGCTTTCTGCTGCATTCAGCTGAGAGCGCTCTACTAACTTCACCGTGTTTGTTTGTCTTTTATTATAAAAGAAAGGAAATAAGCATGTAGGTTACGTTATGGTAAGTGCTTTTATTGTACTTCATAGAGATAATTTAAATATAATATAACTCACAGGTGACTGACTGACTGACTGACTGACTGACATAGTGATCTATCATCGCACAGCCCAAACCACTGGACGTATCGGACTGTTTGGTATGGCAGGTAGATGTTATGACGTAGCCATCCGCTAAGAAAGGATTTTACGAAACTCCACCCCTAAGGTGGTAAAACGGGATCCACGCGTAGGAAGTCGCGGGCGGCCGCTAGTTTGGATAAATGTTTATAAAAGACTCTATTTTACATTACATTACGATTGAATATCTTGTACCTACTACTTTATTGTTAGAACTTCAGTAACAATTCGAAGTGAATAAATGAATATGAATAATTCCCGTTGACTGAATTGATGCAAAGTTGGAAGCACTTGTGAATACTTGGGAACCACAATAATTATTTTTTATTGATACCTATCTAATTGATACTTAGGTAAGTACCTTAGTACTTATAGCTAAAAACTTATTTACTGGTGGTCGAAAAATATAAATGTGATTTTACTGATAATTTGAAAATAAATTGGATCGCTGTAATGAAAAGAGAAATTGTAACCTAAAATTATCTCTTAGGCTGAGTTGCACCACCTATCTTTGACCGTAACTTTGACGATAACCGGTGTTTTTTGTATGGAGTTTAACAGATTTTTGACGTTTGTCAAAGTTAAAGTAAGATGGTGCAACCCAGCTTTAATGTTGTCAATTACATTTTTTTTACGTAGTCAAAACAATCTGTACGTATTAAATCTTATTCCCATAATAAGTATTATGAACGCAAAACAATTTGCATCTGTCATTGTATTATAGTGTGTTTGTGTGCCGGCCTATTCCTCCTCTCGTTAAGAGCGTCCCAATTAACCTACTGGGACGTCCCTAAGATATGTTACTAGTGGGTACCCATATGTCACTAAGGGCTAGTTTCACTTATGAAGTTACAGACAGACATGTAACATAAAGTCTATCTAACTTAGTTATAAAGGGTCACTTATCTGCCAGATATCTCTATCCTAGACCTGGGAAACCAAAAGATTTTCCTACGACCATGTAAATAATTGAAATTATAAACCTCAAATATCTCTTACAAAATAATTTCCAACTTAAAATCCTCAAGACAAGCTTATCTAATAAGAAATTAGTTGGTAGTTCAAATAAAGCAGATTAACAAACTAATCTTGGCTTGGCTTAATTAAATCTCCCTTTTACTGCTACTTTGCGCCTAAATTAGGTTAGAAAAGCAAAATTGTAATTTGGTTCCAAACGTGACCAGTCGTGACCAATTCGGTAAATCTCAATTAGGAACTGACTACATTCAGTTGAGCCGCACTTTACCTCGGCTGTGTTTGTCCCCCAAATTAGGGGAGAGATAGACTCTACCGGTACACACGGGCGACAGAACTTGCCCTGAGTAATGAAGGTGGCACGAAAAACAAAATATTGCAAAAGTGTATTAAATAATTAGCTTTAAAAAAAAACCGACTTCAAATGCGTGAACACAAAAAAAAACTAAAAATTAAAAATGTTGCGTATAAAAAAGTTCATCCCCAATTTTCCACCCTTGGGGGTGAACTATTTTCTTCAAATTCGCAAGAAACCATCCTTTTGATAATACCTATTCAACAAAAAAATAATCGTTCAAATTGATTTATAATCGGCGGAGATATTGCGTATAAAAAAGTTCATCCCCAATTTTCCACCCTTGGGGGTTGTTTTTTCTATTATTAAATTTAAATGGGACCACCCTTGAGGTATTTACCTATACGCCGAAAAAAGATTTGTTCAAATCGGTGTGCTTACCATGAGTTTACGTTAGGGGTGCTCGCTAGCGACTGCGTAAAAAAATGACATTTAATTGTATGACATATTGTGCAGCGCCCCTAGCGGCTACTTTCAAGAAACAAAATCTTCATAGAGATTTTTGACGTACTCGCTAGCGAGCACACCTAACGTAAACTCATGGTAGGTACACGGTTCATAATTGGCGGAGTTATCGCGTAACAAACATAGAAAAAAAAACATACGGGTCGAATTGAGAACCTCCTCCTTTTTTGAAGTCGGTTGAAAAGTAACGAGAAAGGACGAGAGTTACGTCCCATGTACACTTTTAATCCGCTGAACTAAACAATGGTAAATACTAAATAATACTCGCTATTGTAACAGGCTGTTTAGGCGACCTAAACTGTGGGCTAAAACAACCTAATAGTTACTAGTGAAAGCGAATTTGTAAATAAAATATTTTTTATATTATAAAATAAATAGTTTGATATAAGAAAACCTTTGTTGTCTGAAATAACACCTACACCAAATATGTAGTAGGATTACGGGCAATAAAAGCCAACAATAGCATCAAAATAATAATTGTATATTATACACTTGTGTACTCATAATTAAATACTCGTATGGCGAAAGCAGAAGAAATTAAAAAAGAGTTCAAAACACACTTTTTAGTTACGACGATACGGTAAAATTTTCTGAAATCTAAAGTAAGCACGCACGACTGCAGCCGACAGATGAAACTATTTGGAATGGCATGGCGGATATTGCCTGGACAAGAAGGCTAAACGGTGGATGACTAAGTTCAACTATGTGCCACTAGAATTGAATTAACTACGAATTTACTGATTTAGTGTAGGTACTCGTATTTAGCAACTTAGTTTTGACGATTTCAGGTAAGAATTCAGTAGTATTTACAGCTTATGAGTACACATAGAACAACTTAATATACTACCTATCAGACCAGTTACATTGACTTTGGTTTTCATCAATAGAATCAATGTATGAAATTACTCGGTGACAATTACCTACGTATGCAAAATACTTATTAGGAAAGCGGATTGTTTAGTTTAAACGAAGATACCGCCTAAGTAAAATCCATGAAGGAGAAAAAATCTCAGGCACTTCTTTACCGAGATTATAAGTTATGCATATCTCTGGCAGTGTATGGCAATTTATTCAATACAAAATCAATCTCGGTCCTAACACGATCGGAAGAGAAGTTGCGTCATTCTGTTTACGGAGCCGTCATTTTGCCAGCGATAATAAATATTACATAATGTACGGACGACGGCATATCAAACTAAACACTGTGACGTCTTATGGAGTGGTAATAGATGCTATATTGCAACAAAAATGGATACTCTGATATGCCCTGGATACGGTACTTAGGGTGCTATCGACTAATCCCCGTCTCCTATCGGGTGGTAACAACCTTTTGCGTCTTTAGTAACGCGATTTTTACAGGTGTTTATGATTTTATCTGACGTTTTTGCTCGTAACAGAGCCCGGGGTAAGAGAGAGGGATAATGCTAAAAATACGTACATTATGTAGAAGTCTTGCTTGTATTCAACTTTATGATAGACGAAGTTTAATTGTTATTAAGTACGTACGCATTTTGCATTGCAACAGCATTTATATCAGAATTTATAATGTGTTTTTTTTAAAGCTTAGGTACTAAAACCCAGCAGCAATCAAGCATTCATTATTACAGTCATCTAATGACTTGCCATTTAGATAATGCCCCATTCCCAGCCCTTTTTTGCATAAAGTTTTATGTTTTTTTTAAAAACAAAAGCTTAAAAAATCTGCAGGTTAAGGTTAAATTAATGGAGTGGAACGGTATTATTTTAACTGTGAGCTGCGTAAGCCATAATCGCATTTATTTCATCCGGCTCGAAGCGAAAAGCGCGCGAATGGAGAATTATTTTCAGTTTTGTCCAACCTACGCTTGACTAGGGGGCTAACGGGATAAAACTTCCCGTTACCGTTTCAATGAATACGGTTCTGTTTTCATAAAGTTTTATTTGTCGCGCTAACTTTTGGGGGAAAAAAGAATTTAGTAACTTTGCGAAATTACCGGCAAAGTCTGTTTTCGGGAAAGGTTGAAAGCATCTGTTTGCCCCTGAATCTATTTTCCCTTTTCGGAATGGATCTAACAATCTTATGGAGATCCAGGAGGTTCTGTGATTCCTAGTGTAAACTATTATTATAGTTCTCATTCTAATGTCTTTTTGGTCATGGCCATGTCGTTTGGTTTCTACTGATGATCTATTCTAGTTCTTATTAGAATGGTTTTTGGTCAACATCAGGTCAATTAGTCGTTACTAAAGGAGCAACACCCGCTACTTATAATTTATTAGCCAAATGACGGATTTACCCATGGTATGGCTTTCTGGTCAAACGATCCTAATTCAAGCACATTACGTGACCGTAGCGCACTGTTTTCAAAGTTTAGGTATTCCGGCTAAAACAGACCCTTAACTATTTCCAACGAAACCCTAATTAACGTATGAATGAGCCGGTTACAGTTTGTGTCAACACAATTAATTATAACGAAGCTAAGGCGGCCATTGTGGCAAGGGACGTTGTTTGTGGGCAGATTCACTGTAATTTTTCCGTCGTAATGTGATGAAAACGAGCAGCTCTTGTGCTTGGAGCGGCCACCGTTATCTGAAGCCGCCGCTTAGTCCCTAATTTATGTAGGCGCTCTGCAACAACACTGGCATGGAAATTGTAAGGAGATTAGTTTATACAAGAGATAATTTTGGCTCCGAAATTAAAAATTGGGCTCAGTTGGCTGTGCTAAGAACTCAAATAATTTTCATATTAAGTAAGTAGCTGTTTGATTATTGCCTATTATAATGGTAGTGTCGTGTAAATATGACTACCGAAAGTTAGGTAACAACAATTTTATACAAAACTTTAGCTTCACAAGAGTTGACTCATATGAATGCAGATTTATAAAAACTCAGTTCTTACAGCTGGTTTTATTATTAGATTTTTAAAGCAAGAATTTTTAATTTCATTGTACAGGGTGATGAAGTTGTAAACTTCGGCCGGTTGGACTATCGGCAGTAAATTGAGCCGTTCTGTGGGCTGCCGCAAATTTATTCGACGGCTAACTTAATGTAAGTTCTACGTTTCGAAGTCATTCGGAACATTAGGGCTCAAGTTTGGCTTGTAACGTCGCCACGACCTTATGTTCGGCGATAGACGATCTAGGTACTACGAGTATATTAGTTGGACTATTTAACTGTATGTCAACTGACATTATGCTGTGTTAATATTTCACTGGGACCTTGTGAGACGTCCACCCACAAGGTGGACCGACGACATCGTAAAGGTAGCAGGAAGGTGCTGGACGCAGGTTGCTACCAACGGCAGGCAACATGGTTGGGAGGCCTATGTTCAGCAGTGGACGTCCTATGGCTGAGATGATGATTATGATTATTTAACTTAGTACTTAATTTTTTTTTTTTTTTGGTTTTCAACCTCAGTTAGGATCTAGGCCCTTAAATGACGCTGATTTAAGTTCACCCAATAAAATTTTAAGAGTTTATAAGTTGATTCTCAATTTATTCACGTGGACAGAGCTTTTTAACGTATGAAACGTAACGACGTATGAAATCACGGACAAGCTCAATTATCAACGATCATACAATCGCTAACACAAAAGGTAAATGTTTGTTTATTATAGTGACTTAAAATAAGCAGAAAGATATAATACCGTATCTTACCTACTTTCCCTTAATTTATCACGCCAAGATATCTACATCGTAATACGTCAATGATTTTACTAACGTTAGGCCCTCCCGAATGGCGGTAGCCTCGTCGTTGGGCGTACATTTATCTAAATCACGGTGTCGTTTGCCCAGTGGATGGATTTTTTCAAATAGATTCGACACCCGACTGATTAGAAACCGGCCATTCACTTGCCAAATGAGATTGTAAAGTGTAAACACGCGTTCGTGAAACTTTACGCAGTTCTACAAACGCTATAATTCATTTAATGTTTACGCTCTCCCGACACGCAGACATGAAGGTAAGCAGTTTGAGCGGAGCTACCATTAAAACGTAAACAATTTCTTACCTGCCAAATTACTTTTCCGAGGAATTTCATTAAAATATTCTCATAAGACTTGTTTTACGGTTTCGGAATAGTGCAACTTTTATGATTTCACAGAGGTGCTGTTATTTTGATGCTTTTTAATATCATAAAGAAATGAAACGTCTCGTTTTCAAGATGGAATCAACACGGAGATGAAATAATATAATGCATTAACTCACATTATTATTTCGATATTATGTCGATTCGATATCAAATAATCAAGGATGACACTGTCACCTAATTTAAACAAAATATTGGATGCCTACACAGAAAACAGTCTAGAGATAGGTTGGTGTAGGTTACGTAGCACAAAAATATCCTTATGTTTGGAAGGTGTTTCGTATTCATAGTCTGATATCAATTCCACCGGAACATGTCTCCTATATTGCTTTTGCGTCGCATCACCGGTGCACTGATGTTAGAGCTTTCACACGTAGCTTCCAAATATCCGTGTACCCTTAAATCGAAATATCTGAGGATCTGTATTACATTTATCTTTAACCTATATCTAAGCAATACATTCGACAAAGTTTTCGAAGGCTACTTTCAAAACCATAATTTTCTTCTACGTAAAGAGTTCATGTCAGAAAATTCATTGCTCAATATTATTTGAACATATTTAGGTATGTAGGTACCTACCTACTCAATTCTTGAATCTATACTTATTATAATATGCTTCTTAGTACTCAATACTCATATAAATTTTCATGACTTCATTTATTTTGGTGTTAAAAATATATTTTCAGTAGTACAAAACACAACATATGGCGGTTTTTAATTTAGCAGGGCCAAAATACGACATTGTTCACCGGACGAATGAAAGAGCTCGTGGACGAAAACGCTGGCGAATGGAAAAGAAAAACTATTTAGAAACTCCAATCCCGTATGTACGAGTAATGTATAAAGCTTTAGTTTTGTATTTAATATGTTACTTTCTATTATTTGCGGGTGCTTTATAACTCGTTCGTGTAAACTAAACTTATTGATGTAAACTTAAAAAACTTGGTTACTTGAACTCGATTTGAAAACGTTAACTGACATAAAATATTTGTGGAATTCTTACACATCATTAAAAGTGAACGTTTCAGGGTAACTTGAACCATCTCTCAAGTCATATTTTCCCATTGTAAAGGAAGCAATAGGACTTTTGTTTTTAATGAAAAGGAGGGGAAGGTTTCGAAAGATGTATGATATTTTACACGTGAACAATAACAGTAAAATAAATGTTTTCCATGGAAAAATATTATGCATAATATTTTTGCAGGATTCTTGAAACTGGTTATTTAACAAAACTTGTTGTAGTAAAAAAAAACGGTTAAGCTATTTATTTTAACTAAGGCGTAGAGTTGGGGCGTGTAGAGTTAGAAGCTTGGCTCTGCATGAGATCTCATAACTTTTTCACAGTGCGAGCCATACGGTATGTCTTGGCAACATTTTGCATGAAAATGTTTTTGGTGGGATTAATTTAAACCAGAATAACTCATAACAGCTCTTTACGATTGGAGTAGGGAACTGCCTCAATTAATTTTATTTAAAATAGCATCTACAGGTAAAGTCGCTAGCAATCGGTAGTCATTTCAAACAACAAGGAATTACCTTAACCAAACAAAACCTCAATAATAAATGGCTCTGATGCGTAATGATGCGGCTCATTACGTACCTCCATTAAGACGCGTTTGTAATCTAATTGATAAGCGGGCAATGCTAATTGACTCGCGCTCGCGAACAGAACAATTTGGGAACTCCTGCGACAGTGTAACGGTGGAGTAGTAGACTCCAGGGGAATGGAGAAAGTGACAGTTGTAATTCCGAAATCGCTTCGCTCAGACGTTTTTTGTGTTACTTTGCCTCGTAAAACGATTTTAGATACTTTGTCTAAGGTGTTTAATTTTTGGCAAACATGACCTCTCCTTCTTATTCGTCGATAGTCTCTTTAATTGACTCTACAATCTAAAATAGAAAGTCATTGTCTCCACTATCATGACTACTGGTCTTGGTAACGCTAGAGGCATGTAACAATATCATTCGTTCTACTGAATTGATTTGACTGTGCTTCAGATAGTATGGCACATGATAGATCACACATAAATTAATACAGATACTTACTTCAGTAGTAGGTAATAACATATTAACGATCCTGATAGACTGATATCAATTGGGATAAACAGAAACTCTACTGTTACGACACCTATTGTAGTTACCTACGATTTATAATGCAATTTCTCTTCAGCTGTTGCCGATTCCGTGGCACGATCAAACCGAAACTCTAAGTCGCCCATGGAATAAATAATTCGATTGTACAGCGACAGCACCTGAAGCTAAACACCGTGAATCTTATGTAGTTACAATAGTAGCTATTTTCCAACAATTTTTTTAGTCTGATGTGCCGTTGTATGTACAACTTATCTCATAAATGAAGGTACAAAATGAGGACGTTGTTTTTGTAATCCAATAAGGCCGACCGAAAAAAGGTATCCGTGTTTGCAGTGACAAATGATAAATCCGGTTTAACGGAATTCGTTTTACAATTTTGAGGCTTTAATCAGTTATGTCTCTCTTGTTAAATGTACGAAAACATTTACGCAGATGTTTAGGTACCTACTTGAAAGTTTGATTTCATAAAAGTCCATCTTTATCGAACACAAAAAATTACCCGTTGGGTGTTCAGCACCCTAATAGTCGTAGTTAATAGTTAATTAAGAGCTTATTATGAATTTTGCATTTGTTAACTAATTGTTGTAATTTCTTTGTTAATTTTCCGATTCTTCGGTTGTTAAATGTTCTTATAACATGTTCCTTAAGGCACCGGAACTGTGAAGGAACTTTCATTAATACGATTTCGATAGTATTAGGTAACTATTGTTGTTTATCAAGATCAGATAACGAAACTGAGGACTGCTCCGTTTCATACGTCTATTGTATTACATGCATTGCTATGTGAAGGGTCTAACGAAATACGATTTAGACGCTCTCAGATCTAGAGCCTAGATCGACTTGACCAAACCCTGTGTCCCTAACAGACGTATTGAATTAAGACTTACGAACAACATGTCGATCAGTAGTTAGGTACGCCTATCACAAAAATAACAATTTCTTCTTACTTTCGGAAATGAGTATACATATAAAGAAACTGAGTAATGGCTGATCGGTGTGTGGAGGACGATTTATAGTAGGGAATGGAGGGATAAGTGACTCAATGACGTTGACCAGTTTGCATGGAAAGGAAAACAGGCCATTTAGATGAATTGGAACTGAAAGAATTGTACGATATGCCATCTTGTCTAAGATATTCGAAATATCACACGTCACACTCATCTCACCCCATTACCATAAGCTTGACATACGGCTATTTTCTCCAGATTAGCTAATACGCGTGTTAGGAGTGATTTCACTTCAATAATCCAATGGTCGTTGGGAATTGGGATCGAACTACAGACCCTAGAATTGGCGGTCCGACATAGACACCTTTGTACTATTGTCGTATTTGTCTGCCTACCTAGCGTATACAGGGTGTCCCAGAATGGGTGAATCAAACTTATAGGGGAGGTGGCTCTACTAATCCCTAAAAAAATATGAAAAAAAAATTGAGTTCGGAATTTCTTTTAAATAGGTAATGTGCTCTAAACTCGAAATCTAGTCATTATTTTAAAAGTTTGTTTACAGATAAACGAAGCGATCATGTACAATTAATATTAATAAGAAAAAAGTACAAATAAACTCCAAACGCAGCAATTATAGCCAGATACTTAGGGAAAGCTGATTTATTTTCGCGTTTAAAAAAAAATTTGTCCTTATGTGCTTTTTTTTCATATTTTTTAGGGATAGTACATTAGTAGAGCTACCTCCCCTATCAGTTTGATTCACCCATTCCGGGACACCCTGTATGTTTCTATATCCTAAATTCCTATTTAGTTAGAAGATTGATTACTCGTGCTTAGAAACTGGTTGACTAATTCTATAGAAGTCTGTTGTTAATATGATATTAATACGTTGCTCTCGAGGTAGAGTATTAACTTTTGTACTAATTTATTTGTCTAAGTTCTGTTTTGAAACTATTTGCCATACTTAAGTAGAACATACATGGAAGTAAGTAATTAAACTTCTATCTGTTATCAAAGTAACTATTTGCTTGTATAAATACTTCTCATGCCCTTTTTGATTGGGTATTAGCCTGGCCCAGGTAGTCGCAAACTAACTTCGATCTCGATTAGATATGCGGGTGGGACCATTGTTCCATCTAAATCATCTCTCTATACCTCTAGCTAGACAATCAGAATCGGTAAGATGCTATGAATGGCAATATCGACTTCAATTTGAAGTAGGTAATTTACTAAATTAGTCTATTTATAACTCGTCTTCTTACAGTAGTATTTAGTTGCTAAAGTTCAATTTAATTGCATACCAATTACTACTACCATAGGGACATAAGTTTATCATGTTTTATGGATTAAGTACATCTAGTAGGCGCATCTTTTATACATAAACGGTATTGTTATAAAAATGAAATAAATAAGTTTGAATATGTCCATTTAGTCTCTTACATAATTTATACAGATTTTTAGATTTTTACTTTTATAAAGACTGGATATAGCCAGTTTTTTTTAATGAATATGGAGAACGTTTCTGCAATGCAAATTACTGCAAAATACATGAGCTTGTATCTTTATTTCATCCGGACACCATAACAACCATATAATAAGGCAAATAATAAAACGCAAATATGTCGATGTTTCCTCAATCTCTGTGAAAATAGGCGGAATTCTTCGTACTAATATGCCGAAATTCTTAAAATCAGGAGTGTTGAGATCAAGTCTAGAGTATTGGAATGTAATTTAAGCAGCACAAGAGGCCGTCGTTATTATCTACTACTTCACGTTTATTGTTTTTTCACTGCTCATACGAATCAGTACGTACGGTACATGGCTCTTGGCGTTATGTGAGATATTATTAAACACTTCGAAATCACTTACTTATTGTGAAGCCAATTTGCTGAAATGTGAAATGTGTTTCTCTTAAATTATTCAAAATATCTAGCTGTGTTATTTGAGCAATGTAATAGATAAAGTCAATTTAAGCAATTGAACGTGATTTGTTTGCACATAAAGTGGAAGGAAAAAACATGCATTTAGGGCTGGGTAAAGAACATTATCTTTTTGTCCCATGGGGCTTACCGTACGTAGGTAATTGAGTTTTATTTGAATGTTTGTGGCTTAGAATCCTTTGTAACACTGTATTTAATTTACCTTGGCAGGGTCCTGATGAGCCCCTGTGACGTAGACCGACGCTCTCCGTCCAAGCAATGTTCGGCTGACGATGGAACTGCTCCTGCGACCAGACATGCGATCCTGCGGTACTGGCAGCATCTTGATTTCTTTCTTTTTCACTTCACTCACAATAACACTGCCACTGTACACACTAACACTAAACTTCACTTAAGTCTTTAGACGCTTTCACTTGTTTATTTATAACACTTATCTTATTTTTTCACTCTATTTGCTATAGCAGTAAATTAGATTTTGAGTATTTTTAAACTTATAGGCACATAGTTTTAAACTGGTGTTCTTTGGTATGTTATGACTAGAATAACTTAAAGCTTATTCACTTAAACTAAAGTTCCATGTTCTTGGATGAAATCTGAAACAAGAAGAAAACGATTTAATGATATGAAAGATTAAGCTACGGAATCGCCTGCGTTAAACTGCACAATAAATAAACCTTTTTGTATGAAATACGCATATTTCTTTCAAGTAAAAGTTTCTGAAAGGCCGAATACGGTATCGGAATGATGAGGGTTATGATTCGAGAACGCCTTTTCCGCGTCCGCCAATCAACGCAAAAATGATATGGGTACTGTTTGGGATTTCGTCTTTTTGTAACATTGTAACTATCAGCTACTATCCAGTACGATATGCTAAGTTAGCAGGATATTTGCGTATCAAAGCATATTTGTACGAATTTTATTATTTTACAATAAAATACCTATGTAATTCCATGTTACTATTTCTTAGTTAGACCTACATTTTAGTTTTTCGTAGTGTTACAAAAAGTCAAGTTTATCTCTACTCCACTCCTTTTCTAAAGTTACGCGCATTTGAACTATTTACAAGTTCAAGATACTTATGCATTCCTATACAAAACGTGACACGCGGTACTTTTATAAGTAAGGGGTAGGTAGTATCGAAAAAAGTAATTCATACAAATTACTTCAAAAATCTAATAATGTGACTTGAGACGTTAGGTTTTCCGTTTCAAATTGGCATAGCTGTATTTTATATTCCTTTGTTGCTCCTTGTTAAGAGTTACTGTCTTCATTAATTAGCGTTCATTAATTTTATCCCTAGGCCTGATTGCTATTAGGTTTCTTACATGACACTCCAATCTTTTACTGTACTTTATAATATGAGCTGTTATAACGTCTTTTTGTTTGGCATACCTGAATTGGCATTTAACTATTAGTCTAATACGTTAGTATAAAAGATTGCCAATAATATCACCCATACAAAACATTTCTTAATACATACAATTTCGGTCTCTGATAGTAACCAAAATATTTTGCAGGCTTGGTACGGTACCCATGAGAGTTCCCACTCAATGTTATGTGGGGATGGGTAAGCGATGTCCAAAACAGCAATTGTAGTGCTGACCCAGTTTGATCCTTAGTACTTGAGAAATAAGAGCCAACAGGAAAATGCATACACACAACGTCTACAAGTCTCCCGGGACCTATGGCTTCAGTCTGCAGATGTCACGGATCGTACCTCCAAATCTAAACATGCTTATATGTACAGTCGACATCACAGCAGACTGTTCATCTTGCTGCAAAATAGCATCTATAGCATCTGCTTAAGATGCCATAACGATTAACTCGATGTCTTGTCCTGTCGTTGTGCCTAATAATGTTTTTTTCATACCTTAAGAAATAGATCGGTGAAAATTTTGAGTAGGTACCTACATCTTTGGATATTTTAATAATCGGATTATAAGCTATAAGAGTTCATAAAAATAGGACAGATAAGGCGGGATTTAAGTATAAGATTAGACCGACTTATAATTTGTTTTAAAAAATCGTTAAAACCATTCTTCAAACACTGCAAATCGCGTGAGCTGCTCAAACTGAAGCCGGCCGAAAATCCACTAAATTAGAAAGAAAATGAATGCGCCTTTCAGAGTCCGAACGGATGTACTTGACATGAAGGTTTTTCGGCTAGGATTTGTGCGATGGTTGAAAGCTTCCGTACAGCTCGTTTGTTAAGGGTTTCGGTAAATGCGAACCCCGACGGTCGGCTTTGCGCCTCGGGCGAGATGGAGCACCATATGTTTATCTATTCAGACCCGCATTTATGTAGATGACATTATATTACTACTGAAAATGACATCTTTTGACTCGTGGCAGATAACTGCCATTGAAACAGTCGATAAAGGTTTGTCGATAATATTTTGTCCAAGTGTTTTGTTTCACTTATTACTCCAAGCAAAGTACCTACAACAGTTTTGTACGCTAATGATGATGAGTGCTTGTGAAAATGAGTATTTTGGCAATTTCCTGGCTCTACATTTTGTTGTGAATGTTAATGAAATTGCATCGCTTAGTCTGATTACTGTAAAAGAAGGTTACGAGAGAGTAGAATAGCTATATTTCAGGCTTTATTAAAACTAATAAGAAAGTTTTTGACCAGGAAATGTAGACAGTGACAGTTTATTACTTTCATAATCCAAATTGAGGGTACAACTTCGGAAAACATTTTCTTGGCGAGATTCAATATTCCGCAATGCTGCTGTAATATTTGTTAAAAAGTTTGGGGAGTTAGAGCTACAGCACACATACGACTTTTAGCATCGGCGATCGACGATTTAGCCGTTTTTAAAAACGCGAAAAGCAGCATCGAGTCGCTTTTCGGAAGCTCGACGCAGCGATAGCAGTCGTTAAAACGCATGATTCTAATACCGCGTCCGAACGCATGACGCCACGAAATCGCGATGCTGCATAGATAGAGTCGCTAAAACGCGTAATCTTGATACCGCGTCTGAACGCATGAAGTCGCGAAATCGCGATGCTGCATCGATACAGTCGCAAAAGTAGCATGTCTACTATGGCCCTTATCAAAGACGTTCGCGTATTCAAAGCACAAGCGTAGCCAGGGCTGATCTTGCAGCGACAGTGCGCCAGATAGAGGCTCATTACACGCCTGCGACGTGACGGCCTTATCTTGACGACTTGGCGTTTTCCGAACACGTGTACAACAGCTAAACAAGTCGGTGATATTATTTTTGTACTAAAGTAAAATTGTAGCACTGCATTACCGTTAGGTATATCTTGTCTCTTCAAGAGGAGTCATTTTCTACGAATTCTACAGACCCGAAATGTCATTTCGGCGATTCTTATATCCTACTAGCTGACCCGGCGAACTTTGTTCCGCCTTAATGGCAATAAATAAGCAGACTTTTTTAAAAATTTCGAACGGGGTAAAAAGTTACTCCACTTATAACTCAAGAACGGCTGAACCGATTTGGCTGAAAATTGTCAGGGAGGTAGTTTAGAGCCAGGAGAAGGACATAGGACTTTTTATTGCCATTAAGGCGGAACAAAGTTTGCCGGGTCAGCTAGTTTATATATTAGATATTTAGTTATTTAATTTTTAGCGTTAAGAGTCGCATCTCAATCAATAAATCATCTGGAAGAGCAGTCGCCCGGCAAGCGGAAGGTCGTGGGTTCAATTCCCGCCTTAGGCAATTCGATTTTTTCAAGTTATTTATAATTTTCAAGATAGATATTGATTGCTTGACTAAGATAATGCCAAAATTACTGAATTTGAAAAAATGTGATTTATACCAGTTTGAATGGTTTTAATCGGTCCAATTTTACACAGAGGAGCTTCAATACTTAGTTCTTAGTCAAACGTAAGGTTTTGATGATTTATGAAGTTGTTAAAATTCTGTCTGAGGCTGCGTATTCAAGCAACGGCTGCGTAGTCTGTAGCGTTGATAAATGTTTACATTTGTCAGTGAATGCTGCTATATTATGGGTTAAGATTTGAAATGTTAAGGCTTAATAGACTTCTAAAATTTTTATACCAGTAAAGATTTGGGACTTCCACTGACTGGGAGACCGACTAATTATTATTTTTTGCAATTTTAATATCTCTAACATTGCACAGTACCAATTCCGCTCCTCAACCTACTTAAATAGGTTTCAGTATGGTTCGGTACATAAATAGCTATTTATTTATTATGTACAATCGTGTGATCTTAGTACCAATAAAACACAAAGGACCTCAACTTAATTGGGTATAATAGAAGGGTTCTTGCGGCAAATTGATCAACGGGCTGAGGATGATAGAATTAAAAGTAAAGCGAGCTTTGAAATAAGATTTAGTAGAAATTAGGCCCACGGAATAACGATGACAAAACATTTAACATGAATTCTTAAAATATCTCAACTCAACACAAAACAGATGGTGGATGACTTGTTATCAAATGCAGATTGAAAATAAGCAAAAGATATGAAGCTAGAAACTATAAAATCATAGGGGAGAGTTCGGTATATTNAACGCGGGATCGAGTCGCTTTTCGGTAGCTCGACGCAGCGATAGCAGTCGTTAAAACGCATGATTCTAATACCGCGTCCGAACGCATAACGTCACGAAATCGCGATGCTGCATCGATAGAGTCGCTAAAACGCGTGATCTTGATACCGCGTCTGAACGCATGAAGTCGCGAAATCACGATGCTGCATCGATACAGTCGAAATAGTCGTAGTAGCATGTCTACTGTGGCCCTTATCAAAGACGTTCGCGTATTCAAAGCACAAGCGTAGCCAGGGCTGATCTTGCAGCGACAGTGCGCCAGATAGAGACTCATTACACGCCTGCGACGTGACGGCCTTATCTTGACGACTTCGCGTTTTCCGAACACGTGTACAACAGCAAAACAAGTCGGTGATATTATTTTTAGAAGTAAAGTAAAATTTGTTTGCACGGTCACCAAATTATAGCACTACATTAACGTTTGATTTGTCTTGTTTCTTCAAGAAGAGTCATTTTCTATTAATTCTATAGTACCGAATGTCTTTTCGGCGATTCTTATACCCTTTAATAAAAGTTAGTTAGTTGAATTCTGGCTTAAATTGACATTTAGTATGGAAATGTCATTATAATACAGAGTTCATCCTAGGTGTACATATCTTTTCATTAATAAGGGGGTAAGTATATTGATTGCTGACTACGATTATGCCAAAATTACTGAATTTAAAAACATGTGATTTATAGCAGTATGGATGGCTTTAAGTGAATTTTAATCGGTCCAATTTTACACAGAGGAGCTTCAATACTTAGTTCTTAGTCAAACGTAAGGTTTTGATGATTTATGAAGTTGTTAAAATTCTGTCTGAGGCTGCGTATTCAAGCAACGGCTGCGTAGTCTGTAGCGTTGATAAATGTTTACATTTGTCAGTGAATGTTGCGGTATATTATAGGTTAAGATTTGAAATTTTAAGGCTTAATAGACTTCTAAAATTTTTATACCAGTAAAGATTTGGGACTTCTGCTGACTAATATTTTTTTTTGCAATTTTAAAACCTCTTAAGTACATTGCACAGTACCAATTCCGCTTCTCAACCTATTTAAATAGGTTTCAGTATAGTTCAGTACATAAATAGCTATTTATTTATTATGTACAATCGTGTGATCTTAGTACCAATAAAACACAAAGGACCTCAACTTAATTGGGTATAATAGAAGGGTTCTTGCGGCAAATTGATCAACGGGCTGAGGATGATAGAATTAAAAGTAAAGCGAGCTTTGAAATAAGATTTAGTAGAAATTAGGCCCACGGAATAACGATGACAAAACATTTAACATGAATTCTTAAAATATCTCAACTCAACACAAAACAGATGGTGGATGACTTGTTATCAAATGCAGATTGAAAATGAGCAAAAGATATGAAGCTATAAACTATAATCATATAACTTTTATAACTACGAGTAAAACAAGTGTTATGAACGCAATATGTGCAAATGCTCTGATAATAAATCAGAAATCGTTCCCTATTATTGCTCATAACTTATGTGATTAGATGGCAAAAGGAAAACTTACTTACAATGGGAAAACTTTGTTTTGAGGCTTCCTTAATACACGTAGATTAAAAGCAAGTTATATGCGATGTTCTACGTTGATATTGGAGTCGAGTATCAACACGATATCCCAAAATATTGCTCCATAACTCGATCAACTTTAAACCTAACGTATCGTAAAGTGAAACTTGAAAAATCTGATGTCATAAACGCTGTGGAATTTCATCTCAAACGCGGTCCTCTGAAGTGGGTCAAACAATAACATCTCCTGGGTATTCTCAGGCACACAAGGCAGACGGATAATATACTTAATCTTATTGAGTTTATTGTGTTATTCTCTATGTCATCTGTTTTATGGCCGCCCGTAGAGTTTGTACAATTTATATTGCAATAGCCTACAGTCATCGCTTCAAGGTACGCATAGAACAGCACGTGACTTGAAAATATTCCAAATGACAAGGAAATCTCTTGTTAATGAAAGCCCTTGGGCACGAAAGAACTATGTAGCTTCGTTCATACAATTTTGGTCCTTATTTGGTTTAAGACAGAGATTTTGCAAAGGCGCCAGACTGCACAGCTTTTCAAACTAATGTTTTTTATTTTCCCGTCGATTCAAGTTCTATTCGGATTTTGAACAGTGCCCGGAAAGTTTAGCTAGAGTTGTGGTTGAGAAAATTTATTTTAGTAGGTTACTTTATCATAAGTTATGTGGTTGGATTTCCTCTATTAGATAAGTAGGTAAATGGATAAATCAACATTGTAAAAAATATAGTTGAATGATGATCGTCAGTTTTTTAGGGAAAATATATCTGTAACTAAAACAATCAAGCAACACCATTTCCTTCACTGGTTATCAATGTCACTGATCGTTATGTTTTGCATCTACTTTTTAATGAGATGTGTTCAGGCGCTTAAACTTGTAAAATAAACGTCCCCACCCCATAAACTAACCGACCTATATAAGCAATTCCTCATACAACTTGTACTTGTCCCAATACCCCTAATGTTAGCCCACGCGCATCCCAGAGCGCGGTGCGCATATCAATAAACTTTGACGCCACTATTATTCGTGAATGCGAGCTCTTTAGCATATTTAACCTATTATGAGGTTAATGGGCAATGATGGTGCTACCGTTCGCGCTCGCGGGTCGGTTAGGGGCTTAATTTTCCGCCAGTTCTTAGTTAACGAGACGAGGCAACACTCAAGGTGGAATACGGGCGAAAGCAGCCAGATTCAAAAAGCGTAATTTCGTTTAAAAGTTCGTTCGTTTGTTTCAGATAAATGCTGTACAAAGCCCTACCCTAAACTGTCCACAACGACAGTTAAAAAGTATTGACTACTTGTATTCTATTGACTCCAGCTACCAGCGGCTTCGCAATATTTGAGACTCTACATTTAATAACACATCACCGACAAAAGTTGATTATTGCGTACCTACCTAACGGTTTCGGTCCGTAAAAGCAAGAACTAACGAGACGAATCTACTAAATAAATGTTTCTCAAGTTACTTGTACAAATACCATCATATTAGCTATTACGGAAACATAAATTATCATGAACTTCTCTTATCTCCCAGCGAAAAAATATGACACGTACAGCGAACTTCATAATTAACGTCTTCCTTTACTAACGACATAATACATAAATAAGGAGGAAAGAATAATTTTATCTGTGTCAAATAGCGCGCTGCCCTGCTTATCTGATGAGAAATGTGCCAGGAAAATATCTTATATTGAGGTCTAACATTACAAAAATGTATCACACCATGTGTCATACTGTCTATCATGCCTTGGTTGGATCTGTATTCATTTATTTGCCGGAAGATGTAGTGTGGACTGGCCTCCCAATAGGTGGACTGACGATCTGGTCAGCAGTAGACGTCATTCGGCTGAACGAACGAACTTTGTTGGATCCGTAGATATTCATTTTGCACTAATTGTGATGGCTGACCTCCTCGAGTCGTAACTCAAGCGTGCTCTCACACGGCCGCTTTTCATCGCAGAATTGATGGCCCTAGCGAATAAATTCGCCTTTAGCTGCGCTATGCGTGAGGAGTGAGAACTTCGCATAGCTCGTTTGTTTCCGATATAGCCCCTTTAACAGGTGTAATAAGGCGCGCAATATCGCTACAAACTTCTAAGTAACATAAACGTTACTCATAACACCGTATAAAACCTCAAGTTTTATTCAGTACGGATGGTTTAAGAACTTGTAATATGAAACGATTTATGAAACGTGTTGAAGTCAAACATCAAACCAAGTCTGAAATTATACATTATTCCTTACACCAACAAAGTTGTCGGCCAAGGCGAAGAAAAAATAACATTGGGCCTTCATAAAAACTTTGTATAAATAATATCTGATTATACACCTATAATCAGTAGCTGATTCCATGGTCTGTTAGAAAAAAAATATTAATACTAAAATACTATTACATAACGACAACGCCAAAATAAGTTGCATGATAACTCTTAAACACATTTTTTTCTTAATTATTTACTCTTCACCTTCAAAGTTGGATTTTAGTGAACTTTCTTTACGCATTTATACGTAGGTACAGTCAATAGAAAAGCAGACTGCTCAAACTTGCAAAATAGCATCTAATACGACTGAATAAGATTACAACATTTAGCTTAATGTGCGTCTGTAGGTACTACTTACAGAAGTTTCTTTATCCGACCGTAAGAGATTGGCGAGCCAAACTTTGGCCCTGATTAAAACCACGATTCACCGTGTCATGAATTATGAGGAACGCTTATTTACTTCTTATTTATTATCTTATGTACAAATAAACAAATGACGTATGGCTAATTAATAACCGAGCTATTTATCAGAAACGCTGTGTTAATTTATCATGGAGCTTAAATATGGTTTCGGTACTTGCCTGGATTAAATACGAGTATCTATAATGGCAGGTTGTTTATTATTTTCACGAGAACTGACACAAATGGATGGATAGTCGACACCGCAGTGACGTACACTTTACAATGAAACAGAATTTGAACTGTGGTCTGTTAACACTAATCTCAGCCAGCACTAAGCATACTCGGTAGAATTGCTTATCAACGTCTACATACTTAACAAATGACTCGGGTTCAAGCTCATAAATGGGTGTTTTTTTAGTTTGTTTGTATTCAACCACTAACAGTCAAGGTTGCTTACCAAAAAGTGGGTATGTTGTTGTTAAGTGTTATTCTATCTGACGAAAAACAACGTTTGGTCATAATCTTAATGATCAAACATTATTTAGTATAGAATCAAAAAATGTAAAAATCGCTTTGTGTTTTTATTTTGTGCCCAATATGATTATCTAGTTTTCAAAAACCCCAAGTTGAAAAGTTTAAAGCAAAAGCACCAAAACAAACTATGAAAACTCTGGCGCTTTTTGCTATAAGTAAATGTGGAAATTCCGACGTGTGCTCGCATATATCTTCAATTTCAGGAATATCGAGGGTATTTCCACTATTTACTTGGCTTCAAATTTCGTTTTGAATTCAGACCCGATATTTTTCGGTCAGCCAAGAGAAATATTGTTCTGAGATAAAATTCTACTTGATTTCTAACAAGTTTGAGTTTAAGACCAGAACATTTTGACACACAATAAAATTAAAATGAATCAAAATGTTCATTTTACAATTTCTATATTCTTTCACATAACACTTTTCATTTGTCTTGAATTCTCGATATTCACAAGTGAATATTTTTGTGCAAACTGCGACCAGAAAGTATTGGCATAAAATTATTGGAAAAATATTCAGGATCGAGAATCGACGAAACTTTTGCAAAATGAGATTTTTATATTTTATAGCTCTGAATCCTCTTTGGTATACCTAATGTTTCAGACCAAGTATCAAGTATACTTTGGTATAGAATTATCGTAGAATTATACGAAATACGCAGAGCAGTTGTTTATTGGTCAAGCTCACGAAGCTTTCTAACTGAGAATGAGAAACGAAAGTTCTAACACCCTGCGACCTAAACGAACAAATTACGCCGTTCAATTTATGGTGTGCTAATTTCATGACCACTATGTGTGCTAATTTCATGACCACTATTACCTTAAATTGGTATGATCAATTAAGAATTGGGATATTAGTATTAATAGAGTCATTCCGTATGGTTTTTTTTTGTGGTCTTTGTAATTTTTTTGGTTAAGCCCGCCATAGATTGCAATTAAGGTAATGATCACAATTATACGATTGTTTCGTTAAGATAGGTAAGTCTCAAACATTAAAAAAAATTGGAGCATATACATATAATGTGGTTACAAATATTTTGAGCTTAGCCGAACCAGACTGAACAATATTGAGCATGAAACCAAAGCCCAGTCTACGAGCGAGTGTAAGAATCGCTTAAATTACACAGGTTATCTTTATTGCCGCACGAAAATGTCATTTTTCATTTTGGGTGTTCAGCACTATCATTATCAGTTAAATAGTTTCCAATATCCAATTGATAACGCGTCGAACGACATAGCTAAGCGGTTACATAATGAAAATATATCGAAAGTAGGTTCTAATCAAGTTATAAGAGTCCTACAAACGAGTTCTAACATCCTTTCTTGACAAGCTAAAGGCAATAAAATTTAGCTAAAGTGAATAAAATTTTGCAAGCTTGCTTTATTTAAAAATGGGCAACTCCATCTTAAGTGCATTGTTCGCCATCGCTGCACGCCGGCTGATCGCGTGTGATCGCGTTGGTTTGGCCGAACCTTAAGAAATATCTGGCATCTATACTATGTCATAGTATTTTTTTATGGTAGTTTCGATTCCCATTTTAAGCAATTCTATTTTTTCATGAATTACTGTCATATTTTGGAAGTTTCAAGAGCCTACTTAGTGTCATTTCACTGTAGCGGCTATTATGGTGCGATTAGCCGCAACCCGCGCCGGCGGCCATGATGGGCTGCTTGATAATATGCTCCACTAGCTTCGCTGATGCTGATAGAGACATTCCCATGATCGGGATCGTTTAGATACGTAGCAAGCTCTATATTTTAGGGATCCGATATAATACGAGTATTTAGGTGTGCTAGTATTACGTACGGGAGTATTCCCACCTTTTGTTCCCACCACTGCAACTCCTGTGTAGCCAGAGCCAGGATCTACAGTTTGACAGCCAATAAAAACCCAACCTGTGAAGGTCAAGTTTGCTAATATTAGCTAAACAAGGTTGAGAGCTGATGCTAACGAATCAAATTGGTCAACTGAGTTATAAGTTACCGCCAAGTTTTATCATTTGTGTAGGATGACACGGTTTTGACACCAGCAATCAGATACACGCTCATATTTATGCTCCTATCCACACAAACAACAGCATTATTAGATTTGTTGATATTTGTTACGATTATTGGGTTGGTCCTTATTCGTTAAGAAGTTATTGCTTACTTTATTTATTTCTCTGTAAAAGTTGCTTGCGTTCACTCATGATGTTTTTAAAGCATTTGCTCTGCTTTTATAAATCCTAATTTAACTTTTTTTAGGTAGCGCCGTGTTATTGAAAACTTTGAAAGTGCAAACTAAGTTTAGCAGGTTCTCACGCTAGTCTCCACATTTCGGATGTACTGTACTATACTGTATAGAATAGGTACATTATGTAATGTACTCGTACTACTCGTATACATATTGACAGTAACTTATAGGTTTTTTCAAAAACTATTTATAGTTGTCATCAGACTATACGCTTGCGTATGTTTAAGTTAACTCAATCTATCTTGTCAGCGCATAAAATGTAGCATGTAGATCACGATCAAACGTCTCAGACACTATTACGTTTACCCGACATTCAATTTTCACCACATCTTCCTTGAAATGCATAAAGATGCGCAGCTACTCGTATAAGTGCGATATTTCCTCTTACTGCATATCAGAATGATTTATACTCTTTGGGTGAGTAAAATTCGAATTTAAAGCGTAATACTCGTGATGGTGATTCCAACGAGACTTTAATTTAAGGAGCAGTTACTTGTTTAATATGAGATGCTTGTTCTATCAATATTTAGAAAACCGTACAAGTTTTGTAACAACGGAACACTATAAGGTCACTCGCATCTCAGTCACGATTCAGATCATTTCGTCTTTTTACAACACGAATGGGAAATAATAAATCATAATATTTAACTGAATTGAAGCAAATCAATCATTTGAAATACATGATGATGGCATGACCAATTCGGTGACCAAGATATTGCATCGGCAGAAACTATAGGTAGGTATCTACTTATCAATTGCAGTATAGTAGGTACTAGACAATGTTCAGTATCGTCTTGTTTCAGAGTTCTAATTGACTGGAACTTCTACATTTAGACAGATTACATTAGGTATGATGACGATAGATCTTTACCTTCAATAAACAAGTAGTAATGGATGATGAATTATGATGGATGAATAAACACCGTATCGTACTGGGCATGAACAATCAGTTTTAAATTATGTATGCAAATACCTATAAAATATCTACTTTAAGTAAGTATTCCAGCTAATTTTACTGTGGACCATATTCCGAAAAACAATCTTTACCTAAGTATTAAAAACGTGATGAGGCATAAATTGGCTAGAGCCAAATACATGAGCAATTTAAGAATTAATTTATTTAATTTCTTAGAAAATATTAGTAACGAAGCGCTTATAGTTAAGCGCATATACTTATGGCTAACAAAGCTTCAGATTTCAAAGACAAAAACTGAAAAATGTAGTAGTAATCCATGATTTACAGTTATTGTAAGCAAGCTTGCTCGCTGATCGCGGTATCAACACTAAAATAGAATTAGCGGTAATTTGTATACGTTAAATCCTCAACACGTAATATTTCATAGTTTTATTATGTTAGGCATGCCGGCATTTATTATTTCATGCGTGGCCTTCAATATATTTGATCTTTATTAAATTTGCGAGTTCCAAGACTATGTCAGATTTCCCTAGCGGCCACCTGAACTTCATTACTCAGTAAGATCTGTCGCGTGGCGAATCGCACGTTATCTTGGGAGATAACTAGTGGAACGTATACTTACACGAGGACATTATGTCGACATGGAGATACATGTTATTGCCTTCTGGCTTTGGAAATTACTTTTCCCCTTATCCTTTTAATCTCGCTTATTAGTGCGCGTTCACTGATTTACTAGATTAAGAAAGAAGCAATCAAAGTTTTGATTATGTGCTACATTGTGGGTAATTTGTCCACGAAAAAGTTTTTATACGTTGTATGTTACATTAAATTTGAATAAATAAACATACGAGATGTAAAACGTATTCGCTATCTTTGAGGAGCTATTTAGAATACACAAAGAAAGGCGCGTTTAGCGAGAAATCTACTTTGTAGATTGTGTGAATAAATGGAAATTTACATAGAATTTCTCGGTATCAAAGAGCAACAAAGAGGTCGAGGTTACACTGCACTATTCTATTAAACTCTGAGTACCCATCTCCGTGTGCGGGTCGGGCACTCTCCATGTAGAGCGCCCGATCAGAATTACATTTTCAAATTTGGGGCTTCGCGCGGCGTCAGCTGTGGTTCGGATGCCAAAACAATTGTTTTATTCTATAGAGAGCTTGTTGGAATAGCCTAAATAATTTTCTCACTCTACTATGGCTAGATTTTCTCCTTACTCTCCAAGTGAGCTAAAATTATCGGTATTTTCATAACATTTTATTCAATATAGAAAAATATTTGAAGGATGGAATGGGAAAAAGATTAGGACCGACTGTTTATCATGCACTTAAGGGGAATACGATTCATCCTATGAGTAAATAATCGTACTTAAGTAACATATCATGTCCTATCAAAGTATGTAAATATTGTGGCTGGTATACGGAACCCTATAAGTCATATCTTCGTGCCTGACGCAAACAGATTCATAAACGGCTGTGCCTTCAACCCTGTCATATACGCAATCAAAGTCCATTAACTAATGGCGACCATGCCCATGATAAATGTATCACGGCATAGCTTTACATTGGAGACAAAAGCTAACCAATGTTCTATTACTATTTGTTTATCTTTCTCAAATGTCTTTGGCAATTAGTTAGTTATTAGAGGTGATAAATCTTCTGTAACAAGAAAACACTTTCAAATATACATTAACGTAACATTCTAAAAATATTACACAGATAAAGTTATGTTAAGAAACATTAAAAGACAAATAAATATTTCTATTTTATTCTATTCATAGCTGTACTTACATCAATTACCAGCGCATTAGATTTACATAAAAGACTTTAAACTTTTGCGATCCTTTCATCTAAAATAGAGAAACACGGATAACTCATATAAATATGTCCTAGTTTATTTATACCGTACTTAATCTAAAAGTTTTATGTTTATCCATATTGGCTCTATTATTAATTCTCTTGACAACTAATTCCGCAAGGATATTGCCACCACCGAATATTCTCGAAATAGCGTCTCAAATGGGACAATGAATGGAACTCATTGTTGTCAAAAGCCATTACCAAGCGTTAAATCCCGACACTGAGAGCCTCCGAAGTTGCTGACAACTCGCAGCTTTAGTAGAACCCACTTTCACTAATCTTCGAGAAAGTTAATGTTTCTAGTCAAAATTTATGAACGTCATATTTTAGGCTATGCGTAAATCAAAAATACACACGCACCTACCTACCTGTACTTATCCTTATTGATACTAATGTCTTTGAAATCTTTTTAGGGCTCATTGTAACATCGTCAGATACCTAACTTTTAACTGAAGAATAAGTTTGGCACCTTGACAGTTTCAGTATGGGAAATATTATGTCAAAATGACAAGTTCATTGTTCAGTTGAAAGCTATCCGACGGTGCAACATTGCGATGCAATAAAATCAGACGAGTGTATCTGTTAGTAGATAAACTAAACTATTGTATAGTGTTATTGTCAGATTACTATTTGAAACTTTGCATTGCATTATTGTCAGTAGGGTAATTCAAGTGCAATCTGTCATTTCAATCTATTCTATTTGTCATTTAGCTTGTTTAATCTGTGCTGAATAAAGTGCACAATATTTAAGCAGGATATGGTTGCACGCGGATTTTTAGAAAGTTAAATCTTTTGGCCAATAGAAAACGTCATAATAGTTATTATATGAACTGGGATTGGTCAATGACTTTTGAAATTTAAATCCGATNCAACACAAGGAAAGAACTGCAAAGAGGAGCGATAGAAGCGAATTCCTATTTTTCTTACAGTCTGCGTGGATCTTATCAATGGGATATCGTTGTGAAAAGTATAAAGGAATTTAGAAGTTTATTTTACTTTTAGTATAGTGTCCTACTCGTGCCTCTACTATAAGAAAATTTAATTTGATCTTTATTTGTTTAGTTGTCGAGTTCTAGAGTTACTGAAGCTTATATTAATCGTGCTTTATTTTTCTCAGTCAACAATTTAACATAACAATCCAGGTCACCACAGCCCTTTGTCCGCAGTTTTTCAGCCAACATAAAGAAATCAACGAGATGAAATAATATCGTTAAGGAAATATCGCTAAATCACCTCTGCGGCCTCGTTTAGTCGACGCCTTGGAGCTGAACTGCTACGTCACTTCTCTTTGAAACCATAACAATGTGTGATGATGACTGATTATCCCATAATTAGACCCCCCGATATAAAGTAAAGTTATGGAATAGGTCAGACGTTTTTTGCTATCGTAAACTATTTGCCCTGTTCGCAAACTGTAAAGTTAGGTGGAGGGATAATTTTTGGACTGTTGCTTTAGTTTCACATTAACTCCTTCTGCAGCTAACTTGTGTACCTCGGACTTAAGCCTACATAATAATATGGCTATTTCAAAGTAAAAGATAATTGTGTAAAGTCTCCTTTCCAAGCAATAAATCAAAATAATGAGCGTCTTCACTTCATCAACTTCATAGAAACAGGCCTCAAAGACGGAAAATACGGCTTAGGCCGTAGCACATATTTTGTACATTTAGGTGTTATTAAAATAATTAAACATACATCCACGTCGGGTGCCAACTTAGAAAAGCCACAGGTGGAAGTGTGGATGACAGGTTACTTAACTCTTTAAAAGTGCTTACCTATCTATCAAAGATTGCAACAACTAAAAGGGGTTTTCACTAGTACCTAAATCAAGCCTGGAACTGCATGATATCCGTAGCACTGAGCAAGAAAGACTATCGGCATTTAAGCGCTCTCTACCAGCCACTGACAAATGGGAAACAAATCGAAAAACCACCGAGTGCGCGGAAATTCCCCTGGGCGACGAATGCAGTGACTTCAAAAGTTCAAATCGTGAAATCGGAAATGGCAACCTCAGTATTAAGATGCATGTTCATGCATGAAGGTTGATGACCTTTGCTTCTCTTGCGCATTTTTTGACAGAGAGCACACTGTTTCTATCCATGACACACAATTTTGACTCCACTAGTTGCAGCGTTGGTATCTGTCCCACGGAATCGAGGGAGCGAAACGTGTTCGTGTATTTTCCTTTAGTAGATATCATCGACCCAAATCGGTCGGAAGCATCATATTTAAATTGTAGACACGTAGGTGACACGTTACGTGCGAAACGATGAAGATAGGTCTTCAGATATAAAGATTTGGCTCCATGTTGGTATTACCTGTATCTGGAGTGAAACCATTTTCAAACTAAGTATAAAAACCTCAATTGATAGTAACCTCAATACATAATGTAGGTTGGAGTTTCATACCTACTTTAATTTTACTCAAGAACATGCAGTACTTAACTGTACAAGTAAAATCAGTTTTATGATTTTGCTGCAAAAATATAAAGTTTAGTTTTATGTATCTGTGCTAGGGGGTTCACTCAATGCAAACGACCTGCAAACTGCAATCCGTTCAGCAATAGGTGAGCACTAACTGGCCAAGTGCATGCCTCGCGTGCTTTCGTATTGTTTCACGTTACTCGAGTCGTTATTTTTACTCCTGACACTTGCGATTTATTTTCAAACCTTCCGTTTTTACAATTAGATGACGTATGTAAATAAAAAAGTTACGTCATTTTAGTTGTTTGTTCGTATTAAGTCAAGTATTGTATTAATTTTGAAATGAAAGTGTAGGTACTCGTAACTGAAGCTTTCGAATGAGATAAGTTTTATCTATCTTTGGTGCCCAATTCTGAATCAAACCCTCGTTATTTTCATATCCACGTAACGTACACGTAAGAAGATGGAAAACGAAAGAAACAATGACAAAATCATGCTCACATCGGCCTATCCCATAACAGGAAGATATTACATCCTGTCTTATTACGTCTGCTCCGGATCGGCAACAGATGGCGGTAGCAGCCAGTGACTTGTCCAATATCATTCACAAGAAGCAGCGAAATTTCTCCACCGACGGAGGCTTTCAATAAATTTCGCCGTCCTTCTTACAAGAAAAATATTTTTAATTAGGACTTAACGCCCACTCTCCGCATTCAATCTTGACTACGCTTTTCCAATTTCTTTGGGAATGATTTTCTTTGTAAACACCTTGTTTTTATCTGCTACATTGAACAGAAATAATGTGCGTACATGCATTTGCTTACGAGTATTGGTATACGCAGAAAGTAAGGCATCATTATATTTATGCATGGTTGCCTTAACGTATGCAAAATTTATATTGCTTAATGGAAATGGAAAATTTATTTTAACCCATACACGAAATAAATAATAAGCAATTAATTTTACAAAATTAAATATCAGATGATAGAGATAGTAAAGAAAAAAGTTAATTAATTAATGCTAGTAAAGTACCAGTTCACAACCAAATCAAAATCACACAGATTGTTGTTTAACAACTCCACAAATCTACTAACAAAATACTTGATAGAACCTAAACAAATAGCATATGCTATTCATCCAACATTTTGTTGCTTCAACCTCATTTTACCACTTTGCATGAAATATTGGCATTGTTTTGACTGAGAACGAAACAACACAACTCCTCAACGTCAACTTTCAAGTTCCTCGCATAAACAAAAACATCTCAATTTGTTTTCCAGTTTGCCAATATTTCGTGAAGGGTCGGAAAACGGCGGGTCACTTGAGATTTATGTCAATTGTATAGAAAAGTTAGTGCGTCAGTTTGAAAAGATCACTCGCTTAGTGGATTCAGAGGCGGAATTCCATCTGAAGAAAAAAATACGTATGAACAGTAGCTTCTTCTTGCCTATAACGCGTATGCTTAAGGTCTACTTGTTTTGCTTTTGATTTCAGTTCTGATGTTTGGTCAGCTAGAATTCACAAAATGAAGTCTGAGCATCTTATTGGAGCCAGAAGTTAATGGTCATTCGTTTTGTCTTTTTCCCAAAGTGAATTCGTCAAGTTTGGGCTTAGTGTAGGTGATCCATTAGTATCTTCCTTGTTTTCGTTCCGTTAATTTTTTTTTATCTGCCACGTACCTTTACGCATCTTTAGTTTACGTGGTAAAAGCGTTCCTTCTGTTTAAATCTAGTGTATGTCCATAAAGAATGTGACTCTTATGTTCGTGTCTAGGGTTGGGTTCCTAGTATTTCCTTTCCTCACGTCGGAATTTACCTCTATCTAAGCAAATAAGAAGACGCCACTATTTTTATCACATTCAAAATAAAATTATATTTTTTCAAAAGTCACACCTGCTTATGCCCAAACTTGAATCTGACTTGCAAATGCTCGTATTAATCTCACTTAAAGCTCTTAGCGGGATTTGAACTCGGAACCGCCTGGAGTTGCAGTCCGCTACTCGAACTACAAGGCCATGCAGCTGTGTTACTCATTATCATTTACTGTAAGCCAAGAATTAATGCGTGAGCCTATAACGTGTACTGTACAACATTCTATGAGTATTTCTAAGCAGTATATTTATGGCCAATACCATACGTATTATTAGGCAGAGAGCATGAGTGCGTCGCGAGCATTAAAGGTTATTTATGGTGTATTACTGTGCGGATGCCCTATGGGATTTTCCATCGGAAACATCTTGAGTCAAAGTCAAAGTCAAAATTTCTTTATTTGTTTGGACTAATAAATAGTTCTTACAAATCGTCATTTTGCTCTTAAGGAGCCTCTACATGTCTCATAATCTTTTTACCCTACCAGCGCTTTGAGACCAACATTTGGCAAGTGCTGAGAAGAAGCGCCGCAACAAACTCAGTCACCACTGACTGCCGGTTAATATAAATAAATAGTAGTAGTAGGTACATTCGATTCAGGAGCAGTTCACTGAATTTACCATGCATTCTTGAACAATCCGACTTTGTCTAATGATGAAGTTTATGTTCATAAAAAAATATATGATAAAGTAAATAGTTTTTTTTTTCGTCAAGTCGTTCAGTATCTGTTAGTCTTTAGTCTACTATCCCAACACTACGTCACATCATAAGCTTAGGTCATGAGAGGTCTCCACATTTTTGTCATTCTCTGCCGCTTTTTACTGAAGTAGAGTCGATGCTAAACTTTATCCCGATTAATTCTGTGGCAAATGCAAAAACAATCCAGCACATGAGCTTTCCAAAATGTATTATTAGATTAGTTTGTTTCTGAGAATACGAGGAAAACGGCGAATAGAGTGATAAATGCCATATGTATGAATCTCAGATAATCCTATTAAGTCTTAATCACGCTATTGCGTCACCGGACCCACATGTTTTGTTAACAAATGGAATATAATACAAAAATACAGAACTATTAAGTAAAACGTTGAAACATAATACTCGGTTTGTCGTGGCTAGCGGGTCGGGTTTTCGTTTTGTGTCGCAGAGGGATGGTCGACAGACGTATCCAAAAATAAACAAATAAGATAAGATAAGATAATACTTTATTGCCTCGTTTTTACATGCTTTACAAACAAAAAAATTACAAATACATGGCCGATCAATTAAAATGTAAAAACGACATAACACAAAATATCTTCTCTAGAAAATTAAAACCACTATAAGACTACTCAGCCCAAAAAAACTGTAAAAAATAGTTTATTTTATGAATTTTAGTTATAGATAATTAAAAGGTAAACCCCTGAAATTTTTAAAGATAACTCGCCTCTGCTCCCACAAAAATAACGTTCCATTCCGTATCTAGCCGTGCAAACGAATTACCCAGAGTAGGGTAGTATGAAACTAATCGCATAACATCACCGAACACGGAAAAAACGATTAATTGACTACTCAAGCGTTCAGAGGGAAAACACGGCTGCTTTTCCGCGATGAGACGAGTCATAACTCAAGGCACTTTGACCCGTATTACTAAACGATATACTCAGTCGTGACACTTTTTTAAAAGAGGGGAAAATGTCAACGCTGAACTGACGTTCTTGCTCGGGAAAATTGGACGGTTATGCTCAAACTGCCCTAAATTAAAGTCCGAATATTAATCGATACTTAAAGTTATAACTGCGGTCGCGTGCTACCGCAAACTGTTTTTCTAGAAGTCCTACGCAATAATACTATTTGACTATTTTACCCAGTTAGTTTTTACGGATTTCTCTCGTAGTTGAGAACTAAAAGCCATCTACTTTGTACTCACAGATGCGCGCGTAATAATGATGTTCTTTATAAAACTGGAATTGGAGTCTTACTTTATCCTAACACCCTAGCTCGGCTTACAGGGTACAGACTTTTATCACCTAATCTTAACTAGACTGTACTAAAAAGAATATGTATTTGATATTTAATCAAATAAGACAAAATTAAGATATGAAAAAACTAAAATATGAAAATTGATACTATTTTTTGACAGTTTTGTAAATCAATAATGCATTTAAAATACAGTACTTACTAATCTAAGAAAATTATATTCTCATAATTTAATTTTATAATATGTACTACGATTAATCCTGATTACCGTTTTGTGATACGGGCCGCAGCAAAGTATCACTCGCTGTGTGCTCCTAGTTAATACTCAATCTAATTTTCTTAAGCTAAACTTAAAGCTGGCTTTCGGATAAGCTAAATGATAAAAGTTGACTTCCCTCGGTTGTAGACTTAGGGAATTTCTTTGTCAAAAAAATTTGGCCAAGATTTAGTACAGAAGTATAATTACTTATGTCGTTTCGATTTTATATTTCTTTTACTTGTCAGTTCAAGTGTGGTATGCAATAAGAAGTATCTCTATCTATCTACGAGCATCTGATGAGTAGGTACCTACTATATTTTGAGTACTGAATACCTACAAAATATATAGTTTTCATCAATAGGTAGTCATCATCACTATTTAATTGAATGTAATGCGGCATCCACAGACGTGCTTAATTAACGATTGCATTAATTAGCAGTAATAATGAGCATTTCTGTGAAAACATAAAGCCGTGGTTAAGACCCACTCTATTTAAGTATTACTTAAGTTATTCCTGTAGTTTTATGACGGGTACACGTTTTATATCCCAAATAGGAGTAGTGAGCTATCATAATTTCAGCTCACGGACACCTTTCCACACGCAAAAACTCTTTTATGCTGATGTTAGTGATGTTACGAATATTAAAAGTACTACTTTCCAAAATTGGTCCCATTTGACGAAAATATCTGACACTGGCATTGGCATCTTTTTTAATGTCGGTTCAAAAGGAAGCAATATTTTTAGTGAAAGAACAAATAATATTTTTGGCCAACTATAACCTTCTTAACACAGCTTTTGTCCAGCAGTGGACGTCTTTCGGCTGAAACGAACGAAGTTGTATTTTCTTTTACACCCAGTTGATATGGAAAACAATAGATAGATGGTAGCAATGAAGGAGCTACTTATTTGTTTGGTCGACATAACATTCAGTGTATTTTGGTAACATATTTAAATCCCTCCTGTGACATTTTACATATACCGGAGATGAGATCGTAACATCCAACTTCCAAGAGTCTTCGCGTGAGCCATGAATACAGATCCGTATCTCTAGCACGAACAACTTTTGTCTTCGAATCGTTTGCGTATTCGACAAAATTTGGGCGAAGGCTGGGCTTCAATTTCAACGATAACGTGATGATCTAGATTGTCAAAATTAGTTTTGTGCTACCATTTCTCATACTAAGTTCATTTTGTACTATCTTTGCGTTTTTTGTATTGTCTATGAATGTATGTCTTTGAAAAAGCTGCCCAGGGGGTCGGCCAAGAAACACGAATAAAACAAACTCAGTATTAAAACTCAGTCTTTTAATGATCTACCTTTTCCTACGCATAATAACACAGTTCTCTTTATGTCAGGTCCACAGGGGCATTGTTTAAGTTTCCATATAATTCTTGATGGCGATTCGAATATGCAAACGTTTCGTAGTCGAAAGTTTTTCGTGCTAGAGGTACCGTAGAATGTGAAGAGTTGCGGTTTTGTGGTTCACTGATGTCTTTATGTCCTACAAGTAATACAGTGAGCTTACAAAATTGTGCTTTACGAGCATATGCAACTTTGTAGTCATATTTGGAGACAACGGGACGCGAGTAAGCAGAAAATTGAATGGGATCTCTACTAGGAGCTTTAGAAAACACGAGTAGGTACTCTAAGATTGTAATTAAGAGTTATTTTATAACTGCTTGAAACTGAGTAGGTATGTCAGGCATTCCGTAGCATCTTTGAATACGGTAATAACTTATCTATTTTAACCTTAATTGAACAGTCGTCAGTTTATAAAGGCGATATTCTATAATCATAACTGATAAAATTCGACATTACAGTACCGACAGTAATTGTTTGTTAGTCAGTACGCTCTGGTAGCTACCAGTAAAGTTTTTTAACGTAATTATCTAAATTCTACTTTTAAATAATAAAAAAACTCAATGTTGGAGTTAGTAGAGTAAATAAATTGCTACTGCATGTTTATTACAGCGAATCTTAAATCTTCTCTATCTGTAATCAAACCTAATGATTACCTCTACTAGTTTAAAACAGATTTAGGAACATTTAATTAAATTAATTGTACGCAGAATTAAACTGTTCCCAAAACAGTTAGCTTTAGCGTCGTACTCGTCGGAACAACTAGTTTAACTAGACTAGTGGTCACCGCGGTTATTCCCCGACCAAGTTTACACAAACGTACGCAACTGGAAGGAATTTGAATCAAGTATTTATGTAAGTTATCAGAAATTTTAGTCGTTGCCACGTAGGAAAATTTTTTTTACAAACACTACCACTGCTTCGGGTTGGTTCACTTATACCTTTAGCTAATGCTTTGAGACAAGTAGCTCAAGAAACTCTGTCCCATTATTGGCAGCCTGAAAAAAGCGCATTGAATTTATCTTCCCTCTTTCGTTCTCCAAACGATAGTTGCTTACTTTTCTATCGCACAAAATTAGGATGTTTGCGACGTGTTTTGAAACGAATACCGTCTGTTCATTCCGAGTCAAGTTTCAAAGAATTTTTGCAGCAAAGCAGGAATTTTTCGAGTGCATCTCTGTCTTGTGCAGTCCAATTCGGCCACCGCACGAAGTTTAAGTGCGATTTCGGGCGCTCGGTTAACGTCACTCGACATACGCTCGTAGTTAGGTAGGTACGTTTAACTCGGTTTACTTAGGGCTGCAAAAATAAAGAAATAATAAAAATTCCAGATTTTTAAATCACATTTTTAGTTAAATTGTTGTTACAGCCAACAAAAATCTTTGTGAATTTCCTAATTGGAATAATATGTAATTATGGTATTTTTTGTAGGTACCAAATAAATATTTATAATGCCCATGAAAATATGTAGTTGTTTGGTTCTAAGTGAATATACCTACATAGTAATAAAGTACCTAACGAAATAGAAAATAGATTGCATTATATGGATTGATGTATAAAGAGCAGTTCACACAATATTTCCTACACATTTATTCCTAATGGCGTCCACTTTTCTTTAAAATAGGGAAATGCATTTCAGTATACAATAAGGAAAATTATTGTTATTCAGATGCTGGTAGCCCTATTATATTGCCCGCAGTGACCACAGTTCGTTCAAGTGGACGCTATTTCTTTATGGTTACGTAGTTCTGCACAGACGTTTATACAAACATACTCTAGAAACATATGTTTTTGTAGTTAGGTGGATAATCTACGTATGTATTCGTATGAGTAATTACTTTTCATGTTTTGTCAGACATTTGGATAATTGAGCTAGGACTAATACAAACGTGGGCAGAACAAAATGTGCCTAAATAGTGCAGTCTTTAGTTTAACCGACCACAAAAAGGAGGTTATCTATTCAACAAAAGGTAAATCTACCTACTGATAGATTTGCAGTGTCTTTTCTTTCATTTATACTACTAAGTAGGTGGGTACTTCATTAAAAAACTAGTTTTTGTCAATTTTAATAAACTTCAAACCCTCGTTAAACAAATAATAAACACTTTAGGTGCCAAAGACCCTAGGTATTATGTTTTACACCGTTGCTGATAGCGTGCTCAATAACGAGTTATTTGCTCGTATACGTACAACAGACGTGAACAGGATCCACTTTGATAAAAGCCTCTGCCGTAAGTTCGGTGTTAATCAATTTCGACACCACAAGACGTGTGCTTTTCTATTTATACGTAGCTACTTAAATGTTCTTTAAAATATCTGATGAACAAATAGACACTTGAAACACTATAAATTTGCACCACCTCTGATGAAAATTGAAACATCTTTAGTTTGCATCAATATAATTTAACAATCCTACTAATATTATAAACGCAAAACCCAACCCACAACCACCACTTGAACGGATTTTTAAGAAACTTTACAGTACATATTATTCTTTATAACCCATAATAACATATAGGCTTTAATTTATATCGATCTGTGACAAAAGCTAGTCTTTATAAAATGGACAGTGTTGTCCATAAAATTAATTGTCAAGTAAAAAAGGTGCATTAATTTATAAATTTCAACAGATTATTATCATATTTTTGTTGCAAAAAGCTCTAAAATAGTATCTTGGCACGGGCTACAGACAGATACATTTATTTACACTTCAAACTATTGACATTTTCGCTTCTATAGTAGGTACTCTTAAATCTCCAAAGTTACTTTTAATGTGGACCATAAAAATTTTACACTCCATTGAATTCTGCTTTACAGTCCACCTATTTTATAGCGTGTGATGTCACACGGTCTCAGCTTCGCGAAAGGAGGTCAAAAGTCGGGGGTTTTCATAACAACTACAACGTTGTTGTTAAAGTTTGATATTCATGTACTTTTAACTCTCTACCGACTTAATTAACAATTCTATTGTGTTTACAGGACTTTGAGGTAATAATTAGTTGTGAATGATGACTGTTAATGAACTGAAACTCGGGTTTCTCGAATTTTCAGCAAAACCCTACCTACTCGACTAATGGTTACATAAAACATACTTAAGTCCTATAGTAGCTGAAGTAATGATTGAAAGATTTAAAGTACGTATTTTAATATAATTTCACATTTATTTTTATCACTTCATCAACGAAAGCAGGTTTATTTATAGAAGCTGGGCACCTTTAAGTCTGCATCGTCATAACACGAGCACACTTTAATTGCCATTTCTTAAAAACCTACGCATTAAAATTATCACAGTCACGCACGATATGAATGAGTCATATTGAATACCGTTTTCACAAACACGCGTCGAATTTATCGCTATGTAAACGTGTCTTCAAAATCGTTCCATTTTTACGACTCCTCGAATATGCCGAAGCCATGAATACAGAAATGTGTCACAAGTGAAAAACTTTATTCGTAATTTGTGCCGATCTGACAGCAGCAAAAAGTTTACTCGGTCCCCTGAGTGGGGCAGTAAGCGTGCTTAAATGGCAGCCAGACGTCGCTTGCATAAATTCAATCGCTGCTATTACACGCAACGTTATAAAAGCTACAGATTTACGTACAATGTTGCAAGGAGTCTTCCAACGACTTGGCCCACTTTTAGCTTGGTCCACGGGCCAAGTATTTTAAATGGTTTTTCTTCCAGGGACTTGGCCCTATGCTAAGATTCTAGAGAAGATTTTGGTTGATTTGGTGTTCATTTTTTTAATAAAACATTGAATGTTGGCCCAGTCACTGGAAGAATAAGTAATTAAAAATTCAAACCAGCGACTTGGCCCGTGGACCAAGCTAAAAGTGGGCCAAGTCACTGGAAGACTCGTTTACAAAGTAAAAAGTAATGTGTGTAGGTGGGCGAAAAGTAAAATAATGAACTTCTTATTTTACTTTCATAGTGATATAGATTTTCACGTGTGTGAAGGAAACGTATTAAGCCGTACGTAGTCTTTAATTTCTGGAAAAAATATAGAGTACGCTGTTCATATATGAGTAGAGGGCGTTTAAATATCACGACATTGAAAAAGTATACAGGGCTTTTAGTAGCGACATAAATTATTATAAAAATTTATCATGTAATGTAAGTACCAGTAATAAAATTTATCAGGTCGGTAATGAACTAGGTAGTATCAACAGTTATCATGATTACAAAAACTGAGATAAGTGGGAAACTATTTCCATACGTGCCAACAAAGCGACAGTCCTGCTAGATAAATAAAAGTTCAGTTGTTTTCGACATCGATAACACAAATATAACGTACACGTTACGTATACATAAAGTATACTGAACATAACGTGTATGAAGTATGAAGTAGACTTCACATTCCTATTTTAACTACTTTTAGCCAATTCCCGCGGTCCTAATTAAGTTTTTTGTTCTTTTATGGTGATTGTATCACCAAAATGTTGGGACAAAAAGAAATTAATAATAAATAAAAAACTTACATTCTGTCATGTGAACGAACATACTGTAAGTACTCGTAACTACCTACAAAGTGTTTTATTGTATTTCATTCTTATTGCCAAATGTTTTTAGCAGGTCAATACTCGTAGGACCAAAAAGAAACAGTCTGTTTGATTACCCACTGTCCGGAAAGCGAATAGGTACCTATTCGCTGTAAAACCTTTTCTTACAGTAGGTATTAGACGATAAACCACTTCGCTATAAGATTTTTTCGAGGATAGAATAAACTTTATGGACACTTCCAGTGCTAGAAGGTTTACATTCGTACGTAAACATTTGCGTAGCGTATAAACTCGGTCCAGCGGCCATTGTTCGCTTGAATCCGAAGGAAAGATGTTTCACACTTAACGCACTGGCTCTACGCTTTCATGAGTTATAGCCCTATTATTCTGCGAAGACTTTAATGGTATTCGTTTAGAAAAAGTGGCTGAGTTGAAGTTATTACATTACACGTTTTCGGCGCGGATAAACGCAATGTTGCCTTCGTTAAATTTTGTTTTGCGCGGACTTTAAGTGGGATATTCGAATAATTTTTTGGATCGTAATAATCTTGGAAGAAATTCAAAGTCAAATTGTACCAACTTGAATTTTGGTAGGTTTGTGAATTTCAGTTTGCTATGAAAGATGCTAAGTAACTGCTGTAGGCATTTCTCATTACATTGTTTTCAAAAAGGAATCAAAACCATTCATTCATTTCAATTTCAAGGAATAGTAAGTGGCAATCTAAATACAAGAAAAACAATTCATACCTATGCAAAAAATATCTATTTGAATATTTACGAACACATTTTATTGCACAATCATTTGCAGTTTTGTCATGTGACTTGCATAAACTCACGCCATAACATGATAAATATTTTTATTGGTATGTTTCATTATAAACTTGCAGAGAAGTTCAACTCTTTCGCACACGTCATCAATCATACCGCGTGGTGGAGCAGTGTAGAGTGCCAGCACTTAGTGTGGCATACGTCACACAGAATGTAGTGTTGCCATTGCCAGCTAGCATTTGGCAATAAAACTGTAGAATTCTTTTAGAGTTGCTTTTTCTACAAGAAAAATGTTGGGATACACAGTAAGTGAAGAATTGTGACTAGACAATAGTAAAGTACACATATAGAACATTTAAGTACTAAGCATACGAGTACGTACCTAACAGTTTAGAGCAGTGTTTTTCAACCTTTTTCATGACACGACCCCCCTAGCATGAAAAAATTTTTGGCGACCCCCCGACCGTTCGCTTTTTTTTCATGCATTTTATAATGTTGCAAAGATGTTTGTAGGGACCGAATACTTCAATCCACACAACATTTGCATAATTAGATTTCGGATTAATCTGTCTTTATAAGAATTTTTTTTTACTGAGGTAGTTTTTACGACCTCTCGTGACCCTCCAGGGGGTCGCGACCCACAGGTTGAAAAACACTGGTTTAGAGTAACTTTTTCTACAAGAAAAATGTCTGATACTCAATAAAGTGCGACTGTGATAAAAAAATTAAGTTTAGATGAATGTGTGTTTATTTGATTATGTTTATAGGTTATCTAATCTAGTACTAACTCTGTTTGGGGCTATTATGTAATAATTGTAACATTTAGAACAATTATTTGTATTAATTTGATAATTGTCGCCGACCGCAACCCGGTCGCGACTACTCGGTCGGTTTAATAGATCCCACAATAAAATGCATGAGAACGTCCAGGCTATGGGACCGCAATTGCTGACCACCATAAGGTGTAATTTATATTGCAGCTGTTTTTTCTTATAATAAATAAGTAATTATTTACAAGCTTGCAAGTAATGATACAAATATAGAATAACTAGCGGCTGCCCGCGACTTCGTACGCGTGGATCCCGTTTTACCCCGTTAGGGATGAAGTTTCGTAAAATCCGTTCTTAGTGAGCACCAACCCCCATGCAAGAGACTCCTAGCACTTGTAGTTTTTGAGATTTCGTGATAAGTGAGTAAGTCAATCAGTGAGCTGTCGCTTTTATAAATAAGTATAGATAGTTGGAAGATAATTAAATAAAAATGTTAAAATTGCTATAATTTCGACAATAGTGTGATAATGGTGGCAGACCAAAAAGATTTATGAGACATGCTCATGCGTAAAGACTCAATTATGGTAACACCTTAAAAAACTCTCTGGTTTTAGTAGTATTTAATCGTATTAGTAATAAAAATCTTAACGAACACTATTTATGGATAGCACAAATTGAAGTTTTATAAAAATACCAACTCTTTCCCAGAAGAATGGGATAGAAGTGAAAGAAATCACGGCATTCAGTTAAATAAATGAAAGGGGAGCAAACAAAGCTTATTAACTATGACAAAAAGTAAACAGCAGTCGACATCAGCATGCCCGTGCTCGTAATTAATGAATATGAATGAGCTAAATTTTTGCTCGCTGCCCTCCATGCGAATTACTTGGACCAAGTAATCAGTCCTACACTGGTTGTCAGTTTGGATAAATCATTTGTTTTGTTTAATTAAATCACATTTGATTAACCATAAGATGAAGTATTAGATATTTTTGAAATAAAAAAAGGTTTATGTTACACTCTTTTCAACCGACTTCAAAAAAGGAGGAGGTTCTCAATTCGACCCGTATGTTTTTTACAACAAATAATTTTATACTCGTAGGTTCAAATATTTTTCCTATCATCCTGCATTTTAAGCTAATTAAAATGGAGGATCATTAAAGGTTATATTACTGAGATTTAAGACCTAGTGTTTCATATAAAAATAAAGGAAGAAAAGTCTAGTCAAGAATATTTGCTAAAAATTATAATCCTAAGTAACTAAATCCAAACTTTTTCCAAGATTAACTGACAAGATTATCTGCTACACAAAAATCATCAGCCATCTCATAACACTATACGTGTCCAACGAAACGTCATAAACAATATTCAATACTTGCCTCGCACGTAAAGTTTGGGGCAGCAAACACAGTACAGTCGCCGTGAGAAGTGAGAAGTGGCGCGGTGAAGCAGCGCGCGGCCGACTGCTACGCGCCGCGGTGGCTCACTGCCGCCTTCGTGGTAGCCGCGACGCTACGCGCTACGAACGGTGCAAGAACTGAGATGCTACGCGGTTATGTACACTGCATACAGGGTGTATATGTTNCGCAGGCGCCCATAACTTAATTTTTAAAGTTTACCACCTTCCTAGCCGCGACGCTACGCGCTACGAACGGTGCAAGTACTGAGACGCTACGCGGTTATGTACACTGTATACAGGGTATTTCCCGTATCTGATTCGCAGGTGCCCATAACTTAATTTTTAATTTGGAAACTGATAAAAAATCACCCTATATTTAACAACTAGCTGTGCCCCGCGGTGTTACGAAAAACGTAGCCTATTTGTTAATCCAGGGTGTCAGCTAACTTTATGAAATCTCTCCAGCCGTTTAGACGTGAATAAGTAACAAACATACCCTCTCACACACTCACAAACTTACGCCTTACAATAATAATGTGATGGTATGCACGCACGTATGATACGCACTACGAACGGTGCAAGAATACATTGAGATTTGAGATGCTACGATTGTATTTATCGTCTATAGACTGTATTTTTAACAATAGAAACACTTGTAGTTTCAGCTTATATTCAGTTCTAATAATGTTCGCACCGCGAAGCTTATTGCTGCTTTTCGTAGTAGTAGCAATAATATCGTATGGGAAAATTATGCGATTTACTATGTGAAACAATTACAGTTTGGACATTTCACTAATTTACCCCGAGCATCGAGTTAAACNTATATAAAAAAATGTTGAAAGTCTAATTCGCAGGCGTCCATAACTTAATTTTTAAAGTTGACCACCTTCCTAGCCGCGACGCTACGCGCTACGAACGGTGCAAGTACTGAGACGCTACGCGGTTATGTACACTGTATACAGGGTATTTGATTATTTAAATTGAGAATCTGATTCGCAGGTACCCATAACTTAATTTTTAAAGGTTTATAATTATTTTCGCGTACTATTATGTCTACAAAGCGTAGATAACTGTGTATACGTATTTTTCAATGAACGAAGCAAATTATCCACGTGAGCCAATTTTGAAACCGCGCACAGCGATTAATAATAATGAAATATGAAAAAGAAAATTTGTTTTCTTTACGTAAATCGATTAAGTTAATGATTCTTAGTCGCTCCTAAAAATTTGGAAACTGATAAAAAAATCAACCTGTATTTAACAACTATCTGTGTGTTAATCCAGGGTGTCAGCTAACTCTATACCAAGTTTTATAAAAATCGCTTCAGCCGTTTAGACGTGAATAACTAGCAAACATACTCACTTACACACTCACAAACTTTCGCCTTTACTTATAATATTAGTGTGGTGTGATACTCGCTAAGAATGGTGCAAGAATACGATATAGACTGTATTTTTAACAATAGAAACTCTTGCAGTTGCAGCTTTTATTCAGTTCTAATAATTTTCGCACCGCGAAGCTTATTGCTGCTTTTCGTAGTAGTAGCAATAATATCGTATGGGAAAATTATGCGATTTTCATTGTATTTTACTATGTGAAACAATTACAGTTTGGACATTTCACTAATTTTCCCGGAGCATCGAATTACATCGTCAGGAGTCTAGGGAGCGTAGAGTTGGTTTTTGTAACGGTTGTTGCATTTAATTAGTATAATAAGTTTTCTAGTTAAATTATTCCAGATGCGCTTAGGTTACTTTTATTCGATTAAATGAAATCAGTAGTGTAACTGAAATCAACAAACTTGCGAAAAAGCCGTAGATAAACGCTATTATAGTTAGTAATATTCCGTACTCTACATTTATCAAATACGTATCGTGAAAGGCAAAAATATGTGTTGTGCGTAATTAACCAATGAAATATCATCCAGATAAGTAAATCACACGCGGGTTGCGATAAACGTAATCCGTTAATGTAACCCTTCAATCAGATTTCATATTTGAACATTAAATTGGGAGGAGATTAGTAGCGAATCGTCACAATCAAAATAAATCATCCAACTCATTTCATGTGAATGCTAACCTTTCACTTTCATTATTATGCCGAAGATTACCTAGATAAGAATAAAGATCACAAAAAAAAGACCATAGTAAGCTAACCTCATTCAAACCAAACATGACCTTCATTAGTTGGTTTTTATGGGCGGCGAAGTTGTAGATCCTGCAAGCTTATCCAACTACTTAGGAGTTGCAGCGATGGGAACGCGATGTGAGAAACGTCCCGTTACCAAACCAATTTCATAATAAGCGACACATTTCTTTATTAGCAAATAATGTTGCTTACTGTTCTGGTAAAACTGTATTCAGCTGGGCAAAGCTGTTTGTTTTGGTCTTCTTATAACCCAAAATAATGTATGTGAGTCCATTATAAATGTGTGTTTTCATCAGGCCAGAGAAAGCAAATTATTCAAATGGGTTAATTATTATTTTATCTAAAGGATATTTTTAATTACATACAAAAATTCAGCGCATGGTGGTGAAGCTTAGAAAAGAAAAACTAATACTAAAGACGAATTTAATGCAGCACTTACAAGACTCGACTAGACCTGTTTAGGTTCATACTTACCCTATACTATAATATTAAATTATTAGCAAGTAATACTTATTACATTATTGTATTTCACATAAGCGTACCTACTGCAATGTTGAGAATCTTGGAAGCGGAGAATCGCGAGTGACAGCTGTGACGCTCGAATGCGTACGTCACAAAGCACGTAACAGAACATCCATGCCCATTCAGCATAATAAATTATTATGTAGTCGGTACATTACCTGTATGTAGGACAAGTACCTACTTATTTTTTTACTTATTACCATAATAACTCTCTTAAATATAAACTTCAAAGAAAGAAGAAGCGATCCGGTAACTCTACAAATATAGGTACTCAATCAGTCCAAAAGTTCATACAGAATTTTCATTAGACCACTGGGTATGTACCACGTGGCAATTCAAGTTATTAATGATACAATTTTATTCTTCGCAGGCGTCTTACGTCCATGATTTATTGCTCAATGAGTACCTACTTACTCACTGAGTGGGTATTGTCACTGGTGAAAGAACATACAAAACAGCCTAACCCATATTGCAACGTGCCCTACATCACACCTCTTCCATGTAAATAATAAATAAAAGCAAGTAACTCTCACCGTGGGAAAATCTTAAAAGCCAAAGGAAATTATTCATGGAAATGCCTCCAAATTCGCGACTTTTGCCCCTCGACGGAGCTCAATGGCGATTTAGCACCAATTGATCTACGATTTGTAACTTTTATTTATCCTACACTCACTTTACAGATTTGGAAACTTCCAAGATAATGGAAGATGCAAGAAAAGTTGGTGCGATTGTGAATTTGATGTATGACCAGTTAGCCAGTTGGTACCGCTACCGCAATTTGACAAATACTATTGTAAGGGGTACTACCCATCTACGTTTATGGTTGCATAAAATATGCATAGTACATAATACATATAATCAAGTGTGTATAAATGTATACTATACCATAAATGATAAAAACAATAAAATGATAGGTACCTACAAATATAGCAAACCCTAATTTTTTTATTAAATACACAGTGGTTTTAATTGCAAACTCAGTTACCAAAACGAAAAAGATTTCTTTTAAAGATAGTCTCGTGATTCTATTAAAACATTTGCAACAAACGCTGAGCTGATTGCCGCTTAGAGCCGGTGAAAGGGTGTTTGCTCTCGGTAAAAAAATATTTTTCTCTCTCCAACTAGAAATCTCGTTTGTAAAGTGATTTCATAAAATACAATCATCTCTAGACTTACCTAAACAGCTGCTTGTTAGTGCTGCAAAAGTTTTTCAACAGAGAACAAAACTTCTTTCAGAACAACGGTAAAAATTGTGTTTGTTGAAGAAATACAGTTTGGTAACGATGAAGTAGAGTGCAGTTTTTGTCGTCCATTAATAAAGTTGCCGAACTAAAACGCTTTTTAAAATAATGATGAGTTACACAAGAATCGATAAGGACATTTTATTATTTTNGTTAAAAAGGGAAAGACCAACGGGAAAGCTGGTCAAAAGCCGACTCCTAAAAACCAGCAGAAAAGGACGGCTCAGCCTAAACAGGTGAAAGCACGCCCACCCAGCTCGGCAGCAGTGGTACTGTCGGTACAGCCTGGAGCTGCGGAAAAGGGCGTCACATATGAGAAAGCAATCGGTGAAGCCAAAAAACGGATCGATATTAGCGAATTGGGTATCGAAGCTGTTCGCTTCCGTAGGGCGGTCACCGGCGCCACGATAATAGAGGTCCCCGGGGCCACTAGTGACGCAAAAGCGGACTCCCTAGCTGAAAAGCTCAGGGCTATTTTCAAGGATGAGGATGTGCGGGTGTCCAGGCCCATAAAATGCTCCGAACTACGAGTTTCGGGCCTGGACGACTCGGTCACGTCAGACGAGGTGGCGGCTGCGGTGGCGAAACTTGGAGGCTGCCCAGTCGAAGCGGTGAAAGTGGGAAACCCTCGCCGCGACTATACAGGACTATTCGCTGCCTGGGTGCGTTGCCCAGTTATGGCGGCGAAGAAAGTGGCAGAGGGCCGCCTCCTGGTCGGTTGGGTGGCCGCCAGGGTAAGGCCTCTGCCAACTAGAGAGATGAGGTGCTATCGGTGCCTTGAGGCCGGCCATGTTCAGGCTGTGTGTCCGGCAGAAGTGGACCGTAGCCGCCAATGCTTTAGGTGTGGACAAATTGGCCACGTTGCGGCGACCTGCGAGAATGAGCCTCACTGCTCACTATGCGCAACAGCGGACAAACCGGCGGGACACCGGGTGGGCAGTAAGGCCTGCAAAGCTCCTGCCACAAAGATTAGTAGGAGGGCGGCGGCAAGTGCTAAAGGCCAGCCAAAGCCATCCCATCCCACCGACGGTGGGCCCGAGGAGGTGCACATGGCTGGTAGTTAATATGGCCCATAGATTTCTGATGGTGAACGTCAACCACTGCGCCAGAGCTCAGGACCTCTTACACCAGAGCATGGCACAGTGGTCGACTCAAGTCTGCATCGTGACGGAACCGTATTTCGTCCACGAGCGGGATAACTGGGCTGGTGACTCGAATGACAAAGTCGCGATTATTACCAACCCAACAGCCGACTCTCCACCATTTGGTGCAGTTCGGAGAGGTCAAGGCTGTGTAGCTGTTCTCGTCGGAGAGGTGGTGATCGTGGGAGCATATTTCTCGCCAAACCGCTCCATCGCCGAATTTGAAGCGTTTTTGGCGGAAACTGAGACTTTGCTGTCTGGGTGGGGTCGTCCCCACCATGTGATAGTAGCTGGGGACCTAAATGCCAAGTCGGTGGCGTGGGGCTCCCGCATAACCGATCTACGCGGCGAGTTATTGGAGGACTGGCTGCTAGCCAACGGGCTAGTTGTGCTGAACCAGGGGACGGCCGAAACGTGTGTGCGGATGCAGGGCGGGTCGGTTGTGGACGTGACGTTCGCGAGCCCCGCCCTGGCACGCCGTGTCCAAAGCTGGGAGGTGCTGGAAGAGGTCGAGACGCTGTCGGACCACAAGTACGTGCGTTTCGACATCTTCCCCGATCGACCGGCGCCTGTAGCTCAAGCCGTTCCCCGTTAGAGATAGGCCCACGGTGGGCACTAAAGCGCTTGGACCGTGACACACTAGTGGTCGCAGCACTGGTTGAGAGCTGGTCGCCGTGGTTGGACGATACTGAGTCAGACCGCGAGGTCGAGTGGTTCCGTGAGGCCATGACCCACGTGTGCGATGCGGCGATGCCTAGAGTAAGGGCGTTGCCGGCTCGCACTGCAGTGCACTGGTGGTCTCCGGAACTAACTCGGCTCAGAGAGGCGTGTGTTGCGGCAAGGCGCTGCTATTCCCGGCACAGAAGAAGACGTAACCGCGATGAAACGCGGGATAGTCCGCTTTACGCGGTATACCAGGACGCAAAGAAAGCGCTGAGGGGTGCGATTGGGGCGGCCAAAAACGCCGCCTGGGAGGAGCTCCTCTCCACTCTTAACCAGGATCCGTGGGGGAGGCCGTACCGGCTCGTGATGAGCAAACTACGCCCGTGGACTCCCCCGCTCACCACCACCATGGATCCTGGTCTTCTGCGCAACGTTGTGGAGACACTGTTCCCCGAAAGAACAGAACATCAGCCTCCGGTACACTTCAGCTCAGTGGGAGCTAACGCAGATGAAGCACCGGAAGTAACCGAGGGAGAGCTGGGAGCGGCCATCTTACGCCTACAGGCGAAGAAAACTGCTCCTGGCCCAGATGGCGTACCTGGGAAGGCGTGGGTGCTAGCACTCAAAAATGGAATGGAACCTCGGTTTCGGGCACTCCTTACTGCTTGCCTGAGGCGAGGTCATTTTCCTCGGCAATGGAAAATAGGGAAGTTGGTGCTCCTCAAAAAGGGAGGTCGACCTGCTGACTCTCCGTCGGCATATAGGCCGATTGTACTTTTGGACGAGGCGGCCAAACTGCTTGAGCGTGTCATCGCTATGCGCCTCAACAAACACCTTGAGGATGCAGGTCCGAACCTAGCGGACAATCAGTTTGGCTTCCGACGGGGAAGATCAACAATTGATGCCATAGAGCGGGTGAGGGTCCACGCTGAAGACGAAGTAGAACGCGGGGGCTGTGTGGTGGCGGTGTCACTAGACATCGCCAATGCGTTTAACACTCTCCCCCACGCATGTATTGAGGAGGCACTTAAATTCCACGGATTCCCCTTATACCTGCAGCAAATCGTCATGGATTACCTAAGAGCCCGGGAAATAATCTTCCCGACCGCAGATGGCTGGGGCAGGAGGCCCGTGGCGTGCGGTGTTCCACAGGGTTCGGTCCTTGGTCCGCTCCTGTGGAACATCGGGTACGACTGGGCCATCCGGGGCTCAACCCTGCATGGTGTAGGGGTGATTTGCTACGCGGACGACACCCTCGTAACGCTCAGTGGGAGCTAACGCAGATGAAGCACCGGAAGTAACCGAGGGAGAGCTGGGAGCGGCCATCTTACGTCTACAGGCGAAGAAAACTGCTCCTGGCCCAGATGGCGTACCTGGGAAGGCGTGGGTGCTAGCACTCAAAAATGGAATGGAACCTCGGTTTCGGGCACTCCTTACTGCTTGCCTGAGGCGAGGCCATTTTCCTCGGCAATGGAAAATAGGGAAGTTGGTGCTCCTCAAAAAGGGAGGCCGACCTGCCGACTCTCCGTCGGCATATAGGCCGATTGTACTTTTGGACGAGGCGGCCAAACTGCTTGAGCGTGTCATCGCTATGCGCCTCAACAAACATCTTGAGGACGCAGGTCCGAACCTAGCAGACAATCAGTTTGGCTTCCGACGGGGAAGATCGACAATCGATGCCATAGAGCGGGTGAAGGTCCATGCTGAAGGCGAGATTGAACGTGGGGGCTGCGTGGTGGCGGTGTCACTAGACATCGCCAACGCATTTAACACTCTCCCCCACGCATGTATTGAGGAGGCACTTAAATTCCACGGATTCCCCTTATACCTGCAGCAAATCGTCATGGATTATCTAAGAGCCAGGGAAATAATCTTCCCGACTGCAGATGGCTGGGGCAGGAGGCCCGTGGCGTGCGGTGTTCCACAGGGTTCGGTCCTTGGTTCGCTCCTGTGGAACATCGGGTACGACTGGGCCATCCGGGGCTCAACCCTGCACGGTGTAGGGGTGATTTGCTACGCGGACGATACCCTCGTAACAGCAAAGGGTAGAAATTATAGAGATGCGGCCATCCTAGCGACGGCAGGAGTTGCCCAGGTGGTGGACCGCATCCGAAAATTGGGACTAAAGGTCGCCCTGAACAAATCAGAGGCGATCTGTTTCCACGGGCCTAGGAAAGCACCGCCAGCCGGGGCGAATATCGTTGTGGGTGGCGTCTCCATCGGTGTCGGGTCGACTATGAAGTACCTGGGACTGGTCCTCGACAGCCGGTGGAACTTCAAGGCCCACTTCAGATATCTCGCCCCAAAACTCATGAGGACGGCATCGGCATTGTGCCGAATTATGCCGAATTTGGGAGGCCCGCACATGGGGTGTCGTCGCCTCTTCGCCGGGGTCATTCGATCCATGGCCTTGTACGGTGCTCCTGTGTGGGTAAACTCCCTTCACATACGGGAAAACATGACGGCACTTCGGAGGCCGCAACGTGTGATGGCAATAAGGATGGTGCGTGCCTACTGCACTGTTGGCCGGGAAGCGGCCTGTTTGCTTGCTGGTACCCCTCCCTGGGAGCTCGAGGCCAAAGTGCTGGCGGAGGTTTACCACCATACTGCTGACGCAAAGCGCAGCGGCAACCCGCCGGCGCCGCGGGAAATCGAGCACTGGAGGGAGGAGGCCCGCAACACTATTGTGGACGAGTGGTCGGTCTGTCTGACGGAGCCCAACGCGGGTCACCGGACGATCGACGCACTGCAGCCTTGCATGCGAGAGTGGCTGGAGCGGCGTGGCCGATCTCTCACTTACCGGATGGTGCAGGTGTTGACCGGGCACGGCTGCTTCGGTAGATACCTGCACAGAATCGGTCGTGAGAGATCAGCCGATTGCCACCACTGTGGTAACAGTGACGACACCGCAGAGCACACCGTGGAAGTGTGCAATGCGTGGGCGCCGCATAGGACAACACTCCGTGCGGCAATTGGACAGGATATTACGCTGCCGGCTTTGGTTAGGGCCATGGTCGGCGGCGATNAAGTTATAGAGATGCGGCCATCCTAGCGACGGCAGGAGTTGCCCAGGTGGTGGACCGCATCCGAAAATTGGGGCTTAAGGTCGCCCTGAACAAATCAGAGGCGATCTGTTTCCACGGGCCTAGAAAAGCACCGCCAGCCGGGGCGAATATCGTTGTGGGTGGCGTATCCATCGGGGTCGGGTCGACCATGAAGTACCTGGGACTGGTCCTCGACAGCCGGTGGAACTTCAAGGCCCACTTCAGATATCTCGCCCCAAAACTCATGAGGACGGCAGCGGCACTATCTCGCATCATGCCGAATTTGGGAGGCCCGCACATGGGGTGTCGTCGCCTCTTTGCCGGGGTCATCCGATCCATGGCCTTGTACGGCGCTCCTGTGTGGGTAAACTCTCTACACATACGGGAAAACCTGACGGCACTTCGGAGGCCGCAGCGTGTGATGGCAATAAGGATGGTGCGTGCCTATAGCACTGTCGGCAGAGAAGCAGCTTGTGCGCTTGCTGGTACCCCTCCCTGGGAGCTCGAGGCCAAAGTGCTGGCGGAGGTTTACCACCACACTGCTGCCGCAAAGCGCAGCGGTAACCCGCCGGCACCACGGGAAGTCGAGCACTGGAGGGAGGAGGCCCGCAACACTATTGTGGACGAGTGGTCGGTCTGTCTGACGGAGCCCAGCGCGGGTCACCGGACGATCGACGCACTGCAGCCTTATGTACGAGAGTGGATGGAGCGGCGCGGCCGATCTCTCACTTACCGGATGGTGCAGGTGTTGACCGGGCATGGCTGCTTCGGTAGATACCTGCACAGGATCGGTCGTGAGAGATCGGCCGACTGCCACCATTGTGGCAACAGTGACGACACCGCAGAGCACACCGTGGAAGTGTGCAATGCGTGGGCGCCGCACAGGACAACACTCCGTGTGGCAATTGGACAGGACATTACGCTGCCGGCATTGGTTAGGGCCATGGTCGGCGGCGACNAAATTGTCGTTATAGTGAAACTATTCACTGATTGAGCATAGCACAGTGAGTCACTATACTAGGTCACTATTTAAAATATTGTTAATTTATGAATATCGAGAAATGCGCGATGTGCACGTCTGCACTCGTCGAAAGTCCAAACAGTGATCCCGTGAGGCCATGCGAGTGCGAGTGGTTCCGTGAGGCCATGACGCACGTGTGCGATGCGGCGATGCCCAGAGTCAGGGCGTTGCCGGCCCGCACTGCAGTGCACTGATGGTCTCCGGAACTAACTCGGCTCAGAGAGGCGTGTGTTGCGGCAAGGCGCTGCTATTCCCGGCACAGAAGAAGACGTAACCGCGATGAAACGCGGGATAGTCCGCTTTACGCGGTATACCAGGACGCAAAGAAAGCGCTGAGGGGTGCGATAGGGGCGGCCAAAAACGCCGCCTGGGAGGAGCTTCNTATTTAAATAATTATATATTTCAATAAATTATATGATTTCACTAACGATATTGCTAAGCGGTGGTTATTTAATGTTATTATAGGATGCACCCGACTTGGGGTGCGATGGTGAGGGACCTCCCCGTGGTGCATCCCGGGCAACGTCCGCGTGTTCTGTCACGCGGGCGGCTGACTCCTCACCGGCGCGGCAGGTTGCGTCAACTCGGCGGGCCTGTCGGGCGACCCGTTACCCCCCAACGGAGGGGGGCCGGGGGCCTCGGCTACGGAAGCCGGGGCCAAGACGAGGAAAAGTCAGTAAAACCCTCAAACGTCAAGGTCTGGCGGGGGCCAAGGAACGATATCGGGTCCTATTAGGCTCGATATGGTCGGTGGAGTAGCACCGGCCGTTACCCCGCCCGGGAAGTTGGTGGGGCAGCTGCGCCCGCAAGCAGTCAAAAACTATGAACGGTGTTGGCAAAAGTTATATTCACCAGGCGGGTCCCGGTTCATCCGGGGAATCCCGCCCCGCCGCTTCGGCGGCGGGCTGCCCTTCGTATCTGGGGGGGGCACCCACCGTTTCGCGGCTTCGGCCGTGTTGTGAGGAGGAGGACTCTGTAAATAGCGCAGGAGTTGTAAATAACAGTGTAAATATTAGTGTGTGTGTAGATGTAAATACAGAAGGTGTAAATAATGTAAATATACAAGAGGAGAAGAGGGAAGAAACCGCGGACACGCTCGGTGTGATGGAGCTGCGCGAACCGCGAGTTGTGCTAGAACGGGTCGACATTGAGTCGGACTCCGCATCGGCGGTCTCCATGAACTCGGTTGGCTCTGACTCGGGAAACGAGCGTACTAGGACGAAGTTTTGGACCAGGAAGCGAAGTTGGGAGAGAAACTCTGCCGCTTCGGATTCGGAGAAAGACGAGAGCGCCCCACATCGAAAGCTGTCAGCGGGGAAAGCTCCTCGAGGCCGAGGCCGACCGCCAAGGGGTCCATATTCGGTTGCATAAAAAATATTGTCATAATTTAAGAGTGCATAAAGTTTTTTGGCATACTCATCATTTCGCATAACGTTCATACAGAATAATTCATAAGGCATATTTTTTTTGCCATAACCACTTTTATTATAATAAAATCGAGCTTTATATAATATAGATATTTTAGTATATATTTTTTCTGTATACTTGTTTTTTTAATAACGATTTCTAGGCATAACATTTATTGGCATCTAAACCAATGCCATAAATATTATCATTCATAATATACAAAATACCATAATTTTAACAAATCCCAACTAATATTATAAATGCGAAAGTAACTCTGTCTGTCTGTCTGTCTGTCTGTCTGTCTGTTACGCTTTCCCGCTTAAACCTCGCAACCGATTTTGATGAAATTTCGCATAGAGATAGTTTGAGTCCCGGGAAAGAACATAGGATAGTTTTTATCCCGGTTTTTGAAACAGGGACGCGCGCGATAAAGTTTTTCTGTGACAGACAAAAATCCACGCGGGCGAAGCCGCGGGCGGAAAGCTAGTATGAAATATAAAAATGTTATAAGTTAACAAATATAAATAGACAAGCAAGCATGCAAACAAGCATGCAAGCAAGCAGCAAGCATGCAATCAAACAGCAAGCATGCCAGCAAGCTGCAAGGAAGCATGTAAGCATGCATGCAANGGAGGAGGAGTCTGTAAATAGCGCAGGAGCTGTAAATAGTATTGTAAATAGAGTAGTGGATGTAAATACAGAAGGTGTAAATAATGTAAATATTATACCTGAGGAGAAGAGGGGAGAAACCGCGGACATGCTCGGTGTGATGGAGCTGCGCGAGCCGCGAGTTGTACTGGAACGGGTCGACATTGAGTCGGACTCCGCATCGGCGGTCTCCATGAACTCGATTGTCTCTGACTCGGGAAGTGAGCGTACCAGGATGAAATTTTGGACCAGGAAGAGAATTTGGGAGAGAAACTCTGCCGCTTCGGATTCGGAGAAAGACGAGAGCGCCCCACATCGAAAGTTGTCAGCGGGGAAAGCGTCTCGAGGCCGAGGCCGACCGCCAAGCACAGGCGAGTATGTTGGCAAGGCCAAAGCACAGGCGGCGTTCAGAAAGGCCAAGTCTGAATTAGAACGAGAGGAGCTTCGGCTTGCAGCCGAAAAGGAAATAGTGGACCTGACGGCTCAGGCGCGGTCATCTAGAACCAGCGCCGAAGCCAGGATTGCCACTAAGCAATCAATAGAAGAGAACGAGACGGTTCACGGCCTGCTAGAACGCGTTCAGGCCGGGATTGATCTCGTGCAAAAGGTGGAAAAGAAGTCGGGTCGTCTCCAAGGTCCGATGCAAGCTGCGCTTAAAGAAGCAGTAGTCATGATTAGGGCAGCCACTAACACCCTGGCCACCCGCACGGTAACGGAGGAGATCCACGACCTTCAGGCTCAGAACGATGTCCTGAGGGCGGAAATAGATGACATGAGGAAGGAGATGGCCGAGTTAAAGGCCCGACTCCGGGCGAAAGCCCCAACGGATGTGACCTCGAAAGAGACGCCCCCCTGCAATATGGAAGAGTTGGCGTCTCATATTCTTAGTGTGACAACGGCGAGGATCAACGCCCGAATTGAAGGGCTAGAGCCACGCCTGAACCCAGAGCCGAGGCTTCGCCCGGCTCTGGCATTTGAAAGAAGGCAAAAGGAGGCCCCTCTACAGCCTCCCCCCCAAACCACGACGACACGTACGCAACCGGAGACACTAAGAGAGACGGAGAAAAGGCGCTCTCCTTCGGCTGCACAAAACACACCTGCCCCAAGGCCTAACGAGGTCCCGAAGGGCAAGGCCAGAAAGAAGAAGGGGAAGAAGAACAAGAAGGCAGAATCAGCCCCAGTAGAGACTGCTCCACCCGTTCCCCGCACGCTACCACCAGCACCAGCCTCGATGAAGGAGGGTTGGAGCACGGTAGTAAAGAAGGGGAAAATCAACGGGAACGCTGGCCAAAAGCCGCTTCCAAAAACACAGAAGAAGAGGACAGATCAACCTACCTTAGGGAAGTCACGCCCACCCAACTCTGCGGCAGTTGTGCTTTCTGTGCAGCCCGCAGGTATGGAGAAGGGTATAACCTACGAGAAGGCGATAGGTGAAGCCAAGAGGCGGATTGACATCGGCGAACTCGGTATCGAGGCCGTCCGTTTCCGTAAGGCTATCACCGGCGCCACAATCATTGAGGTCCCCGGGACCACAAGCGACGCAAAGGCGGACACCCTGGCTGAGAAGCTCAGGGCCATATTTAAAGAGGAGGAGGTGCGGATCTCCAGGCCCACAAAATGTACAGAACTCAGAGTGTCTGGCCTGGACGACTCCGTTACGCCGGATGAAGTAGCGGCTGCGGTGGCTAAGCTCGGAGGCTGCCCAGTCGAAGCTGTAAAGGTCGGGAGTCCCCGCCGTGACTACACTGGCCTTTTTGCCGTGTGGGTTCGCTGCCCAATCATGGCGGCAAAGAAAGTGGCAGAGGGCCGTCTCCTGGTCGGTTGGGTGGCCGCCAGGGTGAGGTTCCTGCCAAGTAGAGAGCTGCGGTGCTTCAAGTGCCTAGTAGCGGGTCACGTCCAAGCGGTGTGCCCGGCAGAGGTGGACCGAAGCCGCCAATGCTTCAGGTGCGGACAGCTTGGCCACATCGCGGCGAATTGTGAGAATGAGCCTCATTGCGCTCTGTGCGCGACGGCAGGCAAACCGGCGGGACACCGGGTAGGCAGCAAGGCCTGCAAGGCGCCTGCTAACAAGATAGGAAGGAGGGCGGCGGCAAGTGCCAAGGGCCAGCCAACGCCATCCCAGCCCACAGTTGGGCCCGAGGAGGTGCACATGGCCGGAGATTAAATGGCCCACAGGTTTCTCTTGGCGAATGTCAACCACTGCGCCAGAGCTCAGGACCTTTTACACCAGAGCATGGCGCAGTGGTCGACCCAAGTGTGTATAGTGACGGAGCCATACTTCGTCCAAACACGGGATGACTGGGCCGGGGACACCGAAGACAAAGTTGCTGTCATCACCAACTCGGCAGCAGACTCCCCGCCATTCAGCAGAGTCCGCAGAGGTCGAGGATGCGTCGGCGTCCTAATCGGAGACATGGTGATAGTGGGGGCGTACTTCTCGCCAAACCGCTCAATCGCCGAGTTCGAGGCATTTCTTGCGGAAGCCGGTACCTTGTTGGCGGGATGGGGTCGCCCTCACCACGTAATCGTTGCAGGGGACCTCAATTCAAAGTCGGTGGCGTGGGGCTCCCGCGTAACTGACCAACGAGGCGAAATGCTGGAGGACTGGCTGATGGCCAATGGTCTTGTGGTAGTGAATCGGGGGACGGTGGACACGTGCGTGAGCATGCAGGGCGGCTCAGTTGTGGACGTGACGTTCGCGAGCCCTGCCCTAGCGCGCTGCGTCCAGAGCTGGGAGGTGCTGGAAGAGGTCGAGACGCTATCGGACCACAGATATGTGCGTTTCGACGTCTCCCTCGGCCAGCCTCCCCCGCGCAGCAGCCCAAGCCGACCCCCGGAGGAGATTGGCCCACGATGGGCATTAAAGCGCATAGACCGAGATACCTTAGTGGTCGCGTTAATGGTGGAGAGTTGGTCGCCGTGGTCGGATGATGCAGAGCCCGACTGCGAGGTTGAGTGGTTCCGGGAGGCTATGACGCGCGTGTGCGATGCGGCGATGCCCCGAGTAAGGGCGTTGCCGTCCCGCACAGCCGTGCATTGGTGGTCCCCGGAACTAGCTCGGCTCAGAGAGACGTGTGTTGCGGCAAGGCGCTGCTATTCCCGGCACCGCAGGCGACGCAACCGTGACGAAACGCGCGATGGTCCTCTCTACGCAGTCTACCAGGACGCCAAGAAGGCTCTCAGGGGTGCGATAGGGGCGGCTAAGAACGCCGCCTGGGAGGAGCTCCTCTCCACCTTAAACCAGGATCCGTGGGGGAGACCATACCGGCTTGTGATGAGCAAGCTGCGGCCGTGGACCCCCCCACTCACCACCACCATGGATCCTGGTCTTTTGAGCAGCGTCGTGGAGGGTTTATTCCCTGGTAGAACGGAGTACTCACCACCAGTTCACTTCAGCACAGAGGGGGTGAATACAGAGGAGGCACCAGAAGTGACGGAAGGAGAACTAGGGGCGGCCATAATGCGCCTCCAGGCCAAAAACACCGCCCCTGGTCCAGATGGCTTGCTAGGAAAGTCGTGGGTTCTAGCCCTAAAGAATGGCATGGAGCCTCGTTTCCGGGCGCTACTGACGAACTGCCTGAGACGAGGATACTTTCCCCGGGAGTGGAAAACCGGGAAACTGGTTCTCCTCCGGAAAGAGGGCCGGCCAGTGGACTCCCCGTCGGCATACAGGCCAATTGTGTTACTGGATGAGGCTGCCAAGTTACTGGAACGCATTATCGCCACCCGCCTCAACCGTCATCTTGAGGGGACGGGTCCAAACTTGGCAGACAACCAATTCGGCTTCCGGCGGGGCAGGTCCACCATTGATGCCATCGAGCTGGTGAAGACCCTTGCCGAGGACGAGGTTGCCCGTGGGGGTTGCGTAGTGGCGGTGTCTCTAGACATCGCCAACGCTTTCAACACCCTCCCTCACGGGTGCATTGAAGAGGCACTGAAATACCACAGGTTTCCAGTACACCTACAACATATCGTGCTGGACTACCTCAGAGCACGGGACATAATCTTCCCGACCGCGGATGGATGGGGCAGGAGGCCCGTAGCGTGCGGTGTTCCACAGGGGTCGGTACTGGGGCCGCTCCTGTGGAATATCGGATATGACTGGGCCATCCGCGGCTCAACCCTGCACGGCATAGGGGTGGTATGTTACGCGGACGACACTCTTGTCACCGCTAAGGGCAAGACTTTTAGAGACGCGGCCATACTGGCGACCGCAGGGGTTGCGCAAGTTGTGGACCGCATCCGAAGGCTGGGACTGAAGGTCGCCCTGAACAAGTCAGAGGCGATCTGTTTTCACGGACCGCGGAAAGCACCGCCAGCGGGGGCGAATATCGTTGTGGGTGGCGTCTCCATCGGTGTCGGGTCGACTATGAAGTACCTAGGACTGGTCCTCGACAGCCGGTGGAACTTCAGGGCCCACTTCCGATATCTCGCCCCAAAACTGATGAGAACGGCATCGGCATTGTGCCGAATCATGCCGAATCTGGGAGGCCCGCACATGGGGTGTCGTCGCCTCTTCGCCGGGGTCATTCGATCTATGGCCTTGTACGGTGCCCCTGTGTGGGTAAACTCCCTTCACATACGGGAAAATCTGACGGCACTTCGGAGGCCGCAACGTGTGATGGCGATAAGGATGGTGCGTGCCTACTGCACTGTCGGCCGAGAAGCAGCTTGTGCGCTTGCTGGCACCCCTCCCTGGGAGCTCGAGGCCAAAGTGCTGGCGGAAGTTTACCACCACACTGCTGCCGCAAAGCGCAGCGGTAACCCGCCGGCCCCGCGGGAAATCGAGCACTGGAGGGAGGAGGCCCGCAACACTATTGTGGACGAGTGGTCGGTCTGTCTGACGGAGCCCAACGCGGGTCACCGGACGATCGACGCACTACAGCCTTGGATACGAGAGTGGATGGAGCGGCGCGGCCGATCTCTCACTTACCGGATGGTGCAGGTGTTGACCGGGCATGGCTGCTTCGGTAGATACCTGCACAGAATCGGTCGTGAGAGATCGGCCGACTGCCACCATTGTGGTGACAGTGATGATACCGCAGAGCACACACTGGAAGTGTGTAATGCGTGGGCGCCGCACAGGGCAACACTCCGTGCGGCGATTGGACAAGACATTACGCTGCCGGCATTGGTTAGGGCCATGGTTGGCGGCGACACCGGCTTTGACGCAGTTCGGTCATTTTGCGAGACCGTTATGGCCGAAAAGGAGACGGCTGAAAGGGACAGGGAGGATGATCCCTTCTCTGATCCCATACGCCGAAGAAGAGTTGGTCGAAGGCGACGGGCTTTTGCTCGCCAGCCTTGATGCTAGTCATTGTTTCTGGTCATAGAGTAGGTTAGTTGGTCGCCGGCGGACAGGCTTTCTACACCTGGTTGCTGGCTTCAATTGTAAATAGAGTAGGATAGTTGGTCGCTGGCGGACAGGCTTTCTACACCTGGTCGCCGGCCTTAAATGTATATATGTAAATAGTTTTTTTGTACAGCCTGTACATACTGTAAATATAGTCTCCGGGTCTAGAGGTGAAACCACCCATTCACCTCTACAAAGTAGGCAGTGGTCCAGAGTTGGGTCTGCATTCGCGGACAAACTGTGTTGGCAGGGGCAATCGGGAAAGGCCTGGCTATACCGCCATCCCCCGCCACACAGAGAGATGGAGACTGGTGGATTTTTAGTGGGTAGGCCCCGCCCTTCTGGCGGGGAGAGCCCCACATAACCCGTCGCCTGACCCAGCGGGTATGCAGTTTTATGCATTTTTACCCCCTTAAAAAAAAAAAAAAAAAAAAAAAGGTTAGGTTAGGTAAGAAGAAGCGATCCGGTAACTCTACAAGTATAGGTACTCAATCAGTCCTAAAGTTCATACAGAATTTTCATTAGACCACTGGGTATGTACCACGTGGCAATTCAAGTTATTAATGATACAATTTTATTCTTCGCAGGCGTCTTACGTCCATGATTTATTGCTCAATGAGTACCTACTTACTCACTGAGTGGGTATTGTCACTGGAGAAAGAACATACAAAACAGCCTAACCCATTATTGCAACGTGCCCTACATCACACCTCTTCCATGTAAATAATAAATAAAAGCAAGTAACTCTCACCGTGGGAAAATCTTAAAAGCCAAAGGAAATTATTCATGGAAATGCCTCCAAATTCGCGACTTTTGCCCCTCGACGGAGCTCAATGGCGATTTAGCACCAATTGATCTACGATTTGTAACTTTTATTTATCCTACACTCACTTCACAGAATTGGAAACTTCCAAGATAATGGAAGATGCAAGAAAAGTTGGTGCGATTGTGAATTTGATGTATGACCAGTTAGCCAGTTGGTACCGCTACCGCAATTTGACAAATACTATTGTAAGGGGTACTACACATCTACGTTTATGGTTGCATAAAATATGCATAGTACATAATACATATAATCAAGTGTGTATGTATACTATACCATAAATGATAAAAACAAAAAAATGATAGGTACCTACAAATATAGCAAACCCTAATTTTTTTATTAAATACACAGTGGTTTTAATTGCAAACTCAGTTGCCAAAACGAAAAAGATTTCTTTTAAAGATATTCTCGTGATTCTATTAAAACATTTGCAACAAACGCTGAGCTGATTGCCGCTTAGAGCCGTTGAAAGGGTGTTTGCTCTCGGTAAAAAAATATTTTTCTCTCTCCAACTAGAAATCTCGTTTGTAAAGTGATTTCATAAAATACAATCATCTCTAGACTTACCTAAACAGCTGCTTGTTAGTGCTGCAAAAGTTTTTCAACAGAGAACAAAACTTCTTTCAGAACAACGGTAAAAATTGTGTTTGTTGAAGAAATACAGTTTGGTAACGATGAAGTCGAGTGCAGTTTTTGTCGTCCATTAATAAAGTTGCCTAACTAAAACGCTTTTTAAAATAGTGATGAGTTACACAAGAATGGGTAAGGACATTTATTTTTTTNATATTCTCAGCGTAACAACGGCGCGGATCAACGCCCGAATTGAAGGGCTCGAATCGCGCCTGAACCCAGAGCCGAGGCTTCGCCCGGCCCTGGCATTTGAAAGACGGCAAAAGGAGGCCCCTCTACAGCCTCCCCCTCAAATTGTGACGTCACACACGCAACCGGAAACGCCAAGAGAGACGGAGAAAAGGCGCTCTCCTCCGGCTGCGCAAAACATACCTGCCCCAAGGGCTAACGAGGCCCCGAAGGGCAAGGCCAGGAAGAAGAAGGGGAAGAAAAACAAGAAGGCAGAAGTAGCCCCAGTAGAGACTGCTCCACCCGTTCCCCGCACGCTACCACCTGCGCCAGCCTCTATGAGCGAGGGCTGGAGCACTGTCGTCAAGAAGGGAAAGACGAACGGAGATAAGGGGAAAAAGGCGCCCTCTAAGGGCCCGAAAAGGACGGCTCAACCTGCCCAGATCAAAACGCGCCCGCCCAGATCGGCCGCTGTGGTGCTGTCTATACAGCCCGGAGCGACCGAGAAGGGCGTTACGTACGAGAAGGCGATCGGAGAAGCCAAGAGGCGCATCGACATCGGAGAGCTTGGCATTGAAGCCGTGCGCTTCCGCAGGGCCATCACCGGGGCCACAATTATCGAGGTTCCCGGGGCCACTAGTGATGGTAAAGCAGACGCCCTGGCTGACAAACTTAAGGGCATCTTTAAAGACGACGAGGTGCGGGTATCTAGGCCCGTAAAGTGCTCGGAGATCAGAGTATCGGGCCTGGACGACTCAGTCACGGCGGAGGAAGTGGCAGCCGCTGTGGCAAAGCTGGGAGATTGCTCAGTGGATAACGTGAAGGTTGGGACCCCTCGCCGCGATCACACTGGGTTGTTGGCGGTGTACGTTCGGTGTCCCACGGCGGCTGCTAAGAGCGTGCTGGAGGGTCGTCTTCTTGTCGGCTGGGTTGCCGCCAGAGTAAGACTATTACCGAATAGGGATCTGAGGTGTTTCCGATGCCTCGAAGCGGGGCACGTCCAAGCAGTGTGCCCGGCACAGGTGGACCGCAGTCGGCAGTGCTTCAGGTGTGGCCAGCTAGGACACATCGCAGCACAATGTNCATTGCGCATCATCTTGGCGTCTGACAGAAATATGGATATGAAATCAGTCCCAAACTCAGTCGACGACCGATTCACTAGTGTTTTGCTGAACTAAGCTTCGTAACAAAATCGAATGATTTGTACAAAACTTATTATTTGGTGCTGTAGAAATATTCAAAGTGGTTGTTGCTTAAAAGCATCACTGCCAAATGAAGGGTTAATGATGGTCACCCTATTGCAACAATCATAGTCGAAATTTTATCAATTGAACGAGTTGCCAATTTGCCTTCGGCATTTCATAGAACAGCGAGCGTTTGTAAATTGACGACGCCGTTTGTAAAATGCGGAATCATACAATTTGCCTGCGACATAGACACTGTTTATGTATAAGCCCACTATTGCATGCCGTGGCAACCTACAATTAAGGCAGCACTTAGATTAAGTTAAATACGTTGTAAATATTGATTGTCTTCCAGTGTATGTCTTGTTGGTTGTCCTATTAAATAAATAAAATAAATATTTATAGCAACACAATGTTTAAAAATAAAATTTTTCAAAAACGATCAATTTAATCGATTATGTCTATTCTAAATGGACATCCCTATTTGGTAGTCAAAAAATTGTCATTCATCATCACCTTTTCTCTCTCACTCACTCTTGCTGTGTTGCTGTCTTGCTTGTATAAGGTGACAATCGTTAAGTAATTTCACATATAAAAATCATTATTTCATTGCTTGGGGGTCTTGGGGCGAACGATGTATGGACGCAGAACAATATCCTTTATTTTCAAATTTAAGCAAAAAGCATTCTGTGGTTATAAAATACCTATGCTTATTTGCACCTAGTTTATCAATCACCATGTTAATTCCATGCTTTCTATCCAGTCGACTGCTCTAACGACAAGGGTGGGCTGTCGTTGAGATGACAGCGCGAAAATCGTCGGCATCCACTAATTATGACCCTTATGTACCACTATATTGACAAAGTTCTCCGTCTTCGTACGCGATATTGGAAATTTGGCATCTACCATCGGCTGATCTGACATTAGGCGTAGTCTGGCTTTGTTATTCAATTTTCAACTGTATTACCTTGACAATCAGTTCAAAATTGATTACTAGAAAATTATTTGACAGACGATTTCTACTCTCGACAAATGCATTTGAATTAGCCCACTGTTTTTACTTTCTACAGATTGCGTTACCTATTTTATTCTGAGCTCTCGTTCCCCGCAGATTTTTTAATCTATCGTTACAATTGCTTTACTTATTTTTCTGATTAAAACAAGTAGTTTAAAACCAGCGCCAAAAAAGAGGGCCATATTTGTGAACGAAGGAGTCGGAGTCAAAGTAACTCATATTGGTATGTAACCCTGCTATTCAAACTGTCGCACGCGCGTGTGTTCACACAATTTTGACTAGCATCCTGCTTAAAAATCTTTAATCTATCTATGAACAGCTTTTGATATCTTCAACCTTCAATCAACTTCTGTCCCTGGCCACTTGTATCCAGTTCATTCCAGCTTGTTGCCCGATGTCATCTGTCCATTTTTGGGCGGTTTTCCTCTGCCGCTGGTGAAATCTTTAATTAGGTACTTTTATTTCTTGTATAAGAATTTCAGAAAAACAGGTTCTTTTCTTACAAGTAAGCGAGCGTGTCGCAAATACCATTTTATCAATTTTAAAACCGTATCATGGATACACGTTACAAAATACTGCACTGTTCGAGATATCAGATATCGGGTGTGCCATAATCCCCATTCTGTACGAAATGGGGCAAATGCAACAATAGCCCGATCGTCCGACGGGCGTTTGTTCGCTAGCCTCCCTTATACGCTATTGTGTACTAAATGTAGGGGTTTCGTGAGCGACTTGAATTTTGTTTAACTGTAACATAATTTTACAACGAAGTTTTATGTTCGATCATACTTAGCGTAAATTAAGCTGAGCGTGTATTAATTATTATGATGAAATACCAGGCTTCGTGGTAGAGCCTGAAATAAAAAATATCACGTTCAATCTTCAACAAATTATAGCCAAACAAGAAAATATAAAAACATTTCAGTACCACCCACATTGATTACATGTAAGTAGCCTAAAATCTTTCAACAGATAAAATTCCAAATCACGTAGGCGAGAGCAACGCGTAAACCGATAGCACCGCGCTCTATCTAAACCTCAAAATGCCGAAATTACAAATAAGGCCTAGAAAGCATTCGTTATTAATAGAAAATCACGATTTCATTCTTCACGAATTCTTGAAAGTATCCGCCAAGGACGCTGTATCCGTCATACATTTAGGGCCAAACTTATTCTTCAGTTAAAGTTAACTAGCGATTGTAAACTCACACTACGCCCCCTGGACTCTTAAGCGTGTTTCAAGTGAAGCTTGCAACAAGCTAAAACAATGACGTGTTCTGCCACATCACACCTAAATCTAATTTACCACGAATCCTTTATAAAGTTCAACAAATTTGACATTCGAACTGCTTAACCGTGAACCTACCCGTTCCTATTTCCTGCAGTTTCCCGTCAAAAGCGCATCGAAGGCCAGCGCAGTTTTATTGCATGCCAACTCGAACGCTCACAATCGGTGCATTTTAGATCGGGATCGAATGCCGCCATCTTGGAATGCGTTCCTTGCTTTGGCATGGCCTGAGGAGTACAGCTAAGACAGGGCGAATAAAATACGTGAGAGTACACGTCATGCTAAACTTTTCGACAACGAAAACTACTGCTAAACTTTGAGTTTTTAAGCAGCTTTCTAGGTCAGTAGAGTTCTAGGCTTGTGTTACAATGCCCGTACGTTATTGCCCGTTAAGAAGCTCGGCCTTTCAGAGTAACTGACATAATAATATATGTACGACTCTTTCTAGCGGACTTTGCTCTAAAACCTACCGTTTCACAATAGGGTTATCATTGAGTTCTGTACTACTAGAGGCACAGGTGACCAAAGAAACGTCTTCTGAGTACCACCGACCCAGTTATTTTGTCGAGCAAGGATCAAGCAAGGCATTCTACATGCCTTTGCAAACTCCAAAAAATTGATGGTTCTATTTAAAAACTTTTATCCACTCTTCGCTTCTGCAATAGTGCTATACTCAGTTTTCTACCTGCATTTTTGCTTGCTAATTAATTTTTCTTCTACTGAAGGACTTCGAGACGGCGCTTGTTACAGCCCGCACCACCCCCGCATACCCCGCTACACCACCGAGCACATGCGGCCGCCGCTCCGACTGATTACTGACCGATATCTTGCCCGCGCATTTTTCTGATTTCATGGATTTTTCCATGAAATTTTTAAATATTTTTTTTGGCATCAGTGTCGTGGATTCTACCACCCTTGAGATGGGCGTTGTTTTATAAAGCCAAACCCTGTATAGCAGTCATGACTGATCGTTATTGTTCCAACTGTTTTCCCTGGCCTACCTCCCGGTGAAAGTTGATTCACAAATATGCGCGGTATTGGCACGGTTTTCCACTCCCAATCTGCTTTGCGATTGGCATTTAAAATTGCGACGTTTGCTTTCGTTGGATATTGATGGTTTGACATTCACGGCATGCTTATCGAGGTCACGATGGAATTTGTTAGGAAAAGTTTTGCCTAGTTTGAACCCATCGAAGGTGCAAAAAAGATTTTACGCGAGTACGCGTTTTAACTTCGGAAAAGGTCACACATGCATCAGTCTTTGCTATTAAAATGATTGGGCAAATAAAGGGAAGGTACGCCCCGATCTTATACACTTGAAACGAGTAAAAGTACTGTAATTACTGACTTTCTTATCTTGAGAAACTTTTAAACTTTTACTATACCTACCATTTCTCATGTGAATATAACCACAGAATAATAATACATATATAACTTACTTATAACGATCTCGGAAAAAACTGTATAACGAGTCAAACAAGCAACATTTCGGATCCCTAAATGTTACGACGAGAATCTTCCATTAAACTTTAGTATGTTTCTAAACCTACGACCTGAAATTCTTGTATCTAATTTTCAAACCGATTACACCCTGTTTTGATTAAACCTTATTTCGAAAGGCGAAGGTTTGAAATAAAAAATAGCATTCGCGTTTGAATGACAGTATTATTTTAAGAGGGTCGATGAACGTCTACGCAAATCGTAGATTGGTGTAGACTGCGACTACGGCGTAGCTGCTACGAAATACTACGAGGGTATTGCTACGGAATTACGCTCTCGTAGGGCTAAGGGCCCTCGCCCACGGCGACTTTTTGTAGCGATGCAGTCGCGCTGCTGTAGCGCATTAGTAGCGCGTTGGCATCACTTCTGTAGTGCGTTGCAAATGCGACTAACACGCGTTAGTAGTGACGCTGTCGCTCGTTTACGAAACGCGCGACAAAAAGTCGCCGTGGGCGATGGCCCTTAAAGCATCGTAGTTGAGTGACGCGTAAAAATACGGTTTTAAAAGTTTAGTAATGAAAATAATTATTATTATTAGGTAAAAAGTGAGCTGTAGGATTAATATTGTGATGATTCTGCGACTTAAGTTGATTTTTCTACTAAACGCCAAAAAGTTTTCAAATAAGTAATACCTTAATATGCTTAGGTTTAAAGAACTTTATTCTCATAAGAAATTTACATTTCACTTATAATGAGATACTAAAATATTTAATAAATAAGTTACAAATTAGCCACTGGTACTAGTAGCTGCTAGCCTGCTATGTGTATCTTAAGTTTCTTTTTAAAAATATGTAAACTTTCACAATCCTTTGATTTTTATACAAAATATTTATCTATTCATTTCTTAATCAAAAGTTCAATGAATTAATTTGATAGGAATTTCAAACGTAGTTTGATTCACAAAATCCCGGATTCTAACTAAACTCACAACTTAATTTTATACTCATTTTGTTTCAATCCAAATCTGCTAATTTTAGTGTTTTAACGAAAACTTTATGGTAAATTAATGTAATTAAAGCTTGTTACATGAAAATAATCCCCTAGTTTTTAATGAAGCCAATTTGTGAATTTAAACTCTAGACATTTTTCATCGGGTTCATAACATCAGGTTTAAAAATGGCGCGCAATTTGCTCTTCAAATTAAAAAATGTGGTTCTCTTTTGTAGTTTAGTGTTGCTTATCAATACTATCGATAAACTGATTTGGAAGACTTTCCTACGATCTAAACCGTAATAAATCATCATCGTCATTTCAGCCACAGGACGTCCAAATCCGAACGTAGGCCTCTCCCAAAATGGTAAAAATAATTTGAATAGGAAACATTTTAATGACAAAAAAACGAAAAAGAAATCAATTTTCACAAAATGAACAATAATGTGGGGAAGAATCACGACTATCTTTAATTTAGGCAAATGGAGAATCTGGCTTTAGTATAGTCACACTTTTACCCCTAGATAACAGAGGTAGAGGCGGACACGCGTGTCGATAGAATACTTACAATCGTTATAGTCAGAAATAACTATCAAATCAAATTCAAAATTCAAATATTTTATGAAAATTCAGTACAAAGGCCCTTTTCAGGGCAATTTTACACGTCCCAAATATACATAGAACGTATCATATCGATGGTTTATGCATCACTATTGTTGCTGTTATTAGTCAGACTTGATTAGTTTTATAAGCTAACTTTCTTTTAACTACCTTGTTCTAACTTAAGCGTTGATTGGGCTTTTAATTTCGTTTTTGAAAATAAAATACAAGCGGGGTTAATAATGAAGTCTATTATTATCTATATCTATCTATACTAGTCTATACTAATATTATAAAGCTGAAGTTGTGGAATAAGACGCTCAACCACCATAAAGAGCTATGGTGTTGATGCATCTAATTTGCACAATCTTGGTTTGTCTATATATACTGGGCAGGGTAAAAAACTTCGTCACCGCGATGCAGGATTGTATGCGCGGTGGAGTTTGCCATAGTAAGATCGTAACAGCGCCATCTATTGGTACGGTTTGTAGTGGCGCAATTTATTAATCACAGTTTGTTTATTTGGTTGAACGCGCTAATCTCAGGAACTACTGGACCAATTTGAAAAATTCTTTTTGTGTTGGATAGTCCGTTAATCCCTGAAGGCTTTAGGCTATATATCATCACGCTAAGACCACTAGGAGCGGAGCACCAATGAAGAATGTTTCAAATCAGTGATTTTTTTCCGTTTGAGAGCTGACGCTGCGTAAACGGTTAAAGTTTCGCATANAATAATAAATCGTTTATTTGCTCAGAAACATGGTAACAAAATGGTCGATAGAAAATGTCAAGTCCAACATGTTTTGTCCAGGGTAGGCATGCAAATTTTACAAAATTAGAATCTACATATTAACAATAATAAATTAATTAAAAAATTGAAGTCATTATAGGTACACAAATCAATCACTCAGAAATTCTTTGACAGTATAAAAACATTTATCAACTAACCATTCATAAAGACATTTTTTAAATTGGTTTACATGCAAGTCAGTGATAGAGTCTGGAATTTTATTAAAAACTTTAATGGCCATTATAAAACAGTTTTTACTGTAAAGGGTAGACTTTATAGCCGGAAATTTAAGCCTGTTAGGATGTCTTCTACTATATAGGTTATTATGACTATATGTCGTGAAAAAATAGGGATGTTTTTTTACAAATAATCCCAATTCATAAATGTATAGGCATGGCAGAGTTAATAGGTTCAGCTTTCTGAACCAGGGCTTACACGAGTCCAAGTACGAGTAATTGAATCATTCACTGTGTTTAAACGATCAAATAGTATTCAAACATTTAGATAATAACGTTAAAAACCATTTAAAAATCCTATGAGAACTTTTTCGACTTCTACACGGACGAAGTCGCGGGCAAAAGCTATTTGTAAAATCATCATTTCAGCCATAGGACGTCCACTGCTGAACATAAGCCTTTGTAAAATAATTAGACTAAATTATTAAAAGTGCCTACCCAAAGTCATTATTCCACGCGGACGAAGTCGCGGGCACAGCTAGTATATGTATATAAAAGAAAGTCGTGTTAGTTACTTCGCTTATAACTCAAGAACGGCTGAACCGATTTAGCTGAAAATTGTCCGGGAGGTAGTTTAGAGCCAGGAGAAGGACATAGGATACTTTTTATCCCGTTCGAAATTAAAAAAAGTCTGCTTATTTATTGCCATTAAGGCGGGTCAGCTAGTTTAATATATTTTCTCTCTGTTATATTCATCCTATAATAAAAAAAATATTATTACTACAAACCAGTTTTATTATTTGTCCATTCAAGCTGCGCTCTTACTCTAATAAGATTATAAGCTTGCAATGTTGCAATGTACTATAGATGGCAGCATGATTATTATATTAGATTACCTTTTGTCCGCGGCATCACCCGCGTGAAATTTAGTTTGTCACAGATCGTCATCAATAACCTATATGTTATTCTGGGTTTTAAAAAATAATACTGTAAAGTTTAAACAAAATCCGTTCAGTAGTTTTTGTGTGAAAGAGTAGGTATCAAACATCCAAACTTTCGCATTTATAATATTAGGTAGGATAATATAGTCACACATAAGTTCAATTGTTTATCACACAAATTAAATTAAATTATATAAATTACAATACTCCGAGGATTCGAACCCAAATCCTATCGGCCAGACGTTCAATGTCCGAAACAAGTAAATAGAAGTCTATTTTCGAGGAAAATCATAATTACATATACAGAGAATTATGAGGAGCAGGCCAATGACTCGATACATCGTAATATAAATGTACATTATGCTTAGTATTTTTTCTGTCCTGGGTCTAATTTCTGACGGCTTTCAAGTTTTAATAAATCAGACACAAAAATGCAGTGCCCGACAGGGTCCATAATGATATATTTAGCTTTAAGCCTTATCTACTCTATGTTGCACTATTGTGATGCAAATAAATATCTTTCCATATATCTATCAAATACATAGGTACGACACAAAACTATTATTAAATTATAAAGCTGAAGAGCTTGTTTGTTTGGTTGAACGCGCTAATCTCAGAAACTACCGGTTCGAATTGAAAAATCCTTTTTGTGTTGAATTCCCATTTATCGAGGTAGCTTTAGGCTACAGAAAATCACGTCACTATCAATAGGAGCAGGCATCAAAGAAAAATGTTGTGAAAACGGAAAAAATATTGTGTCTATTTTCACGCGCACGAAGTCGCGGGCATAACTAGTGATATAAATACTTAATTATTCTCTAAAAACCAATCATCATGATAGAAGTAATTGCATCAGAACAACATGAACATTCTACACTAAGTTGAAACAAATTAATTTTATCACAAAAATATTATGGATATTTTGTTTTAATTCGTTAGTAGGTAAAATTTTACAGAGAAAATTTGCTTCTCTGGAATCTCATCACGTATACTCATTTAGTTTTATTGCAAGCTAATTTAAGTGCTTAAAGTGTGTTGAACTTTTATTTCACAGTTTCATATGTCTGAAGTTTCAGGCTGAGTTGCACCACCTAACTTTAACGGTAACTATGACGATAACCGGTGCTTTTTGTATGGAGTTTGACAGATTTTTGACGTTTGTCAAAGTTAAAGTAAGATGGTGCAACCCACCCTAATTGAAGCTTAATCAAAGCTTGTGATTAATTTTACTTATAAGCTACATTTGGTGTCTCTTGCTAAGTTGTAAATAACTTTCAATTCAAGAGTCAATAAATAAATAAATAAATCTTTGGACAATTTCACACAGCGCCAGCTAGCCCCAAAGTAAGCAACTTAATGCTTGTGTTATGGGTGCTAGCTTAACGGATATACTACGTATATACTTTTTTTTTTAAATACATACATATTATACATAGTAACACCCAGACCCGTCACAGAAATTAAAATTCATCATTTCAATTTCTGCCCGGCCGGGAATCGAACCCGGGCATAGTAGTCCGTTCTGAACCACTACACCAAACGGCCGACAACAATGTCACATTACCTACCTAACTATCACCCTTAGCACAAATCAACGAAATATTGTAGCATTAATTAATATAATTTATACGAGTATTACAATCGTATCTTCGCTCCATTCAAAATAATGTGACAAAGAGCATAAGCTCCGCCTATTTGCATTTATTTATGTACCATGTAAATAAATCAAACAATATCTTTTAGCAACATTCAGTCTCCACTACAGGTGCATGACCCTCTCCAATTTATCAAAGGTAAATAGAGAATTGGCATGGCCGCCACCAACCGGCCATTGTGGAAATCATTGAGGGAGGCCTATGTTCAGCAGTGGACGTCCTAGGGCTGAAATGATGATGATGAAATAGAGAATTCGTCCTACACATTCTAGGCTGACTAGACAAGTTGAAGGGGCATGATGTTTGCATATTGTCCATAAGTCGCATTTAACGAAATCCAGAGAAAAAATGAGAGTGGTTTTTACTCTTCAGAAATCACACTGCAAATCTCCTACGCTCATATGTATTCCCACGCAGTTTCATCGCAGCTGAATGCACATTTCTAAGCTGTGACCTTCTTTTTTCCCAACAGTTTCACAGTGCAATAAAGAATCTGTCCATATAAAGTACGTGTCTTTTGCTCGAGTAAAGTAACAATTTATGCATTCAAGAGCACGCTGAGATATGTCTAGTGCAAATCTCGCGAACTTGGCGCGGCCCCAGGCGCGACAAATGGATGAAAGTGTGTACACAGTTCAGGGTAGTATAGTATTTCTATTCTGAACAAAATTTTACTAGGACTACGACACTACGATAAACTTGACCTTCATTATTTTGACGATTAAGCTATAATTTCTGGCTGCACAGGAGTCACAGCGGTGGGAACGAGAGATGGGAATGGTCCCTGTTAGTTGGACTATGAACTCCTTCTATTTTCTTCAGTTAAAGTTTCCTTCTCTGTCAGCACCTTTAGGCTAAGCAACAATATGCTAAATAGAGCCCACTGATCAACGTATGTCTCGAAGATACAAGACATATAGCTCTCGCTTTTTTATCGTAGATTGTCAGTCCATCTAGCTTGAAGGGTGTTCTAACTAACCTTGACCAAATTATAATTGACGACCTGCTTAAATTGAAAAGTTTACTTTACTACTAGTCAAATTAATGAATTTTAAGTCTACTTATGGACTAAGTAAATCGTTAAATTTTTACTACCTACTGTATTTACGTGTGTACTGTGACATGTGTTTGTTTCAGCCGTACTAGGATTCCTGAATCGTTTTGCAGGTAAAATGTTTCCTTGTTTGATGCGATAGGTGGATCTCTTGTAGACACATAATTTGTTGGCACAGCAATATTCCCAAGCTATGTTTATGCCAATTTAATTTGACTTTTGAAAAGCGTCTATCGCTTGTCAGAAAGATCGCTGCATTTAAAAGAACGCGTCTTTACATCAAGTCTAAAGTGTACTGTAATATTTTGTAGGAGCATTGGTACACATATTCGTGTGATTTTCAAAAAGGCGTATGTTGGCTTCGTTATTAAAACAACGCTTCCTTATCGTATAGTAGTAGCCAATAGTAGGTACTTAATATTTTAATCACTTAAGTTACTTTTTAGGAGGAATATCATGCAGTATTTGGTATCCTGAGGGCTGAGTGTGAGTTTTTTTCAAACGCGCTCACTACCTAGTGAGCGCGTCAAAAAATGACATCAAATGTATGACTTATTGTACAGCGCCCCTAGCGGGAAACTTTCAAAAATTAAAATATTCATACATTGTAAACTCACACTCAGTCCACCGTTCTTAAAAACCATAGGTCTCGCAAATAATAATAGTTTGTGAGAGCATAAACATTTGTCACTATTATGCTGATTGCTGACCATGGCAAATGGAACATGTTTGATTGATTTGACAGGGTCCCTAGTAATAAGAACTATATTTCCACTGATAACCCATCCCAGATATGCTAGTTATTGGCCTACCAGGATCGCGACTCTGCAATCTCAGAACCAGGGATGTTATGGACATGAAGTTTCGGTTATACGATTACGGATATAAGAATAATATTATACCGGTTTCGGTTACGGTTACGGATATGAAATCATTTCGGATTATCCGAAAGTTTCGGATATTTCGGTTACGGATATTAAAATTTTAAATGTAAAATTCAAATATCAAGATGCTGTGCAACCCAAATAGCCAGTACTGTGATCCGTAGGTTCCGACCTATGACAATGGTAAAACAGGCGGGGATATCAGATTGTGCCAGGGAATGCCAGACAAGTAACAAATATTAAAAAACATTAAGGTTTAGACTCCGCCTTTATCCGAAACTTTTGAATCGATTTCAGTTACGGATATTTTTTTATTTCGGGTATCCGATAGTTTCGGTTACGGTTACGGATATCCATAAAATCCCTGCTGAGAACCTTTTTCTGGACAAAACGTACATAAATCATCGCGTGCGCAGCAATAAATAGTTTCCAAGCGAGTGAGTGCTCGGCGTAGGCCTTGTAATCGGGTTCATATCAGTTTTAGTAAAGCGACTTTAGCAAATGGATTTTAGGAGTCCTTTATTTTACTTGGGAGGACCTTTTAGGCACAATTTTAAAAGAGACAGCAGCCTGAGAGGTAATTATTTCATTCATTTTTGTCACACAGAAAAGAATAAGATGAACTGCAACTTTCATCCCTATGATAAAGCAGAAATGATAAGAGAATAAACCTATGTATTACTGTTATTTATATCTCCAAAGAACAATAATTTCCATACATTGTTAACGATAAAGAAACAACTTGCTAGTATTATTCCAAACTCAGGCTACTTATCTAAATATATAAAAGGAGAAACTGACTGACTGACTGACAGATCAACGCACAGCCTAAACGGCTAAACGTAGGCACTTGAAATTTGGAAGGGACGTAGCTTAGGTACCGTAGAGGTAGAGAATTCCCGAAATTCCCACGTGAACGGGAATTAGCGGGGAAAACGGGATTCACGCGTACAAAGTCGCGGGCGGCCGCTAGTTGAAACTATAATAAAAAATAGTGAATGATTTTTTTACGTTTCTTCTTGTATGTACCTACTTAAAAATATCTTGCAGCAGTGAACGGGATAATTATAAAAAATGTTATGTTAGAATTTATGTAAATGAGCCGGTTTAGTACGAAATTACTGAAAATATATTAATTTAATGACGTCATACAGCGTTTTCGGTTCATTGATTCAGAAAGAGTCGATACAATATGCTGTGCATAATCAACAATAATCAATTGACGGGAACGATCATGACAAATTATAGCTGGAGCTATGGAAGATATCAATAATACAGGGTGGAAACGATAATTGATCCCGCTCTATTATTTCTAAGCTTTACAAGAGATATCGAAAGGCTGGAAACATTGAATTTTCGGATAGATCCAGTTATTTTTGTTCGATTGATACCGTATGATAGTGCTCGTGAAGCACGTTCAGGATAAGTAACCAGTTTTTGAATATCGTGTATAGTTTATAACTAATCGAGTGAGATCACTTATCTTATCGTTACCACCCTGTATATTGTTTTTATTTCATGTTCATAATTATGATGTTTAAGTAAGTCAAGTTCAACGGTTTCAGCAATGGGTTTCGAATTCAAGAGAACACTATTTTGATCGTTGACTAATCGACTTTCGTGCTAAACTTAAAAGCTTATGTACTTAAATAACTTACTTTAAAGTAGCTTAGTTGAACGTGACTAATAATAAGTTTTATTCGTTTTCTAGTGCAAACTACAAGCTCTAGATATTTTGTGTCTATCTAATTAGCATTATTAATTCGTTCGTTCGATCGTTTCAGCCGAAAGACGTCAACTGCTGGACAAAAGCCTCCCCCAAGGATTTCCACAAAGACCGGTTCTGCGCCGCTCGCATCCAGGCACTTCCCGCCTTTTCCTTCCTTCACCAGATCGTCAGTCCACCTAGTGGGAGGCCTGCCCATTCGAGCAATATTACTATCATTGTTAGCGACGCGTTCATAATATTATTTTTAAGTGTTAATTTGTATTGTTTCTCAGTGTACTATTCATTGCTTAAACCCATATCACGCAAATGTATGTAAAACTGCGGTAGTTATAAGTTTGTTTTTATTAAATATTGGAGGGTATTTTATGGCCCTATTTCTGCCTGTCATAAGCGACAGTTGAGAATGAACCGTCAGTTCAAATCGATCCACGAGCGGCACCGCACGCCGCCACAGTTGTAATAGGTACTTGGAATAAACGCGATTTCATACAAACGTTCGTTTTTCTCCGATTCGCACCTACGATTGCCAACAATTATAGTTCAAATAACTCATTATCTACAGTATTTTTATATCAAACAACCAGGTATTAGATCAAAAAGTTGTAACACTCGACAAAAAGCATTCGTTAATGAATCGCACATTCGCTCGAAACATTTGTGAGCGTTCGCATCTCGTTATTTGTTAACTCGAAAACTTATGTCGGAAAATTTGTAACAACCTTTGTTAATGTGAGTACTTAAAATAATACGTCAAGTGAAATTTCGTAAAGTTGAGTCGTTTTAATTCTTTGTTTTGTCTCGACGTGCTCTGGCTTTGAAGGTGGTGTTGGTGTCTATAGCAACTTATAAGTACAGCATAATGTAACTTTGTCTGTCTGTTTGAGAATTGTTTAAAAAAATCGCTGAAATAATTATATTTATCATCATCACCATTAGGTATAATAAGTATTATCAGCCTTAAAACATTCACTGCTGAACATAGGCCTCCCCCAATGATTTCCATGAGGTCGTAGGTCCACCTTGTGGGTGGACGTCCTACGCTGCGCTTACCGGTAAATGACCTCCACTCCAGAATCTTGCTACCCGATGGTACACTTATACAATGAACTAATTTTATTAGTGTCAATCATTTATAACGATGGTGTCAAATATTTGGGTATACATAGAACTACATAGAGTCATTTTGAAAAAAAAAACCATAGAGATGAAATAGTGGACGGTATTTGATACCAATTTCGGTATAGAGCTGGAGCTGGAATGGGACAAGAAAAAAAAGAGGTTCCTTTTTCAAAAATACTGAAACTTAAGGGGTGTTTTTATTTTCTTTCTTTCTAGATATGAATTATGGTATTGGTTATAAAAATGATAACTTTTTAAAAAAATAAAACCGACTTCAAATGCGTGAACACAAAAAAAAACTAAAAATTGAAAATATTGCGTATAAAAAAGTTCATCCCCAATTTTCCACCCTTGGGGGTGAAATATTTTCTTCAAATTCGCATGAAACCACCCTTTTGATAATACCTATTCAACAAAAAAATAATCGTTCAAATTGATTTATAATCGGCGGAGATATTGCGTATAAAAAAGTTCATCCACAATTTTCCACCCTTGGGGTTTTTTTTTTTCTATTATTAAATTTAAATGGGACCACCCTTGAGGTATTACCTATACGCAGAAAAAAGATTTGTTCAAATCGGTTCATAATTTGCGGAGTTATCGCGTAACAAACATAGAAAAAAAAAACATACGGGTCGAATTGAGAACCTCCTCCTTTTTTTGAAGTCGGTTGAAAAACATGATATGCGAGAAAATTCACAACTAGAAGTTAGTACTCCAAAAACCTGCAAAGCTTACATAAATCACTTATCAAACTATATTCATAGAGAAAAACGGACATTTCATATACGCGTCATAGAAACTATTCTAAAACCGTTCATACATTTATTCATGAATTGTCTCGATTGCTGCTATTGTCATACACGATTTACCAACCAGGCCATGCATCTCCGTTGATCCCTAATTCTATACAATACGAATGAAAGTCGCATAACGCGTGGCTGGTCTAAATTGGCATTTCATAAACAAGTTTGAAACCTATTTGCAGTTAGAGAAACGCTTATTTCACACTGCGGAAAGGTTAAATTTGATTGTGTTAATGTTTGTTTAAGATTGTAAGTTATGAAGTAGTCGTTAGGAGTTCTTTCGGTGGATTTTAGGGAGCGCCCTACGGAATATAGTTTTGATAGCGAATGGGCCTACAGCACCTTTAGGATATTTAAACATTATCCAAGGCAGTGAGATTCTATTGTTTTTAAAATGGGAATTACTGTATGTTCATTTGTGAGGTGAGATACAGGTCAAGAGCTTCCTCAGTGTGGATTAAAAAAATACAGGGTGGAAACGTTAAGTGATCTCACTCGATTATTTCTAAACTATACAAGATATTGAAAAACTGGTAACTGATCCTGAAAGTGATTCATGAGCTCTTTCAAACGGTACCAATAATAGGGAACAGAATAAACTCGATCTATCTGAAAATTCAATGTTTCCAGCTTCCATACTAAATGTATGCCAGCCACACAATATTAGAAGTGTAATTTATTTAATTTAATAATAAACTCTTAAATTAAACTCGTAAATTGTATTCTTATTTAAAATTATTCATGGAAAACATTGGTTTTAGGCTTTACTTGCTATAATATTGTCAAGAGATGAGTGTCATGACTGTGGTAGTACTAAATGTATGGAAGAAAGAAACATTGAATTTTTGTATAGATCCAGTTTATTCTGTAACCTATTATTGATACCGTTGGATAGATCTTGTGAAGCACTTTTAGAATCAGTAATCAGTTTTATGATATCATGTGTAGTTTTTAAAATAATGTGACTTTACCAAATGTATGGAGGCTGGAAACATTGAATTTTCGGATAGATCCAGTTTATTCTGTAACATATTATTAATACCGTTTGATAGAGCTCATGAAGTACTTTCAGGATCAGTAACTAGTTTATTGATATCTTGTATAGTTTAGAAATAATCCAGTGAGATCACTTATCGTTTCCACCCTGTATATTTATTAGCCCAATATGCCACTCATTGAACAGTGTCCCACTTTTTGTACATTGATAACTAAGCCACAGATAAATTACTTACGGTCTTGTTACTCTGAATTATTCAAATTAATTTTAGGAATACGTCTACCTGACACGTAATAAGATGATCATTGACTTAATTACATTCTTCGCTAAATGAAATGCAATTAAGTTCAATGAAACGTCTTGATACTCGATACAATGTTGATGAAGATAATTTAATCACAATTTTTTACTCTACTTTTTACTCGTGTATCTTTTCTACTGTACGTGTACATATTTATCGACATTTATGTTGATTGAAATATCGATAAATATATCAATACTGAACATCACTACTGCTAGTTTATTTAAAGCTCTGACTTGGGGGAAGAATAGCGCCATCTGTCTTTATTTATAGTGGAAGGGTTTGGTCACTAGCCGGTTATGTAGAGCTTTTGGATCGCTTTAGAGCTAGAGCCTGTACAAAGTCAATAAATAAGGGTGCATAGAGTTTATAAGGTACTTCGCACTCGCGTGCGCAATATATGGGGGCATTTGTCTAGTGCTGTCAGTGGGTCTATGAAAATTCAGGCGTCACAAGTGGCGCTGGCTTCAGTTGATAGTTTAAGCTATTTAAATTACAATGGCCCTCATATTGGCTATATTAAAACTTCATGATATTTATTTTGATTAATAAATCAACTAATTTAGGTAATACCACGACATGGATGAATTTCCTATAAAATACTTGTACATTATAGGCATTCCAAAGCATAATTGCGGTTTGTTCTATCGTTTATTCAATAGGTATATCTAAAATATTGCACGGATCAATTGAATCAATGAGATAGTCAATTAATAAGTCTTCAATAATCATGAAATAACATAATTATTATAAATACCTCTCCATCGTCTTAATTTTAGGCATTATTATAAAAGTATGTCCCTTAGTTACCATAAGTTACTAATTGACCCTAGATACAGTTCCTAGAAATGTCAGATTTTGCGAGAACACCACGATAAAAAAAATGAATCCTCAACCACGGAGGAACTGGCTATCTTACCTCTAACTGCCGTAATACAACAATGCTATTAAGCCATGTATTCATTAGGCAACATTTGTTGATAAACTATTTATGACTAGTGTGAAACAAGTTTACCATAAACAGGTTTCTGAAACTTAGCCGTCCACACTTGCTCTCCACTCATAGCGGGGAGCACGGTAACATGTATCATTATAATAAACAATGTTTTATCACCTATGTTTATGGAATGTTTATAAACTGTTTACAGAGATGATGAAACATTATGAAACATTGCTTATGAACAGTTTATAAATAGTGTTTATCAACAAATGTTGCCTAATGAATACATGGCTTAACATTTTTGTTATGGCAACAGACTTAGGTAAGATGGTGGTAGCTAGTCAGGCGGACTTAGAACAAGCCCTACCACCAACCAAACCGAATAGAAAAATGTGCTCCCACTGGGAATCGAACTCGGGAGCTCTGAGTCTGAAGCAGGTGGTCTTACCACTAGACCACAGAGGTGGTTTATAGTTAGTTTGAATTCAGACATTACATTCCTCTCTTAATAAATTATGTAATTTTCCATGCGAGCTTTCAAGGATTTATCATTCTGGATGCGGTTTGCGGTCAGATCGACAAAGTTGTTCATACATGATGCGCTTTGCATTCAAGTTGACTTGACCGCAGACCGCAGAACGCGTGGCAAATCCTTTAAAGCCAATTTACCCCATTCAAGTTTCAGTTTCATAAAAAAAATGCAAATAAAAGTAGCAGGGATGTACCAATAGATCAACATGGAAAGCATTGGGGGAGGCCTATGTTCAGCAGTGGACGTCCTATGGCTGAAATGATGATGATGATGATGAAAAAAATTGCATGATTCGTTCTGCAAGAAAATAGTAAATTAGTTCTATCATTTAAGCGTGAAATGTAACAGACATATATACCTACTTTAATTAATATACTATTACTACGGTTATGAAAAAACAAGGAAAAAAATAATATGATGCCAATCAAATGTCCAAAATGGCGCCTGTCAAGTGTTAAATATTACCTTCTTACCCTGATTTTCCGCAGATTGGTCCAAGACAAGCCCTTTAAGGTAAGGTTAGGTTATGTACAGTCACGGAATGAAAAGGTTCGTCAGTTTTCAAATTGATTCCTTCAACGAATCGCGAGCACATATTACCTTTTGAAACTATGTTACAGAATAATCTCGAGTTAGAGAAAATAATCTTTAACTGTTCGTCTGTAAAGTTCAAAATTTTTCAGATCAAAGTTGTTTGACGATTTATCTTGTCAAGATTATTGTGATTGATAAACTAAAACCTTCTTGTTGGTTCAACCTGCCATTATTATTTCTATTAAATAAAAAAAACTACATTTTGTAACATTGCATGGGATATAAAATTAAACAAGCAAAACCTTATTCGTTAGCAAACGTCATATTTATTTAAATGTTAGCAGCACTGTTTCTTGCACTGTTATGTTGGCAGGTTTGACTCTTACAGTACCTAGTGCAAGCGAAAACCGACACTAAGGTGTTGAACCTTTTCATTCCGCGACTGTACCTTACCCATAGACATTATATCAGATTAGAAAGAATTTGTAATATAAATCAGAAGACAAATCAAAGCGGATCCTTTATTAAGTTCTATTATTAAGATAAAGTAATTGCTCTTCAAAATAAGAAGATTTCAATCTAAATATAGAATAGATTTGTTTAGGTAGCTGATAAATTAGTTCTCGTGAAATAAATAATAACAATAACTTCTTAGAATAATCCAAAGTAATTTAATTGTATGTAATTTCCCATTTAATTTAATCCAAAGAAATAATATGGTTTTTAACTATATTTGTGAATAACTTTATTTTTGGGCTACTTTATTACCTAGATCTTGCGATCCAATTACTAGATATTTTAATGTCAAAGATTAGTAAAATAGTTGCTTTTCATTTTTATCCTACTAATATAATAAATGCGAAAGTTTGGATGTCTGGATGTTTGTTACTCTTTAGCGCAAAAACTACTGAACGGATTTTGATGAAACTTTACAGTATTATTGTTTGTAACCCAGAACAGGCCTCCTACTAGATGGACCGACGATCTGGTGAAGGTCGCGGGAAGAGCCTGGATGCGGGCAGCGCAGGACCGTTCATTGTGGAAAACCTTGGAGGAGGCCTTTGTCCAGCAGTGGACGTCATTCAGCTGAAACGAACGAACGAACCCAGAATAACATAAAGGCTATAATTTTTAACGATCTGTGACAATCTAAATTTCACGCGGATGAAACCGCGGGCAAAAGCTAGTTAAATTATAGTAATATTAGTAATTTGTGTACTACAAATTAGTAATACCCTTTTAAAAACAGTTTGTTACTATGCATTACGTTTCAATTAAAATCGGCTTGCCTGGCTATCTACCAGCATCTTACCTAAGCTTTTCGATATAACAACAATGTTGTGACCCGGTAGTTGAAGGTAAGATAGTTCGTCTGTGGACTCATCCACAAACAATCTATCTTACCTCAGATCAGATTAGATCAGATAGAATCCTCAGATTCTATTATCATCATCATCACTTCCCATGCAGGCAGGCCAAGAGTTTCCTCATGGACCAAAAAGTTTTTCAACCCGCCAGTGTTTTTCCATCACATTCCTTCCAATCCAGTTCATCGCTCTCTTCATTACGTAAGCTTATTACGGCATACACGAAATATGATTCGCTAAGTGAAAACAAATGGCTCTATTATTTCGTATGAGCCATGATTATTTCGATCACGTACTCCGCTCCTTTACACAAACCGCGACGGCACGTAAATGAAAATGATTAGGTTATTTTATTGGGCGACTAAAATTGGTATTTTGGATTAGGGGGTAGTTGCGTAAGGCCGAATAGATTAAAGTTTTGAACGTTATTGTAATAGGGCAGACAGAGGAGAGTTGCAATAGAGGTGGGTTGTAACAGTCAATTTTTCTGAACCTAGACTATACAGGGTGGAAACGATAAGTGATCTCATTAGGTACTTCTAAACTTTACAAGATATCGATCCTGAAAGTGCTTCACAACCTCTATCAAACGGTATCAATAATGGGTTATAGAATAAACTGGATCTATCCGAAATTTCAAAGCTTCCATACATTTAGTACAGCCACAGTCTATGGCACTTGATAGCAATTTGTGGGTGCTCTAATCGTAAAGGAAGCAGGAAGGCAATGGATGCAGGTCGCTACCAACCGGGCAACATGGAAAGCATTGGGGGAGGCCTATGTTCAGCAGTGGACGTCCTATGGCTGAGATAATGATGATGAAGGTGCTCTAAGTGGACTACGCCTTAGAGCCTGTCTAGATGACGCGTATTTACTCGCGAGTTTCGAATCGCTCGATAGTGAGGTACCTACTAGAGGTTCATACATTCTATCCACATGCAGTCCGCGTTTCGCCTAAGAATCTCAATCGCGCGATTCAAAACGCGTGAGTGAAAACGCGTCATCTGTAGGCCTAAGATGCGCGCCACGATAAGTGTTTTTAAAGATTGTAAGGGTCTAATGCTCGTTTTCACCATCAATCCCTAATTTTTAAGTGACCCATATGAAAACAAAATTCCTGTTATGTGTTACCATAGGGTCACTTAAAAATCAGGGATTGATAGTGAAAACGGGCATAAGGCTGGGATGCACCATCTTACTTTAACTTTGTCAATCGTCAAAAATATGTCAAACGCCATACAAAAAGCACCGGTTATCATCATAGTTACCGTTAAAGTTATGTGGTGCAACTCAGCCTAAGTGTTCAAATCCAAATTTAGAAATTAGTTCTCGTTAAGCACGTAAATAAAGCCTCCCCATAACGATGCTTGCCGGAGATTTCCGCAGCATCGGTCACGTCTCCCAGACCTCTAATTGTGCCATTTCTTCTTCCCGTCTTATTAACACTATCTCTTATTTGTGCAGATAAAACATACATATGGATGACGATTATTGGTGATCTATTTCATAAAAATTGGTGTATTAATAAATAATTAATATCTAGGTCAACATCATCATCATCTCAGCCATAGGACATCCACTACTGAACATAGGCCTCCCCCAATGATTTCCACAAAGGCCGGTTGATAGCGGCCTGCATCTAGCGCCTCCCTACTGTTAAAAAGTCGTCGTAGATTCTAGGAAAATTAAAAGATATTTGCAGATTTGATAAATTATGTGCCTTCACTATATTTTTTTTTACATTTTAAAAGAGACATTATTTAAAAATTGAGTGGGGTTAAATCGCATGCATTTCGCATACCAAAAATGTATTTTTTTTAAATAATTTTATTAAGATTGTAAACTTTCGCGCTCCATTATTATTAGAATAGATATTAGCGTATCCCAACGCGACATTTTTTATGTAGTACAGTCAGCGTCAGCGTCAAATAGTTCGTGTCGTGACACCCAAAGAAGCTAGTACACCTAAAGTGGTAGCTAAATCCTTTTAAAAAAAGGATTCTATGAAGTAAACGTTTTATAGACAAGAGCGCGTGGATTTTACCTGCCTAGCTCGCACTTATTGCGTGTCATGTAAGCTATAAATCCCATCAAAAACAATACTTGTCAAAAAAACCAAGTCTCGCAACTCAGTTGTTCTACGGTAAAAAGTTGTGAGATCCATGTAATACCAAGTCCAGGCCAGGAAATCTTTAACGTTTTACATAAATTAATTGACTTGGCCATCGCACTAAATAATTTAATTTATACGTGTTTTCATGCGATGGCCAAGTCAATATATTTATGTAAAACGTTAAAGATTTCCTGGCCTGGACTTGGTATTACATGGATCTCACAACTTTTTACCGTAGAACAACTGAGTTGCGAGACTTGGTTTTTTTGACAAGTATTGTTTTTGATGGGATCTCATTTCTTTTTGTATTTTGTAGACAGCAGTTATGTATCTAGAAAACTGGACCGAAATTGAAAAATTTTACTCGACTTGGCGGTTGCACTACCGTGCCCCCAAATATTTTAGTTTTTCCTTGATTCATACACCAAACACTACTTATATTCCAAATTTGAAGCTTCTAGGTCTGCTAGAAGTGCCTTAGAATTTTGATGATCGGTGAGTCAGTCAGTGAGTCAGTGAGTGACAAAATTAATAAACTTTGACCCGTTATAATTCTTAAACTACTGGTTAAAATTGAATGAAATTTGAAATATACCGTGTCTTTACAATGCCTGCATGGTTACTGAAAATTCAGTCTTCTAGTTTAATCCACAACGAAGTTACAGGGGGTCGAAAATGGCCTGAATTGCTTCGAGAAAAGGATGGTACGGCCGTGCCGCTTTTTTGCTCGACTTGGTGGGGGCACTGCCGTGCCCCCAGATTACTGTATTTTATTTGAAAAAGATGCTGACTGCTGACAAAGGTGACTGAGTTTCTTTCGCCACTTCTTCTCAGCACCAGCCCATAATAATATGTTGTCCCGAAGTGGTGGTAGGGCAAGCTATATTTGGGACGTGTATTAGTGCCCTAGAAAGGACCTGTCTACTCACGGACATTGCCCGCGGGCGCCGTGACCGGAGGGAGCGGCGAGCGTTCGGCGAACGAACGAGCAATGTTCGGTTCGCGAGCGAACATAGAAGAAGACGATCCTGACGCACTCTCTTCAACGACTTTGCACTAAACGGTCTCGATATTATTGTAAATTTATACCGAATAGATAGACAATTTTATACAGTCCACTCTTTCATTTTATTAACTCACTATCGAAGTAACAGGGCCTATGTACTCGTACTATTTGAATTTTGAATTTTAGCCAAAAAGTCTTTGTTGAAATTGAAATAAGGTTGTGTTACCAACGTATTGGTCACTTTGGGTGTCACGTATTTAACGCTGACTGTACATAGCGTCCTCTTTAATTAATAGGTTTCTAGCAGCTGTATGTGCTTATTAGGTAGAAACTCGCTGCAACGTCACAAAGGAATCGCAACTGATTGGAATCGTAATTAGAAAGAACATTTAATTCCCGAACCTATTTCTGGATAGCAGTTACATTTTATATTGAACTAGCTGTGCCCGCGACTTCGTACGCGTGAAAACCCGTTTTTGCAACCTTTTTCATTATTGCTCTGCTCCTATTGATTGTAGCGTGATGTTGTATAGCCTATAGCCTTCCTTGATAAATGGGCTATCTAACACTGATTTTTTTCAAATCGGATCTGTAGTTCCGGAGATTAGCGCGTTCAAGTAAACAAACAAACACTTCAGCTTTATAATATTAGTATAGATGGCACTTACAGACTTACAGGGCAGATCTGCCATCCTAGACTGCATCTCACTTAACACCAGGTGCGATTGCGGTCAAATACCTGCCTTGTCTTGCATAAAAAAAAAATACGTAAGAACGAATAAAAACAGAGAAAAATGCAATTATGGAAGTTGGAAATTAGAACTGCCTGTTAGGGTATATCTTTGACATCAATTTAAACAAAAAATAAAACTTTCAGACTTTTTTGATAAGTACATTTTTAAAGCTAAGTTGCACCAACTTACTTTAACCGTAACTATAACAATAACCGGTGCTTTTGTATGGAGTGAATTATTGTGATAAAAAAGAAAATAATCTTCAAGGCATCTCAGACAGAAACAAAGATTAAATAAAACCGTGAGCAACAATAATTTTCACTTTACACCCGGTTTTTAATATCGTAGAATTTTTCTGAATAATAAAAGTGAAAATTTAAATCGTCCAGATAGGGATGGTTCTCCTTGCATTTTGTTTGGTTAGTCCAATTTTTTTAATGTGATTGTTTATAATACATTTTTTTATTATCTTTTTCTCTTGTGAATTTACATGTAATTTATCACATTTTCATGAAAGTAGGTAGTTTTAAGACTTTAGCTTCATTAATGTTTCCATCAACACCTTTTTTCGTGCATTCCTTTTTGACCGACTTCAAAAAAAGGGAGAGGTTCTCAATTTAGAAAAATACCATTATTTTACTAGTTGGAAAATAAAAGCCAGTAAGTACCTAGAATAGTAGTTTATAAATATTTTTTCTGCCGAATCTTGTTTTGCTAAAACAAATTGTACCTAGTTGATGGTATAGATACCATTCGTTTAACAAAATAGAACTTACTTCTAGCAAGCATAAAGTATGAATTTGAAAACACAAACTGTGGGAGCCCTAGACCTCTACACAGATGGCCACGATTATCACCCAGGCGTGTGCGCAAAACTGTAATTTGTGCACAAACTTTTATGCAGATTGCAACGGCCTGTAGCCAGATGTTACGTGCGTCTACGTGTAAATATATTTGCATCGGAATTTAAACCATATTACAGCTGAATAACTTACATAGTGTACGCATTTTTGTGCTCGTGAGTGTAGTCATGTTGATGGTAGATATCGTGGAATGTGCCTGACTGTACCTATAGGGATGTTTCAGTAGAATTTAAGAGAAGAGGAGGGAATAAATCTTACGTAATCTTTTTAAATACAAACTCAAACTTTTTATTGATATTTATTTATAAGTCCATTAATTTATAGCTCTTATATCTTCATGTGCCAAACAATATTAAGTACACATAGTACAATCTATTCATAATTTGGTTTGCAAGTAATAATTCTATAACACAATCCCAAAAACGAAGCAAGATCTTTGAAAATATAAATAAATTCATACAATAGTTCTAGGGGAAAGTAGTACGAGATGATCCCCTTAAGCGTTTAAATAATTTAAACGCTTTTTCGCTGGAGCTGTGTTGCATATATCACTAATAAATTCACCTGCTTCATCACCCTCTACCCCAGCACATGCTTTATGGCCCCATTTTCCACATGCATAATATTTTATCCATCCTTCACCCTTGGTATCGCTTGAAAACTTTTCTGTTCAGTACAGCCACTCAGTATCATCTTCTTCAGACTCAGGTGAGTTATATGAAGTTCTCTTTCTTTTATTTCACTTCCCTTTACTTACTCCATTGACTTTTTTGTTTTAATTCCCAGGGATCATCTCGTACATATAGGAAGGGATCATCTTGACCCAAGTCCTACTTTTTGTTAAATATTTGCTAAAATAATCTACAAGTACGCGTCCATGTTTTTATGGCCAAAATATTAAAATTAAACATAATAGAAAGCCTAACAACAACAGTAATTACATTTAACATTGTTTGAATAAAAGCAGCATAAGCTCAAAGTCATGCCTATTTTAGATCAAAAGTACACAATTTATCTTTTTTCTGGTCAAATTCGATGTATCGCTCACGCCACCATTACGATTTGACTGAGGCGGGGAGGTGTCCAGAGCTATGTTTTACCAGTGAAAGAAACTAAATAACATTAGTGGTTTCAGCACAATCGTAAAGGATCATCTTACCCCAGGGGATCAACTCGTACTACTTTCCCCTACCCTTTGGTCGAGGGAAGCTCGGATTGGCCGGATCAAACTCCCCTCACCCCGCGCTTCCCTTGACCAAAAAGTGGTAGGGCGCGTCCTTGTGGATGAAACGATCTATAGTCATTAGGTATTCAAAATTCGAAACTGACAGGTCTCATTCACAGTTGAAAATGACCTATGGCAGGGTACTCCCCTGTCATGTACGAGGTAACGTAGCACGTCGTAACGTAGCATGTACCGTGTCCAACCTTCAAGTGAGTACGGCTCGTCCACGGTCATCGCATATCTAGCTGCGAGCTCCTGAATCCTACTGCGAGCCGCCTTTGTGCTCGCAGTGATACCTGCAGGTCGCTGCGATCTCCCTGAGAACCACGCGCGAGCGGGCTCGTGCCTATGTACTCACTTGATACAGTATCTGATACATTACAATGCTACACGGCTAGATGAGTACCCTGCTTATCGATCCACGTTTATACTCGACTATTAAACCATAACAAGTATTCGATAGTACCATTGTGCCTCATCATTATAGAGCTATAACCTAGAACTAGCCCTGCGTATCTTGTTTGACAGATATTTGTCAAAGTGGTAACTAAATTATCTCAGAAGATTATTCAATTTGGTTCAGTTAAGTTAGTTAGCATTAATTAAATTAATTAGGTCAGTGATTCACTGATGAATGCTTCACTGGACATTTAATTGTAACATTAAATTTACTAGTAACAATATTACGAGTATTAACCCGAAATCCTATCAGCAGCATTCATTTTAAGTAGGTATAGTATTTTATGTAAAAAACCACGTCCTCTTTTCAATGTACCGCACTGCAAGACGAGATACGCGAGCAATGCACCGCTATCACGTTTGCCGCGAGTGTATAACCAGTTCTTCAGCGAGATTGACCTATTTACCTATAGCAAGGTAAAATTTAGATTACAAGCCATTAAAGTGCTAAAAGATGCCTGATCAGTGGGTGGGCCAAACACACACACACACACACACACACACACACGAACACACAAGGAGCATAATGTGTATATGTTTTGTGTTTCATTTAATGTTTTAGTGTCAGCATAATTTATTTTATTATTTTTAATTTATAGTTATGTGGTTATGGGGTTATCTAAACGATTCGACATTTCCAACTCAATATGATATTCTGTGGAAATCTGTAATTAGCTGTAAGTTTTATTCAATACTAATGTATAATAAATTACCATAATGTATCGCCGTTGATTTCCCAAATAAATAAAATAAATAAATAAAAAATAAAAGTCTAAAAAACAGAACGACTCTAAGAAAATTAGCCATTATTCTGGTTTTTTTTTTTCAGATTTTTCAAGCCAACAGATCAGTTTTTAGAGGCGCCCGGGCCCTATTCGAACAAAAATTGGCACTTTAAACTTTCGTATTTTGCAAACGGATCCCTAAATCGAGAAAAAGTCTTACAAATCCCTAAACCATTTTAAAAGACCTATCCAACGATACCTTACATGAAGGAGAAAAAGATGAAAAAAAAATCATCCCCACTTTACCCCTTAAATGGTTTCTGTCCGTTATAAAGGACATGTCAAACAATTGCCTACAGAATCTAAATTAAAGCAATTTATCGACTTTCAAGGGATATTTTATAAAAAGCATGATATTTTATGTGAAACACGGGGCAGTAGTTCCATAAAAAACCGCAAATTTTAAAAATTAAGACAGTTGAATAACTGCAACACCAAGTTCAAGTTTTCGCTGTTGATAAATATGGCAACACTGTGGGTATTACACTTGTTCTTGTGCTTTATTGACTGATTTTAGAATATTAACGAATAAAACTGACGATTATTGCCAAAACTGTAAAAAAATATCGATTTTTTTTCATTCATTTCAAGGTTACAAATGTTATGTCACTTAAAACGGACAACGCCATGTATCAGTAATAAATACTCATGTTGATTTTTAGACATTTTTACCCCATTTCCCCCTTTTAGGGGTTGAATTCTGAAATAACCTGAAACACGTGTTTATTAATTTATCCATAGGAGTACTCCTGTGAAGTTTCGAATTAAATAGTGCAACTAATTTTGTTTCGCCCTACAAACTTTGGACCCCCATTTCACCCCCTTAGGGGGTAATTTTGGAAAAATCCTTTCTGATAACACCCTTAGACCCTAATAAGGAACCTACATGCCAAAATTTGTGTCTTTATACCCACCGGTTTGGGTTTTATGTTGATATATCAGGCAGTCAGTTTCTCTTTTTATATGTCTGGGTATTTTTTGATAAATTTATGTAAAATCAACAGTAAATAGTCCGGATGGATTGCAAAAGGCGCTGGATTAGCCAGAGGCTGATTATCAGGGATTCCTGTATTGTTATTAATAAAAGTTGTTTTACGTTTGTTTTCCTAAACTGGCAATGTCCGCCCTAAGTGACATGGATGTAATGCTAAATAATTGGCAATGTCCGTTTTGAGTGACATGTCATAACTTCTATACTAATTGAAATTTTTTCAAAAAGAAAACATTTTTTTCTTAATCTATCAAAACAATACCTAAATCCCAAATTTGACCATTTTTGAAGCAAGGGTTCAATGAGTGCCAATTTAAGGGTTACTGAGCTACCCTAAAAAAAAATTCAAAGTTTTATTTTACCGTTTTGTCAGCGTGATTAATATACATACCTCCACAAAATTACAGCTCTCTAGTGCCAACAGTTTCCAAGCAAAACCTCGGAAAGACAGACAGACATAACGAAACTATAAGGGTTCCTTGTCAGGACTATGGAACCCTAATAAATGGCAATTTAAACTAATAATCAACGCGAGTTTACCTTTTTATAATATACCTAAGGTACGTGATTACTGAAACCAAGATTTGTGATAATCTATAAATTGGTCTCGAATAATAACCACAAACATCATGAAAGCGCCATCTACTGGTGAGTGTGTATGCAGTCTCCAATAGATGGCACTGTGCTCTTTTAGATCGCGCTATCATTTGATTTTTTCCCGACTTTGAATACAAACAAAGATTGATCATTAGCTCACTTGAACTGTTGTATAACAATAATTTTGGAAAGCGTTTACTTCTTAGAAAGTGAACGTTAGTTAATACTATACGGGGTGGAATTTTGTGATGCCTCCTAGACTAGAGGAAAAATACCCATAATACTGTAGATTGAAAATTTAACTTAAAGAAAATATTCCTTTATTTTTGAAAAGATCTAGGTACATAAATGCATTCAAATATATTCGAAAACAAACTATCTACTGGTGAGTGTATCAGGGATGTTATGGATATCCGTAACCGTAACCGAAACTTTCGGATATCCAAATTAAAAAAAACCGAAACCGTAACCGTAACCGATTCAAAAGTTTCGGATTTAAGCAGTTTTAATTGTTTTTTTGTATAGCATTATTAAATATGTATTTAAGGCATAACAGCCAGATTTACCTTTATAATGCCATCTAGTATTAATTTTTATTTTTTTATCACTTTTTATATTCGATGTAAAGTGTGCGGCCATGAATGAACCGTGTTGGACAACTATTGCAAATTGCGTTCTAAAGCAGTCTCCAATAGATGGCACTGTGCTCCTTTCAATCGCGGTATCATTTGATTTTTTCCTGACTTTGAAGACAAACGAAGATTTTTCATTAAATTCACTAGAGTGAGCCCGCCGTAGGCTGGACTTTGGTCCAACACCGCGGTGGGCAACCCTCTAGTTGGGTTCGCCACTGATCGGGCGCCTTATGCGCTCGATAAGGCCCGATCGCGAACGTCAGTCTGCGACCGACGCGGACGAGCCTGGGCTTCGCTTCGCGAAGCCCACACTCGGCCTCGTCGGCACGCGCACCGACGATCGCCAAACGGCTAGAGTACCTTCTGTACTCGCCACTCTGCCCGGTGAAGTTGGAAAAGCTCTTCAAGCTACCAGCGCGCGTCCCTTCAAAAAAAAAAAAAATCCACATTAACCTAAGTAAGCTGTCTTGTTAGCCGTGTCGGAGTTTCTGCTTTATTTTAATTGCGTTTAAGTATTATTTTAACATTTTCACTTGTTTTAAAATATCACCAAGGCAGTGTAAATTAAGCCCAAATAACTTTTGCTATGTTTGTGGTCAAATTATATTGTCAAAAAAAAAAGAAACCAATCACTAAGACCGTAAAATGGGCCTATTTCTATTACTTTTCTCGGTAACAAACCTGATAAAAAATGGGTTCCTGGTGTAGTGTGCGAAAATTTGAGAAGTACATTATTGCACTAGGCTGCAGGAAAAAGAATAATTCGGCACCCCAATGTTATGTAGAGAACCAACAAATCACACTAATGACTGTTACTTCTGTCTCACTGAAACTACAGGTTTTAACAACAAAAACCTAGAACATACAATATCCTGATGTTGCATCAGTCACAAAACCTGTGCTGCAATCTGAAGGAGTTCTTTATCCGTCATTACCCGTAATTCCAATAGGGGAAAGATGCTTGGTATTCATTTAAAGCAGTAGTGAAAAGTTTCCTGGGAAACTATAAATTTATCTGAGAATTATGCAGAAATTGTTTCCAAATTATTGAGGAATTACCAATGAATGGGTGTGAATAAGTCGTTAAAAATTCATTTTTTACATTCTCACCTCAATTTTTTTCCTGAGAACCTGGGAAGCGTGAGTGTTAAGCATGGCGAAAGTTTTCACCAGGGTTTGAAGGTTTTTGAGGAAAGATACCAAGGAATTTGGGTTAAAAATATGTATGCGGATTGCTGTTGGTCTATAATAAGGGAAACTGATACTAATTAGTATAAAAGTAGGAGTAACACGACTCATTTTTGGTTGTTTTTAGAGATAAATGTATAAAAATGATAAAAATTAATATAATCAATATTCTCAAAATTTGACGTCCTAATTTTTTTCTAAGTTCAGTTTTTAAGTAAGGGTTAATAACTCTAACGATACATATCAGTTTCATCTCTGGGTAAAAAACCTTGTAAACTAGTGTAATTTAAGGTTGTCCAACGTAGAAATGGTCTAGCATGAACAACTTTCGTTTGCATATTCGATACTCAATCTTCGAATTAAACGATAACGTGACAATTTTGATTCTCAAAATAAGTTTCTATATCTCATACTAAGTCCACTTTACGACACGTTCACAAAGGCGCTGTTATAGTTTTCGTACTAAATTATTTTAAAGATCACCTCAAATTGTGAGGCTTCCGGCGACTGGGCCCGTAATTAACTGGGACCGCGGTTCCAGTCGCCGGATACGAAAAAAATAAATAATATTCTTCCGGCAACTGGGACCGCTCGTAAATGATAACTGAAATCAAAAAATGTACAGTCAAACGAAAATTTTTTAGATGTAATAATTGAAGAAAAATCCTTTTTAATTTAAAAACATCATTTTAATAATATAAAATATTTATTTAAAAACGGCTACCTGACCTTTAAATCGACGAGACTTTAGTCAACTCATACTGCTCAAAACTTATACCGCGGGATTAATTGTCCACATGAATACTTTTATTATTTTTCTTTTGTCATCTCATACCGCTTGAAAGAAAAGATAAAATACATATCTTTAAAATAATTTAGTACGAAAACTATAACGGTGCCTTTGTGAACGTGTCGTAAAGTGAACTTAGTATGAGATATTATAGTTGCACGAAACTTATTTTGAGAATCAAAATTGTCAAGTTATCGTTTAATTCGAAGGTTGAGTATCGAATTTTTTCGAATACGCAAACGATTCGAAGATCTACGTTGGACAACCTTAAAATTATAATAAATGAGGGCGCCACTGTCAATAACGGGTTTATTTAAGTTTTTTGCCATTGAATTTGTCATCACAGAATCGTGGGTATAGTAATCACGTAAACATCCACTTGTAAAGAAGTGAACGTTTTCAAAAATTGAAAAAGTCTCTTAAGTTTATATTTTATTAGGTGAAAAATCTTCGTTTGTCTTCAAAGTCAGGAAAAAATCAAATGATACCGCGATTGAAAGGAGCACAGTGCCATCTATTGGAGACTGCTTTAGAATGCAATTTGCAATAACAAAAGATCATATTTTATATTTAAAAAAAAAAACCAAGCTATGGCGTATAATTTTTTCCCCAGCAGACACTTTTATTCATGAATGTACGTACAAATATTTCGAATTATACGTCATAGCTTGTTTTTTTTTAAATATAAAATATGATCTTTTGTTATGCCTTGCAAAAGGTGCTATTGATTACTCCAGTTGCAAGATGGTGTGCTATTTTTTGGTTATAAGTTGGATTACATTTATTTTATACTAGCTGACCCGGCGAACTTTGTTCCGCCTTAATGGCAATAAATAAGCAGACTTTTTTTTAATTTCGAACGGGATAAAAAGTATCCTATGTCCTTCTCCTGGCTCTAAACTACCTCCCTGACAATTTTCAGCTAAATCGGTTCAGCCGTTCTTGAGTTATAAGCGAAGTAACTAACACGACTTTCTTTTATATATATAGATTCGTTGAATTATTTTAGGTGATTTACCATATAGTTAGGTGATGAATTTTTGTAAGCTTTTGATGGTCTCTTAAATTCTTTTTTAATTAAAATCTGTAAGATTGTATGGTTCGACATTGAGCATGGAGGAAGCAATTTCGTGATTTTGTCGTTGTATTACAAATCGGGGACATTGTGTTAATAGGTGCTTCCACGTTTGAGAGTCACTTCTCATCGGCGACTATGTGAAAGCGGTGCAAATATGATTTGTGATAACCGTGGTTGGTTAACACTTAGGTCATGGTTATACTGATTTAATAAAAAAATCTGTCGTTTGATTTATAGTACTTATAGTAGATTTATAGTGGATTTATAGTAGATTCTAAGGGGAAAATAATAAGCATTAAAACTATGTTGTACTACATAAATGAAATTCAGTAAATAATAATTTATTTATTGGTAGAAAATGCTTAAAAAGTTCAGTCCAATATTAGTATTTGTATTAATGTATGTAAAAATGGCCTAGCTTAATCTACTTATTGCTAAGCGCATAGTATAAAATCATGTCTAAAACGAGTCAATGATATTCATATAAATAATTTAGAATTTTTTTCGTGTGACTGTACCGATTTTGGCTTAAATAATATATTTTTCTAAGTGAGTGAGTGAATGAGTGGTCCCAGTTGCCGGAAGAAATTTATTATTTTTTGCGGATCCGGCGACTGGGACCGCGGTCTCAGTTAATTGCGGTCCCAGTCGCCGGAAGCCTCAAAATTGTCACGTTATCGTTTAATTCTAAGGTTGAGTATCGAATTTTGTGGAATACGCAAACGATTCGAAGACGAAAGTTGTTCATGCTAGAGGTACAG